>NC_073232.2:134845000-135145000 GCF_029281585.2 Gorilla gorilla gorilla
CTTCCAGATCTGCCCATGCTCATCCAGTCAATCAATCTGCAGACCTATCTATCTATCGATCTATCTATCTATCTATCTATCTGCATATATATATATACAATTTTTTTCGAGATGGAGTCTTGCTCTGTTGTCTAGGCTGGAGTGCAGTGCCATGATCTCAGCTCACTGCAACCCTTGCCTCCTGGGTTCAAGTGATTCTTCTGCCTCAGCCTCCTGAGTAGCTGGGACTACAGGCATATGCCACATTCCCAGCTAATTTTTTAGTATTTTTAGTAGAGACAGGGTTCGCCACGTTGGCCAGGCTGGTCACAAACTCAAGTGATCCACCCACCTTGGCCTCCCAAAGTGCTGGGATTACAGGCATGAGCCACCGTGCCTGGCCTGAATGCAGATATTTCTTGAGCGTCTACTACTATGTGTGAAGCATTGTTCTAGGTTCTGAGTATACAGCAATGGATAAAACAGACAAAAATCCCACCTTGTATAGCTTGCATTTTAGTCAGAGCAGACAGGCAAAAGAATAAAGAAGTGAAATAGAAGGTGGCCAGATGGTGAGGAGTGCCGTGGGGAGAGGATGGGAGTGTTACGGAGTGCTGGGGAGGGGCAGTCGGTAAGGCTGCATGGAGGAGGTGCTATGTTAGAAAATCTCTGGAGGAGGGGAAGGAGTGAGTCTCCAGCCATTTGGGGAAAAAGTCTTCAGGCACAGGGAGCAGCAAGTGCAAAGGCCCTGGGGCTGGATGATGGTTACAGGGGGCAAGGGGGAGAGAGAGGCAGGGGTATCTTGTGCAGGGCCTTATAAACCATGGGAGGGCTTTGAGCCTTACTCTGAGCAAGATGGGAGGCATGCAATGGGATTTCTGTGTGTCAGGGGTCCCTAGAGGGCTGTGTTTGTTGCTGGAAGATTCCGCGGTTGGATGGCATCCTGATGAACGTGGAGCTCATCTGTCCTTCAGATGGGAGGCAGCAGCTGCCGTGAGTGCTGTCCTGGACACGGTCTCAGCTCTGCGTGTCATTTCCCCTCTCTGGACCTCATCGTCCCCAGCTGGAGGCTGAGTGGTGGAGGAGAACTGGCTCGTCACCAGCCCCCGTTGAACCACAAGACTTCTTTCTGGGGACCCCTGGACAGCATGGGTGAGCCGCTCACAATCCCCACCTTCAAAACCATTGCCTGCCGAGCACCTGCTCTGCTGGGGCACTGGGATCACAGAGGGGCAGCAGGAGACAACAGGTCTCAGCTTGATCCTCAAAGCCCAGCAGGGAGGTGTGGGGCAGTGGGGGGTGGGGGCAGTGAGTGAAGGAGGGTAGGAAGGGGTCCACTTATAACCTGATTGGGAAGACTGGCTCTCTTAGCAACAAAAATGAGCGACATTATAAATATCAGACATACAATGTCAAAAGATTGTTACAACGGTAACAATGACCGGCAATTATGGTGTGCTACTCAATGAGGGTAAAATTAGAGTTTGGGGTCAGACTAACACCTGAAGGGGAGCCCTGGTCACACAGATTACGGGATTCAGGGACTGGAAGGCAAACAGCAGCAGCCGGAAGTTGCTACAGCCCCGACCCTTCCCACCAGGCTCCCCGTCCTTCTGTCCCCCTCGTCTGTCTATCAGGTCACAGGGCTCCTGGCTCAGAAATCAGAGACCCCTCAGAGGTGGGAGGTGGGAGGGGCCCTGGGCTGCCTCCCTGATCTCCGTCTTCCTCTGGCTTCCCAGGGCACTGGTCTGTGGGTAGAAAGAATCTTTAGAAGAAGGAGAACAACAGGCTGTTTTGGGAAGTCTGCCTGGGACCCCAGCTCAGCTCCGTGGCAGGGATGTGTGCCTGGCAGCCCCAGGGGCCCTGCTGGGCCTCTCAGTGCCCTGTCTTATGAAGGGAGGTCTTGGCCTCCCACAGGTAATCCTCAGCTCTGACGGCAGGTGGCCCTAGGGGAGGGGCCTGGAAGGGGACTTCCTCACCACAGTCAGGAGCATTCCACTGGCCTGCTTTATGTTTTGGGGCTTCCCCATGAATTCCAATTTAGGAAAGGATTCTGTAGCTTTAAAAAAAAAAAGCCATACATGGCCGGGCACGGTGACTCATGCCTGTAATCTCAGAACTTTGAGAGGCCGAGGCAGGCAGATCGCAAGGTCAAGAGATCGACACCATCCTGGCCAACATGGTGAAACCCTGTCTCTACTAAAAATACAAAAGTTAGCTGGGTGTGGTGATGCACACCTGTAGTTCCAGCTACTCGGGAGGCTGAGGCAGGAGAATCGCTTGAACTCGGGAGGCGGAGGTTGCAGTGAGCCGAGATTGCACCACTGCACTCCAGCCTGGGCGACAGAACAAGACTCCGTCTTAAAATAAATAAGTAAATAAATAAATAAATGGCCACATATGATCCAGGGGGCTCTTCCCCATGACGACCAGTCCTCTGGTGCTGGGATTTAGGGGCTTGGTCCCACCTCCTGGAGTGTGCTGTGAGGGTGCCGCTGGCTTAATTGCCTGGGGAAGGTGCTTTGCAAATGGGGCCCGGGCGCCGAGTCTCTGAGCTTTAATGGGCTTCTCTTGCTTCCTGTTGTTCTTCATGGCAGTTCTGGGGTGAATAAAATGGAACTTTGTGGTTGTGGTCTTCCAACCCGTGCTGTTTAAGCAGATGCTTCTAACCAGTAGGAAGGGGAAGATGAGGGTCCTCTGGCAGGGGCTGCTGCTGGAGGAGGTTGTCCCCCTGAACCCTTCTCTTCATCCAAGGAAAGACCTCCCTAAATGGTGTCTTATGAGCCACAAAATGGCCTTGGGACAAGATGAGGCACCTGACGGTGAAGGCTGAGGTCCCACACGGTGTTGGCAGGTGGCCCTCAAGCCCATTGTCTTCTGCCCGCATGCCCAGGACTGCCACATCCTTCCTGTTCCACTGACGTCACCCATTTCCCACCTGGGATGCCTACCTGGGCTGGCTTTGAAATGACAGCTAGGCTTCACCACTTCCTTCTTCCTGGTGTCCCTGAACAAAAAGCTCACAAACCCTTATTTTCTCAGGATCTTTTCTGTTAACCACCATGGGCAAAAGATGCAGTCAAAACAACAAAAACGGGGAGGTTATGCAGTTCAGAAAATCCCACACATTCTCAAGAAGGGTGTCCCTGGCAAGCTGAGAGATACCTGGGACATCATGCTTTCCTGGAGGGGAAGGCTCCCTGCCCCCATTCCTGCACAGCCGGAAGAGTCGCTCCTGTTCCTCATTCCATCTTCTCACTCTCATTTGCTGGGCTGACCTCTGCTGGTATTTCAAGACTGTTTGGTGCCACCCTCTCGGAGAGATGGCCTCTGTCATCTGATATAGATGCTTTTCTTTACCTTCTCATAGCAGCTTGTACTAATACTTGCTACCCCCTGTTGAAATTGTCACCAGGCAGGTCTGTCTCTAAGACCAGACAGTCTGCTTTTGTCTTGGAAGGACACTTATTACCCCTTCCTGTTCACAGGTGTTTAGTATTCTTACCATCATCTTTCCCTGCTGTGCTCCCGGCAGACAATTCTAATCTGTCATGATACTCTGATGATCCCAGACCCAGCTGCATTATCATTCTCAGTCCAACACTCCAGGAACCAAGGGATCACAATGCCCTTCTAAGAGGAATCCAGCATGTGCCTGGTCTTGGGCATTCCCTGGTAGGTGAGTAACCCTGTTCTCTCGTCACCCAATGCTTATCAGTTGCTGATCTGGCAGTAGGAGGATGAAACACAGTGAGCCTATTCTGTGTTCCTGTTCTACTCAAGGGGTGAAGAGGCACCTGGAAACAACAGGAAGAGTTGTAGGATTAAAAAGGACACCCAAGATTGAATGTAACTTTCATCTGGATGAAGCCAAAGGCAGACTTCCAGCCCTAAATTCTGACTGGTGGCTGACACAGGACATGGGTTCATGGTACCCTTCTAGAATGCAGCACAGACTACTGATGAACAGTGCATGGCAAAGAAGCCAAGTGTCATTTCATGGCCTCAGCCTCTCAGCTGAGAAGCAGGGCACAGCTCACCCAGGCTAGGAAAACAGAGGCAAGTCCTGGAAAGCTGTCTGCTTTTAACCAAGAGTTACTGGCCATCAAGTGTCTTGGTTAAGAAATAAGTGTCAGGCAACCTTCTCGGTAGAGTGTGTGGGGGGGATTATCAGAGTCTGGTAATGACTTCTGAGGGTCCCAAAGAGTGAAGTGATATTTACATAGCAAATCCAAGGAGGGGGATTGTGTGCAATATAGGTGGAGGTTGGGGGCAGGTTTTGTGGGTTTGCCAAGCTCCAAGGGTCATACAATGTGCATGTCAAGGACAAGAAATCAAAGCCGTGTGAAATGGTTGGAGGTGGTTCAGTGTGAGGTCATGTGTTTCTCAGCTCCTGTTGCGGAATTAGTGTGAGACCCAGAAGACTGTGGCCAAAGCCATTATGGACCCATGGTCTCTGTGGAATCATCCCTCATGCCTTCTGCTGTCTGATCACATCCACACTCATGTCATCCTCGTTCTTCCAAGGCGAGGTTACTAGCACTGCACAGGGGCCGATGAGAGCATGTCCTGCCAGGAAAAACCATCCCAAAGAGATGCTTTCCCCCTTGGCACTGTGTCCTGTATTTGCTCAGCAGCCCACATCCTGTTCTGCCCCAAACCTTGGGTCAGACTTCCCACAGGTTAATTTGAACCCCCCAAGATTAAAATCAAGCCAGTATTCAGGAAACACTTGGGAGTCCTCGAGGTTCACCTAGAAGGAAGTTGGAAATTGTTCACTTATGTCAGTGCGTTTGCAGTTGGGCAACAGCCAGATTGTTCATATGGCAATCAATCAAACACACCTAAGTTTTTCCACATATTAGCCATCGACTGTTAGCAAAAGCCCTCACTTCCTTTATATTGATTTATAGCAGCAGTAGAAATATACCACCCTAGAGGACACACCTCCTTTTAGCTAGGTACCTATAAATGTCCGGGATTTTCTATTCAATTGAGAAGAACCCAGCAAAATGGGGATCTCCACAGTCATCCTTGAAATGTGTCTTTTATGGGGACAAGTTCTATCTACAGGTATTACGTTTAATTATTATATTCATTGATTTCTCTCCTGCAGACCCAATCATGGCAAATTATATCTACTACTTTCCATTACAAGGGAAGTTTTATATCAAAGAGTGGGTAGCACTTTGCTGATAATTGTAATTGTTTGCAGGTATTCAGGAGGAATGGCTCTTTTTTGTTTTGTTTCTGGCTGAGAAATATAAATGGTTGTAGTTAGAAAAAGCCAGTCATTAAGTCAATGTTTTCAGTAAGTCATTCAACTAAAGGAATGATTGATTTGTCTTAGAAAAATCCCTGAAGTTTAGGAAAGGTGGATGTGTATTATTAAGAGGCCCTTAAACTTTGCAGCAATTGGTTAAACACACAATTTGTGTGCTATG
This sequence comes from Gorilla gorilla gorilla, assembly GCF_029281585.2. Classification (NCBI taxonomy): domain Eukaryota; kingdom Metazoa; phylum Chordata; class Mammalia; order Primates; family Hominidae; genus Gorilla; species Gorilla gorilla. The sequence goes on from NC_073232.2 coordinate 134,850,424, forward strand.
AAAACGGGCAGAAAGGATTCCCACTGTAAATGCCCTTTATGTGGCTTCTTTCTACAGGTGTGTCTGGCTTGATGGCTAATATTTGCCGAGCAAAATCAGGTCAAGTAATTGAGCGCAGACAAGATCATTAAGATTCCAAGTTTGTCTGTCATGCACAGCTTTAAACAAACACTTGAAGCCCAGTCACTCAAACATAGCTGTATGTTCTTAGAGAGTCAGATGATAAACATGAGAGAGCCGTCGGTAGAGCACTCTGATTGCTGCATCTCAATGGCATTTTGCAGAGATACTAGAGGAACAAGTGATTCTCAGTTTGCCTATTCTGTCTCTCTCTTCCTCTCTCTCTCTCTCTCTCTCTCTATCTTTCTCTCTTATCTATTGTGTAGTTATTATCATCTTTTCTCTCCCCTCTCTCTCCCTCTGTTTCTGTCTGTCTGTCTGTGTTTCTCTCTCTGTCTGTATCTGTCTCTCTTTCCCATCTTTTGGGCATATATCACCTTTTCTTCCTCCTCCTCCCTCTGTTTCTGTCTCTGCCTTTCTCTCCCCACCCCCCTCACTTTATCTTCCTGTCTTTCTCATCTATCAGGCAGTTATTACCTTTCCTCCCTCCCTCCTCCCCCTTCTCTGTTTCTCTCTCCATCTCTCTTTCTCTTTATTGGGCAGCTATTATCACCTTTCTCTCTGCCTCTGTCTCTCTTTCTCTTCAACTATTGGGCAACTATTATCACCTTTCCTCTCTCTCTCTATCTGTTTCTCTTCATCTGTCAGGCAGCTATTATCACCTTCCCTCCCCCTCTCTTTTTCTCTCTCACTCTTTCTCATGATCTATTGGGCAGCTCTTATCACTTTTCCTCCCTATTTCTCTCTCTCTCTCTCCCCCTTTGTTTCTATCTTCTTTCTACCTTCCTTCCATCCCTTTTTCTTTCTCTCCCTCTCTTTATTCATTTCTTTCTTCCTTCTTCTCTTTTATCTTTCCTACTGCCTTTTTTTTTTCTTTTATGTCACCTTTTGCTAGATTTATGAATTTCAGGATACAGGGTAAAAATCACCTAATTTTCAGGTAACTTCCGGAACTCTCACTCTCCCCCTAGGCTCAGTGGGGGAAGCTTTGAAGATTAAGGTTCATCTGGTTGGTTGCTTTCATGAAAGCAGCACCCCCAAACCCAGCCCTCACACCCGGGTGGTAGGGAGCAGGCCCACCCCCTGTGATGAGCGTGTGGAGGGCCTGGGGGCCATCAGGCCCAGGACCTCAGGGGAGTGGAGACTGGGCATCCTCATCCTGCCTCCATCAGAAGCATCTGAACCTGGGAGGCTGCGTCCTCAGCCCCAGCTCTTGTCAGTATCGAGTTCACCCTCCAGATTGTCTCTGAACCATGACATGGAATTCACATCAGCCACCGTAGACAGGGAGTAAATTGCCTTGTCTTTATCTACAAAGAAACAACAGGCAGCAGTGCTCTTGGATTGAGGACATTTGTAGTTTTCCCATGATGTTATGTGCATGCATATGGACAGACATGCACACATGTGCATGCATGCCTGTGTTTGCCATTCAGAGGTGGGAATTCATGCTCTCTGAAGTGGACCCGTATTCTCTTATTTAAATCTTCTAACATTCCTGAAGTTAGGAACAATTATTTCCACATTTCAGATAGGGAAACTGAGGCTCAGAAAGGTTATTGGCTTGTCCAAAGACAGCACTGGTGAGTGGCTGGGTTAGGGCTTGAATCTGGATCAAATTCACTAGCATTCAGATGACAGCTCTGGCCCACTGGCCCTTGCTGCTCCTTGCAGGGAACTGAGGTGATGAACTGAACCGTGGCGTCTAACTCAGTGCTTGGAGCCTGACCACAGAGCTTTGCGCTGGAAGTACCGAGGTGGCAGGCACCTGTCAGCTCTGGTCTTCATGCAAACTCTTGAGAAAAACTCAGTATGCCCAGGTTTGTGCTGGGCGGGAAAGGCTGTGGTACCCACTGCTAGCCCCAGCAATGCCCCTCCTCTGCCACTTGCCTGCTGTGGACCCTCTGTGACCCTCAGTTTACTCATTTATAAATGGAGGTTATGTTCCAACCCACGCAGTATCTGGCACATGGACAGAGCCTCAGAACCATTTAGTGTTACTACTCTAGACATTTTCCTCATGTTTTATCCAAAAGCAGCTTCCTAAAAGTAATGTGAGCTCTTGGATTGGATCCTGCAACAGAAAATGAAAAACTGGTGAAATCCAGATAAAGCCTGGAGTAAACTTAGTAGGAAGGTACCAGTGTTTGTTTGTTAGCATGAGAATCACTTGAACTCAGGAGGCAGAGGTTGCCGTGAGCCGAGATTGTGCCACTGCACTCCAGCCTGGGTGACAGAGTGAGACTCTGTCTCAAAAAAAAAAAAAATTAATAAATCATTTTCCAGAAGTGATTCTTCTCCCTTCAGGCAATTTACCACCATTCCCACAATGGCAGCTGGAGTAACCTACAGCTATGTGGTTGATTCTTGGAAGACTACAAATTGGTCTCAGTATATGCAGAAGGGTCTATTCAAAATGTGTGGACACAGCAGAACAAGGAACAACTTCAATGTTGTGTTCCATGCTGTGGATGAGCCTTGTCAAGGCTCTGGCTGGATGAGTTCGACTGCCATGGGATTAGGCAGGATACCTGGGACCTGGCAGTGGGAATTGCATGGTGTCATGTAGACTGTGTTTAAATGGCCGAGTTTTGAATGGAAGGCTCTCTTAGGCACATCTATCAGCTCGTTCTTGAGTGTGGGAGCAGGGATGGCATGTCAGAAAAGAGGTGGGGATGTTCTGGTACAGAGTTCCCTAGTTTGCTATCTCTGTTGAAAGAATGTTGTGGTTTCTATTGCGAGTTTCTTCTTCATTTTCAGGGATGCATAGCCACATGGTTTCAGTGGCCCCCTTCCTAAGCCATCAATATGAAGCAGGGCAGCTGGGGGAGCCCATCGTGGAGCTCATATTCAGGCTGTTGAGGCAGGTGAAGATGTTCTCTGACATATGGCAAGTCCTGTCACTGGCCTGTTGGTTCCATTAAAGAAATTCAAATCTCTGAACTGTGACTGTCACTGCTCTCAGGACCCACATTTACAAAGAATCTGAAGAGCCGGGCATGGTGGCACATGCCTGTAGTTCCAGCTACTCTAGGGCTGGAGGCAGGAGGCTCGCTTGAACCCAGGAATTTGAATCTAGCCTGGGCAATAGAGCAAGACTCTATCTCTAAAAATAAAATAATAATCTGATAATTTTGTCAAATGCCTTAATCCTCCTTTTACCAGGAAGTAAAAAGAAAAGGAATAATGAAAGAAAGTATGCTGGAATTGTTAATAAGAATTTAAACATAGCAGACCTTTTTGTATCACATACATTTTGGTATATAAACATCATAAAAGACAAAAGAATACTATCACAGGTATTTTTTGTTTTTTAGCAAAGTAAGATGGTTGAAGTTCTTGTTGCAAAATACCATGTGATGAAATCCCTATCGAAGTGTGTAAGAGTACCGTATTTTATTTTTGTCCTTAGAATTGTATCATTGACCCTGGATTCTTGAATTTGAGAAATTCATCTAGGATATCATCATCTGAAGACTCATAGTCTGAGATTTCTGTTGTACAATCAATTCTACCATTATTAGTATCTGGAGTGCTATATCTTGTCTCTATATTCCTCTTCTGGTTCATCTAATTATTGCAAAAACATCTTCCCTTGTCAGTTTTCTTCTCTTTGCCATCACAAGTAGAAAATGAAAAAAATTGAATTCTTAACTGCATTCAATGAAAGCTAAAAACAGACTATGAAGAAAGTGTCTCCAGTCTTAAAAAAAAATCTTCTTGAAAGATAATACAATACTTTGGGCATGGAAGAATTATGACTTATTTCACTAGTTCATCTTCCTTCTAGGCAACTTCACCATTCTACCATTTTCTTACTATTTAATAATTGATGAATAATGATGCAATACTTTCTTGGATGATGAAATAGTGAAATGCTTCAAGACATAGGAAAAATAAAATCAGAAGCCAATAACGAATCTTGGATTTACAAAAGGATCTAATGGATCCATATGGTGATTACAAGATAGGATGAGTTTTATCCTTTTTTTTAAATGAATAAATACTCTCTCTGATCTTTGAAAGACCTCTAAAATATATAAAAGTTGTGAAATATCAACACTCACGAGTATAGTTAGAACTGCTCAAAAAGAAACTCAAAAGCTACAGTTGAGTCTGATGGACATTGTCTGGCCTCACTGAATATAAAGATCCAGGGGTCTCTAGATTTCCATTTGCTTCAAGATGGAATAAAATGTTTTCAGGTTATGAGTCAGAAGGAACAGAATGTCTGCCATTAACATATTTTCTTCTTTAGGGGTCATCTGAGTGGCTGTTGTCAATGCCAGCTATACTCAAATTTCAGACTGGACAACCAGCTTAAGCTGTCTTCTCTTGTCCAGCCCTTCTTTCCAAGCATAGATTACTTCCTGTCACCATAAGCTGTAGTGTTAGGGGCCTAGTAAAGAGACATATGCTTCATTACATCTAAAATGACTGAGCTCCTCATATCCAATCCACTTGCTTTAATCCGCTATTGCAGAATTCATTTAGCAAGAACGTCGGGGACACACAAACCCGAGATTGAGCCACAGCGCCCTCTGGTGTGATTGTACGGTGAAGCGAAAGCCAATTTCTGTGACTTGTAGGAAATCATTTCTAAACAGTGTTTCTAAGACGAATTTGCGTTCTTTCCAGGTGGGTGGATCCCAAGGACTACAGACTACGGTAAGACCTTTTCTTCACTCCTCTTCCCTGCTGGGGTTGGCCAGTTCTCCTCTGCTGCTGTTGGCTAGTTGAGGCTGAGCACAGCTGAGGTCACAGAGCAAACGCCTGCCTTGTCGAACGCAGGAATGCGGGGGGGACAGGAGACGTGGGTGCCAAGACCTGGGGCGTGTCTCAAGTGCACACTCGACCAATCCCAGCTGTCATTCTCCTTCCTCTTGCTCTCTGACTCTCAGTCATTTATCAGATGAGGTTAGTTTCAGTTTGGTGTGAGGAGAGATAGTTGAAAATAAAGGTCAGTACGTTTTCTTTTTCTTTTTCTTTTTCTTTTTTCTTTTTTTTTTTGAGACGGAGTCTCGCTCTGTCACCAGACTGGAGTGCAGTGGTGCAATCTCAGCTCACTGCAGCCTCCGCCTCCTGGGTTCAAGCAATTCTGTTGCCTCAGCCTCCAGAGTAGCTGGGACTACAGGCGCGCGCCACCACGCCCAGCTAATTTTTGTATTATCAGTAGAGATGGGGTTTCACCGTGTTGGCCAGGATGGTCTTGATCTCTTGACCTCGTGATCCACCCACCTCGGCCTCCCAAAGTGCTGGGATTACAGGCATGAGCCACTGCGCCCGGCCTACCTTTTCTTTTCACTAATAATGACAGGTATCTTGAAGATAACTAACATCTACCAAGCACTTGTTATATACCCTGCATAAAATGATTTTCATGTATGAAATGAATTGACATATTTTAAAAAATACTTAAATTACCACCTGGCACATAATAAGTGCTCAACTAATGCACATAGTGAGTGCTATTATCATGAAATCTTCCCAAGAACACTTTGAGGTAAGTAATACCATTATACCCATTTTGCAGATGGGAAAACCAGGGCACAGTTAGCTAATTTGTCAATATTTCTATGTCTAAGAGCATGAGTCTGGTGAGTAGCAGGGCAGAGATTTGAGCCTAGGATGGGCGCCTCTTCCTACCCCTGCCCTGGTCTTTGACTTTGGCTAAATGTCCCTGCCTCTCCAGTGAGAATGTGCAGAACTTTGTGCCCAAGTTTGATTTTTCAGGGCCTTCTATGTGTTCATCTGCTCCTGGGCCCTTGGCCTTGTTGAGGTCAGTCCCTCCCCTTCCAGGACATGACTTGAGAGATCCAGAAATGGTCTGGGAAAGGCAGCTTTCTGACCAACACAGAGCAAGAGAGAGGCTGAGGCAGGGAGACCGAGCACTCTCCTGGAGGGACCATTCACAGGGTGACCAGGAGGGGGCGCATTGCCCCGCCGCACCTCTAGGTTCATCTCTGATCCAGAAGAGGTGCAGATGGCATAGAAGGTAGGGTGTTTCGCTCGTAAGAGGGGCCCTTCCGAATAAGGCCTCAGGTGAACAGGCATCTCCATGGATTATGTCCCTGAGACTGGGGAGGGACAGAGCATGGGAAGTCCAGAATGTACTTTGGGGATACCCTGAAGATGGTCCAGCTGGCCTTTCCTCCCTCTGGGAGGAAAAGCAACCTGCCCCCTCCCTTTGCATCCCATTCCAGCCTCTCACTCTGTGACCACAAGTTTCTCATAATCTCAAACTCACCATTGAAAAGCCACACCCAGGATCTGGCTCCTACTGTGAGGACGGTGGGCTGCACCCCTCAGGACCTGTGCCTGTTTTCCTCACACCATCAATACAGCTTACCCCAGTGGGTGGTCTAGTGGCATCACGTCGGGCAGGAACATGGTGCTTATTGACTTCCCAGCATGGCCAGCTCCACAGTGGGAAGCAGGCTCAATCAGCCCCTCCCAGGAGAGGAGGCTGGAAAAGTAGGTCAAGGCTTGCTCTTGGACTTGATCCTGATGGGACTGGAGAGTGTACTGAAGCATTTTGAGCAAGGAATATTTGTACTTTCTAAAGATAAAACTTGAAAACCACCTGGAGACCAATGAATCTCTTAGCGTAGAAATGGGTGCAGAGTAAGCACTCCATCAATGCTGATTGAATCAATGAATGTGGATGGACTAGAGAAAGGAAGAGCAGACATTGAGGATTCAGCTGGGAGGAGGCCAGGTTCAAGGGGATGAAGGCTTATCCCAGTGAAATGGCAGTGGGAACGACATGGAAGGAATGACCTTGGTGATGTTAGATGTAGGATGTGAGGAGAAGGAGGAGTCGAATATGATGCTCTTATTCCCAGCATGGTTAATATGGAGCATGATGACATCCTTAATTCAAATGGAGGGAAGAGGCTGTGTTGAGTTTGGGATGATGTGGGGGGTAGGATGGCCAGGAGGCCACTGAAAATGCTGGTCTAGAGCTCAGGGCTGGGCTGTCAGGGCTGAGTCAGAACCAGAGAGGTGGATTTGGGGGTCTTCTGGAAAGTTCTCAGAGTACATGAGGTTCTCCAGGGGGAAAATACAGAATGAGAAGAGGGCAAAGAGAGAACATGGAAGAACAGGGATACTTAAGATCCTGCTGGGAGAAAGATTGTAAATAGGCAGGGTGGTGAGAGGAAGAAGGAGGAGTGAGGAGGGTAGGGATGCAAGTCAAGGGGGCCGAGAGCACCAAGATAAAAGCTTCTGGCTGTGTCACTTCAGGTCTGCCTCTGAGGCTGGTGAATGGAGGTGACCGGTGTCAGGGCCGGGTGGAGGTCCTGTACCAAGGCTAATGGGGCACTATGTGTGATGACAGCTGGGACGCCCAGGATGCAGATGTTGTCTGCAGGCAGCTCGGCTGTGGCTATTCCATGTCAGCCCTGGGCGGGGCCCACTTTGGTCAGGGCTTGGGAAACATTCCCTTGGGTGACTTGCATTGCTTGGGAAGGGAGTCCTACCTGTCAAGCTGTCTCCACAGCGGATGGTACAACCACGAATGTGGCCACAGGGAAGATGCTGGTGTCATGTGCTCAGGTAGTGTGGATATCACCTTGCTCTGTGTATCTGCAACTCTGAGTCAATATTACCACACATAAGTATCTGTGTGTACATATGTGTGTGCTCTACAGCTTACCTGCTTTGCAGTAAGTCATGTCTTAATTGATATTGGAGGGCAGGTGGTACTGGCCCTTTTCATAGACAATGAAGATCAGGGGATCATCGGCCTGTCCTTCTAAAGCTGGACATAGTGGAGGCAGGCTTCAGTCTCAGCCCCCCAGAGCCTGCTGATGCAATCACCTCATGGACTGGTTTTGATGAGCAGCATCACGACCACCCCCGGCCTGGGATACCAAATATATATCTTCCTAAGTGGCAGTTTCTCCTCCTTTAAAAGCCGATGAGGATGGAGGAACTGCTGGTCCTTAAAACATAAATGTATACCAACATCAAATTGAGGAGTGAACCAAAGCATTCTCTTTATTTGGAATTAAATGACAAATAAAAGCTACTTAATATCCTCAATGGAAAAGAGAACTTCTCCTGGACCCAACCCAGCAAATCCCAGTGTTGATTTCCTTTGTTCGCGTAGTGCCAGGAAGTGTGTGGACACCAAGGGATCCTTTAGTTCCCAAAGAAACCTTCAAGGACACTGTCCCATGGCGTGTTCCCCAAAGAGGAGTTTGTGGTTAGAATGTTCACTTCTAGAGCAACTCTGGCATTTGCCGTATAGACTGGACTGAGCCCATGCCACCATGCATGGGATGTACCCTTGATAATCCAACCAGCAAGTGGGACTGGACTCCCCAAGGGGACATGGTTCTCCATGCAGCCACTTTGTGAGTGATTTATTTCGGCATTCTGAAAAGGTTGGTATTCTTTCGAAACCACCTTTCTTTCTAGTTGAACCATCTTATCAGGAGTATTTCAGTGATGGTGAATGTTTGTCATTTGAGGGTGTGTTTTAGCTATAGATACAGCCAGTTGTCATTGACATCGGATCTTGTGACTAGGATGGGGCTATGAGTGGACTTGGTGATTTTTTGAATACAGGTCGTGGCAGCAGAGGAGGTGGGGGGAGGGTAACAGGAGCAAAGGATGCTGGTGTGGCATCCTAGCCCAGCCTGGGGCCATTTCAGTGATGGAGCGATTGGCACATAGTTGGCTTTTAGCAATGGAGGGTGCCCTTAGGCCCTGGCTTCCAGTTCTTGCTTGAGAGCTGAGGAAGCCAGGGACCAGCCCTCCCCAAGCAAGGGCTACCATCAATGGGCTCTTCCTTTTCCACCCTGCAGCTTCACTGATTCCCTCGGAGGTGCCCTTGGATACAACTGTAGCAGAAGGTAAGGTCTATTATGGGAGATCCCTGTGGGCTCATTACCCCACTGCACCCCTAGGTTCATCTCTGATCCAGAAGAGATGCAGAAGCCATACTTCTAGCAACTCTGGCATTCAGTGTTTGGGCTGGACTGAACCCAGGCTACCATGCCTGGGGTGTGCCCTTGATAATCCAACTACCAAGTGAGACTGGGCTCCCCAAGGGGGCACGGTCGTCCATGCAGCCACTTTGTGATGGTTTAGTTTTGCATTCTGGAATGGTTGGTTTTCTTTCAAAACCATCTTTCTTTCTTGTTGAACCACCTTCTCAGGAATATTTCAGTGATGGTGAATATTTGTCATTTGAGGGTGTGTTTGAGCTATAGAAACAGCCAGATGTCTTTTGACATTCAATCTTGTGACTAGGATGGGGCTGTGAATAGACTGGGTGACTTGTTGAATAGAGGCTGTGGCAGCAGAAGAGGTTGGGGGAGGGTAAGTAGAGCAAAGGATGCTTGTGCGGCATCTTAGCCCAGCCTTGGGCCAGTACGGTGACACAGTGATTGGTACATGGTTGGCTTTTAGCAATGGAGGTTGCCCTTAGGATCTGTGTTTCCAGCCCTTGCTTCAGAGCTGACGAAACCATGGACCAACCCTCCCCAAACAAGGGCTACCATCAATGAGCTCTTCCTTTCTCCACCCTGCAGGTTCTCCATTTCCCTCGGAGTTGACCCTGGAGTCAACTGTAGCAGAAGGTAATGTCTACTATGGGGGATCCCTGTGGGCTCATTACCCCACTGCACCCCTAGGTTCATCTCTGATTCAGACAAGGTGCAGAGGGTGTAGAAGGTAGGGTGCTGGTGTCATGTTCTCAGGTAGTGTGGATATCACCTTGCTCTGTGTATGTGCAACTCAGAGTCAATATCACCACACATGAGCACGTGTTTGTACACGTGTGTGTGCTCTGCATTTTACTTGCTTTGCTGTAAGTGATGTCTGAATTGATGTTTGGAGGGTAAGTAGTACTGCCCCTTTTCATAGACAATGAAGGTCAAGCGGTTATCTTCCTGTCCTTCTGAAGCTGGACGTGGTGGAGGCAGGCTTCAGTCTCAGCCCCTCAGAATCTGCTGATGGAATCACCTTGTGGACTGGTTCTGATGAGCAGCATCACGACAACCCCTGTCCTGGGGTGCCAAATATTTATCTTCCTAAGTGGCAGTTTCTCCTTTTTTAAAGGCTTTGGAGGATGGGGGAACTGCTGGTTCTTAAGACATAAAGGTATCCCAACATCAAATTGAGGAGCGAACCAAGGCATTCTCTTTACTGGGAATTAAATGACAAATAAGATACTTAACATCCTCAATGGAAAAGAGAACTTCTCCTGGACCCAACCCAGCAAATCCCAGTTCTGATTTCCTTTGTTCACATAGTGCCAGGATGTGTGCAGACACCAAGAGATTTCTTTAATTCATGAGGAAACCTGCAAGGACACTGTCCCATGGTGTGCTCCCCAAAGAGGAGTTTCTGGTGAAACTGTCTACTTCTAGAGCAACTCTGGCATTCAGTGTTTGGGCTGGACTGAACCCAGGCTACCATGCCTGGGGTGTGCCCTTGATAATCCAATCACCAAGTGGAACTGGGCTCCCCAAGGGGGCATCGTCCTCCATGCAGCCACCTTTTTGAGTGGTTTAGTTTTGCATTCTGAAATGGTTGGTTTTCTTTGGAAACCACCTTTCTTGTTGTACCACCTTCTCAGGAATATTTCAGTGATGGTGAATATTTGTCATTTGAGGGTGTGTTTGAGCTATAGAAACAGCCAGATGTCATTTGACGTCCATTCTTGTGACTAGGATGGGGCTGTGAATAGACTGTGTGACTTGTTGAATAGAGGCTGTGGCAGCAGAAGAGGTTGGGGGAGGGTAAGGAGAACAAAGGATGCTTGTGCGGCACCTTGGCCCAGCGTGGGACCAGTACAGTGACAGAGTGATTGGCACATGGTTGGCTTTTAGCAATGGAGGTTGCCCTTAGGACCTGTGTTTCCAGCCCTTGCTTCAGACCTGAGGAAGCCATGGACCAACCCTCTTCAAGCAAGGGCTACCATCAATGAGCTCTTCCTTTCTCCACCCTGCAGGTTCTCCGATTTCCTTGGAGTCAACCCTGGAGTCAACTGTAGCAGAAGGTAACATCTACTATGGGGGAGCTCTATGGGCTCATTACCCCTCTGTACTCCTAGATCCATCTCTGATCCAGATGAGGTGCAGAGGAATAGAAAGTAGTGTGCTGGCGTCAGGTGCTCAGGTAGTGTGGATATCACCTTGTGCTGTGTATGTGCAACTCTGAGTCCATATCACCACACATGAGCACGTTTGTACACGTGTGTGTGCTCTGTAGTTTACTTGCTTTGCTGTAAGTGATGTCTTAATTGATGTTGGAGTGTGAGTGGTACCACCCCTTTTCATAGACAATGAAGGCCAAGGGATCATCTACATATCCTTCTGAAGTTGGATGTGGTGGAGGTAGGCTTCAGTCTCAGCCCCTCAGAGCCTGCTGATGCAATCACTTCAGCAGCATCACGACCTGGCCTGGCATACCAAATATATATCTTCCTAAGTGGCAGTTTCTCCCTTTTTAAAATTTGAGGAGGGTGGGAGAACTCTTGGGACTTAAGACATAAATGTATATCAACATCAAATTGAGGAGGGAACCCAGGCATTCTCTTTACTGGAAATTAAGTGACAAATAAAAGATACTTAACATGCTCAATGGAAAAGAGAACTTCTCCTGGACCTAACCCAGCAAGTCCCAGTGCTGATTTCCTTTGTTCACATAGTGCCAGGATGTGTGCAGACACCAGGAGGTTTTTTTAATTCACAAAGAAACCTACAAGGACACTGTCCCATGGCGTGATCCCCAAAGACGAGTTTCTGGTTAAACTGTCTACTTCTAGAGCAACTCTGTCATTTGGAGTGTGGGCTGGACTGAGCCCATGCCACCATGCCTGGGGTGTGTCCTTGGTAATCCAACCACCAAGTGGGACTGGGCTCCCCAAGGGGGCATCGTCCTCCATGCAGCCACTTTGTGAGTGGTTTAGTTTTGCATTCTGGAAAGGTTGGTTTTCTTTCGAAACCACCTTTTTTTCTGGTTGAACCACCTTCTCAGAAATATTTCAGTGATGGTGAATATTTGTCATTTGAGGGTGTGTTTGAGCCATAGAAACCGCCAGATGTCTTTTGACATTCAATCTTGTGACTAGCATGGGGTTGTGAATGGACTGGGTGACTTTTTGAATAGAGGCTGTGGCAGCAGAGGAGATGGGGGTAGGGTAATAAGAGTAAAGGATGCTCATGTGGCATCCTAGCCCAGTCTGGGGCCAGTACAATGACAAAGCGATTGGCACGTGGTTGGCTTTTAGCAATGGATGGTGCCCTTAGGACCTGTGCTTCCAGCCGTTGCTTCAGAGCTGAGCAAGCCCTGGACCAACCCTCCCTAAGCGAGGGCTACGCTCAATGAGCTCTTCCTTTCTCCACCCTGCAGGTTCTCTGATTCCCTCAGGGTCAACCCTGGAGTCAACTGTAGCAGAAGGTAACGTCTACTGTGGGGGATCCCTGTAGGCTCATTACCCCCTGCACCCCTAGGTTAATCTCTGATTCAGATGAGGTGCAGAGGGCATAGAAAGTAGGGTGCTTAGCTCCCACAAGGGGCCCTTCCACAAAAGGCCTCAAGTCTGAACAGGTATATCTTGCATTAATCATGTCTGAGACTGAGGAGGAATCAACTTGAAAATGCATCTCCAAGGAGTTCTCAGTGGAGCCTTTTGTTCTGTCTCTAGAGATTCTGTTATCTTTGCTTGTTGCTCACTCCTGTGTTCCTCACCCAGCTGTGCTCATCTGTGGCCAGCCTAGGGTTCTGGATCTCTGGCTACAGGGCCTTGAGGGTCAGGTGCCTACCTGCTAACGTAGCCAAATTGCTAGGACAGCATCCTTGCCCTTGCCCTTTCTTTAAGCCTATATTATGCCACCCTTGTTTCTTCTTAACAGAGAGAAGTCACAGTCCTTTAGCTCATGGGCATCATAGCTCATGTACTTCCCCCTTGGGTATCTCCATTGAGAAATCTGGGAGACATAGTCAATACATCCTGGGATTCTGGCAGCCTGGGCTTTGGGAAGGGAAGTCACTTCCCATTTCCCATGGGAAATCTTGGCCCTAGGAGAAGCTCAAGGACAACATTCTCACCAAGGCCTCTGCACTGCCCAGGGTTGGCATGCAGTTGGGAATGCTGATGGTACATGCATCGGGCCCTCCTGTTCCTCAGGTCGTCTTCTTTCTTCTCCCTTCTCCCTCTGGCCCATGGGGTGAGGTCTGACTTAACCTCTTCCTCTTTCCTGTGATGAAGGACACAGAATACACTAGAAGTGAGGGTGAGACTGGTTTTATTCTGACTTAGCCATGTCCCTTCCCAAGATTCCCACATTTTCTTATTTGCAGCAGCTGTAAGAGGAGAATCTGTTCCTTCCTCTTGAGTGGTTTCCCGTGAGGTCCCTGTTACATGTTAAGGACCACACCTTGGTGTGACAAGCCCTTTGGTATAACTGGTCCAGCCAGGGATGGGAGTGAGGGGGCAGAGGTATTTGGCTGATCTGCCTGTCACACAGGACTGCAGATAGGACTTACCTGGAGTTGCTCTTATCAGGAACTCTAGTGTCAGCTGGGAGTCACATTTCTTCTAGATCTGGAGACATCATGTAGCAGCCCAGTGGAGAGCTCAGACAGAAGCTGAGTGCTGTGGCTGCAGTGGGTTAAGGGTAACTCTCAGATCACTTCCTCTCCAAGCCCCAGCACTCAGCCAGCTCCTGTAGGTGCCCTGGACAAATTCCAGGGCTCTGGAGCAATTCAAAAACAGAGATTCCAAGCCAGTATCTTACTTAAAGGGGAATATTAGAAGCATTTCCGCTAATGTGAAAAACAAGGCAAGTATGCCCTCCATCTCCACTGCTGTTCAATGTTGTACTGGAGGTAGTAGCCAATGCAATGAGAGAAGAGAAATCAATTAGAGGCCTCAGAATGGGAAAAGTTATTTTTGCATCCCTCTTCTGGAGTTCTGTATAGGTTACATGTAGGCACATCGGAATCAGAGTGAGTATGTTGGTACAGAAATATTTCCTCCCCAAGCAGCCCTTTAGAATCAAAGAACTCAATGCTAGACAGGTTTCTTGACTTTCCCAAATTTACACAGCAAGACAATATCCAGATCAGGAGTGATGGCTCCTCAGCAGATCCTAGTTTACTTTCAGCCCATGAGTGTCTTCAGAGGAGACCTAACTTTATATTTTCTGTTTTTTTTGGGGGGTGGGGTGGGGTGGGGTTTGTTTTTCATCTTCTACAATTGGCAAAAGCAGAGACTACCACTACAAATACTGAGTCTACTGTTGTGACAGGTAATGAGTAACTTTGAATCCCTTTCTGTAGGTCATGATGCCAAATATATCCATGGGCATCATAGTTTACTGTTACTCAGGAAAAATTTTAGGGAATGGGATGGGAGGGAATGTTGTGAGTACACAGTGACCTTCTGGATCCCAGAGGTCAGCTAGAGTGAAGCTTCCTTCATTGCCCATGTTCCTGGAGGTAGGGAGAAATCAGTCAGAATATGGTGTCTCCAAGAGCCTGTGTGCTTTGGAAGCAGAGACCAGTGGGATCAGTCTCCAGTCCAGAGTGACAGCCCAGCTCCCCCATCTCCACAGCTCTGTGCTGACCCCAACAATCCTGGCCCTGAGGAAGGCTATAAGGCCAGGAATATCACGTGACAAATGTGCTCCAAACCAACCTTAGAGCTGCAGATACACATCAGAGCTCCTCCCGGGACATCTTGATGTTATCGTGCTGCTCTTCAGTGTGGGGTGTTGTGTGTCCCCTGTCTGAGGGAATCAGGCAGAGCCCATGGTCTGCTTAGAGAAGGGTCATGTGTATCTCTAAGTCCCCTCCAGGATGCAGATCAGGAGGAGCCTTTTATTCTGCTTCAGCTGAAGCTCTAAGGCTTGGGTTTGGGCCAAGCAGTCACTGTCCTCTTCCCCATGAAGAACTCTAACCTTAAGGCCTGTTAGAGCCCAGCCCAATTAGAGATTCTCTCAAAGATATCTGCCTATGGGGAAGACCCTGAATGCCCTGCAGGCCCTGAGACCTTGTGCCTCAGTAGGAATGTGCAAGAGAAATTCTGTGCCTTCCTCTAGGATCTGATTCTGGTTTGGCCCTGAGGCTGGTGAATGGAGATGGCAGGTGTCAGGGCCGAGTGGAGATCCTATACCAAGGCTCCTGGGGCACCGTGTGTGATGACAGCTGGGACACCAATGATGCCAACGTGGTCTGTAGGCAGCTGGGTTGTGGCTGGGCCATGTCAGCTCCAGGAAATGCCTGGTTTGGCCAGGGCTCAGGACCCATTGTTCTGGATGATGTGCGCTGCTCAGGACACGAATCCTACCTGTGGAGCTGCCCCCACAATGGCTGGCTCTCCCATAACTGTGGCCATGGTGAAGATGCTGGTGTTATCTGCTCAGGTAGGCATCCAAATCTCTGGAGGGTTGGGTGTGGTGGCTCATGCTTTTAATCCCCACACTTTGGGAGGATGAGGTAGGCAGATTGCTTGAGCTCAGGTGTTCAAGACCAGCTCTAGGCAAGATGGCAAACCCCATCTCTATTAAAAAAAGAAAATCACTTGGGCCCATTCTGGGGACAGACTGTATTCAGAGAATATAGTAACAGGTTTCTCACTCCAGGGTCCCCGCCCAAGTCTTTCCTGGTTATCTGGTGGCTCTGGAGTTCAGTTAGGGCACCTGGCCTGTGGGTACAATGCCACGGTCAGCACAAATCCCCAAGCTGCGAGCAGTGCCGCAACATTGGTTTGGAGGTGACTGAGGCACCAGTGTTCAGACACAGGGTCCAGCATGCTGACATCAGAAACGATGAGCTTTTTATTCTGCTCCAGGAACATCCGCATAACTCATACCCTCATTTTCCTCGAGGCTCCTTCTCAGGGACAGCACATTTTGGGGATCTGGTTGGTGAAGCCTCCCCTCCCCTTGAACACTGTATTACCATGAGTGCTGTCAGCCGCTGACCCAAAGGGAAGGATGCAATTGTAAATAGTTCACTTATGATTGCTGTGAAGAGAGGCAGGGAAGTGGGGTAAGGGTGGGAGGATGGCAGTGAGTCGCAAATGGTGGGCTCACGAGTGAGCTCAGCATAGGGAGCAGGGGGACCTCCTAGAGTATCACCAGGAATCCACGTCAAACCTCAGACTCATCGCAGCTCAAGGGTGGAGAGTTAGGGTCTTCATCTACTCATTGCTTAGGGTGGCTGTTTGCTGCTCCCTGGGTGTTGATCCGAGGTTGTTGTGGCCGGTCCCAGGCACCGAAGTGACCTTCATATCCCTGGAGAGTGAGCCACAGGCACAGAGAAGGCAATGCCAGGGGCTGTGGGGTCCCTGAGGGACCGAGGGCTTCACGGTGGGCACTGGCAGGGCCCACTTGGTGGGCGTGTGATGGGCATCAGCTCAGGGTGTAGATACCCCAAGTCACTTCAGCCTTAACTCTACTTGGAGTCACTGAGTGTTTGGTGTCTAATGTTGCTATTTTTTTCTCACAGCTGCCCAGCCTCAGTCAACACTCAGGCCAGGTGAGTCGCCAGAATCCTTCCTCGGGATACCCTTCTCTTTCTGCTCAGTTACCCCTTCCCTACTCCACAGAGCCCTCCTGCTTCTCTGCAGATACTCTGGGGCATATTATTCCCCCCCCCCCCACCTCTGTAACTGAGACCCTAGCATGGGGCTTCTTAACCACACATGGGATTCAGCTTCTGCCTTCTCTTCAGTCCATCTCAGCTTTCATCACACAGTTCCATGCTGTCCCAATGAACAACTCTTAGAAGTTCAGAAAGAAGCCTGCTGTTTAATGAACTTTGGCCTCTTTATATTCAGGGCTGACACAACCTTTCTGAGAATTGAGGGTGAGACCCTCTAATGTTCTGCTGAAGGCAAGGTCAGTACAGGCTTGATACCCCCATCTCTCACTACTTGAAAGACCCCCAGATTCTGCAGGGCCACATCTGCATTCAGAAGAGGCAGAGGCCATGCTGAGGGGAGAGAGAGGCTAAGAAATGTTTCTGGTGCCTTCACTTACCAGGAAACCTGATTTCCCCCAGGGCGGACCCCTAGTATCCCAAACATTTTAGCTGCAAGTGTCAAGTCTTGGCAGTGGTGTCAGATGAGCCAGTCAGTCCACGCGTCAGTGGATGGTTGGGGATGGGGGTGGTGAAGGTTTCCTAACTGAGAATAGGTCATCCCTGTCTCAGAGAGAGATGGAAGGGCCTGCATGGTGTCCTTTGTCCCTGAATGAGTTTCCTGGGCAGGAGACCGGGGCAGACACATGGGGAGCAAGTGGCCAGACCTTCGAGTGGAATTGTTTTCACAGTGCTTGCCTGGTCCAGAGAACCGCTTGTTTTTTACCTTTTTCCCTTCAAGTCCAATTGTATCCTTTCTCTTTGTTGCTGTTTACAGAAAGTTGGCCTGTCAGGATATCACCACCTGTACCCACAGAAGGTAAAGAATCCTCTCAACACTCCCTGGGGCTCACTTTCTACCTCTGGATACACTTTGGATTTCATAGTTCACTTATGATTGCCATGAAGAGAGGTGGGGAAGTGGGCTAAGCATGGGAGGGTGGCAGCAGGTGATAAACAGTTGGCTCAAGAGTCAGCTCGGCACTGGGAACAAGAGCAGGACCTCCCAGAAGATCATTAGGAATCATGAGGCTCATGATAGGATGAGGCTCAAGGTGCACCCCTTGCTTTTTCATGTTTCTGTGGGTTGGGTAGGAAGGAAGCTGGAGTCTCTGAAAACCCAGAATGAGATGTGATATTGGAGGGTGGAGGGTGCTGGTGACCTGTCTCCTGTGGGATCCTGTTCCAAGTGGTCAGAAAAGATCCTTATCTATGTGCTCAGAACAAGCCCTGGGGGTCTCCCTAATCCTATGGGGACCTCATCCCTGCCATCTCTGGTACTCTGCCAGTCAGATCCCAGATAGGACCATGCTCCTGAATAAGGGAGGGGTCTGGGCCTGCCATCTGGAGCTGAGCAGCTCCATCCTCTGTGTACCCAACTGGGGAGTGGGGCATCCATTCCCATCACATCCACTGGGGTCACAGGTGCTTCCCCAAAAGTTGAGCATCCATAGACCTGGGCAGAGTAGGTCATCAGTGATACTTTCACTGTGATGAAGCCTAGTCTGTGGTCATATGCAAAGGTGACTGCCTGCCTAGGTGACTTAGTTCATTAGGAAGTACCCTGAGTGTGGAACTTACCTTAGATTCTTGACCTCATGATAGGGATGGATGAAGGGTTCTTGTGTTCCCCTGTAGGATCTGAATCCAGTTTGGCCCTGAGGCTGGTGAATGGAGGCGACAGGTGTCAGGGCCGAGTGGAGGTCCTATACCGAGGCTCCTGGGGAACCGTGTGCGATGACTACTGGGACACCAATGATGCCAATGTGGTCTGCAGGCAGCTGGGCTGTGGCTGGGCCACGTCAGCCCCAGGAAATGCCCGGTTTGGTCAGGGCTCAGGACCCATTGTCCTGGATGATGTGCGCTGCTCAGGACATGAGTCTTACCTGTGGAGCTGCCCCCACAATGGCTGGCTCTCCCACAACTGTGGCCATGGTGAAGACGCTGGTGTCATCTGCTCAGGTGGGCCTTCAAGAACTTGGGCTCACTCTCTTGGGGTGAAGTTTGCTCCAAAAGAAACTCCTAATTACATTCTGATCTCCTCACTGAAAGCTTCTTCTATGTTTTCTATATTTCTGAAGACTTGTTAGCTCTCTGCTAAGAATCCATATGTACTCACTGCCTGGTGTTCCTGTGGTCACTTAGGACAGGGGACCAAACTCAAACAACCCAGAGTTTTTCCCCTTCCTGAGGTAAGGCAAGGAAGAGGCAGAAGAGGAAACTGCTGGCTCTCCAGGGCTCCATTTCTCCCCTGCTGAGTAGCACGGCGTGAGGGTATCATGGACGCAGGACAGAGAGCAAGGCGGGGGAGGGATCCTCTCACTGCGAGGAACTCTGAGCTAAAGATGCTTGTCTGAATGTGGGTTCTCAGCTGAGACCCAGTGAGGAGATCTGGAAATAGAGGCTCAAGAGTTAGGAGTGTAAATGGGTGTCTATTTGTATCAGGCCTGGGTTGTGTGAGGTTGGAGTTCTTGACCTCAGGTCCTCTCAGATCACTGCTGAGCACTGCCTGTGCCCTAGGTCTGGTGTGGGGAGGGCAGCCCCCATGAGGGCGGCCAGGCATGGCCTTGTCATTGCCTGTGATCAGGGCTTGAAGATTGCACAAGGGATTTTGGCTGGAGTGGCTTCTTCAGCCTTGCTGACTCAAGAATGCCTAAGACGTGCAAGGGAGAGGGTTGGTTTAGGCCAACCGGGTTACCCTGGGCAGACACAAAGTTGATCACCTCAGAGCTGGCAATAGTGGACAGGATCTGCCTCGACCCCTTACACGGTGCACCTCTGTGGGGATGTGCATGGCCATGTCCCTCCCTGTGTGATAGGAACTAGGATGGACTGAGTGTCAGACTCGCCCATTTCTTTCCCTCCTCGTTCCACTTTGCCGACTTCTGTGTAATGTTCCTGATCTGACCTTCTCTTCTCTTTCTCACAGCTTCCCAGTCCCGGCCGACACCTAGTCCAGGTAGGTCCCCCAGTGTCCTTCCTCAAAATGTCCCTTCTCTTTCTGCCCAATCACCCCTTCCACACTCCACAGAGCTCTCCTGTTTCTCTGTGTGGATACTTTGGGGCATATTATTTCTACCCCCAACACCGGCTGTGTAACTGAGACCCCAGCACAGCGCTTTTTAAACACACACAGGATTCAAGAGGCCTCTGTCTTCTTTTCAACCCCTCTCAGCTTTCATGAAACAGTTTCATACTGTCCCAGTGGACAACCCTTACAGGTTCAGGAAGTGGCCCCATGTTTAATGAGCTTTGGTCCTTTTATATTCAGGACTCACATATAGTTTCTGAAAATTGTGGGTGTCACCCTCTGACCTGTTCTAGGCATCATCAGGGCAGGCTTGATACCCCCATCCTTCACTGCTGGAAACATTCCGAGATTATGATGGGCCACATTTGTAACCAGAAAAGGCAGTTTGTGCTTGGGCAGGGAGAGGGATAATAAAGGTTTGTGGTGTCACTGCTTAACCAGAAACCTGATTCCTGATTGTCCCCTGGGCAGCCCCTGGTTCCCCTAACATTTTATCTGCCAGTGTCCGAGCCTCAGCAATGGCGTCTGATGTCCTAGTCAGTCCATGCATCAGCAGATGTGGGATGGCATGGTGGGGGCATCCTCTAAGAGATAGAAAGATACCCCAGGATTAGAGAAATGGAGGGCTTAGTCTGGTCTCCAGCAGGACCTTTGTCCCTGGATGAGTTCACAGCAGAGGAGACCTGGGAAGACACATGGGAAGCGAGTGGCAGGAACAGGAAGTGGAATTGTTGCCAGGTGGATTCCCCCTCCCAGAGAACCTTTTGTTCTGTGCCTTTTCCCTTCAAGTCTAATTCTGTCTTTTCCTTTGTTGCAATTTACAGATACTTGGCCAACCTCACATGCATCAACAGCAGGTAAATAATCCTCTCACCCCTCCCTAGGACTCACTGTCTCTGGACATATTTTGTGTTTGAAACTGGTAGGATGAGGCTCAACGTGGGCTTCTCTGTTTTCATGTCCCTGTGGGTTGCATGGGAGGAAGGTGGAATCTCTGAGGAGCCAGTGCTGGGTCTGATGTTTGAGGATGGAGGGTGCTGGTGACCTGTCTCCCATGGAATCCTGATCCAAGTGGTCAGGAAAGATCCTCATCCAGGTGCTCAGGACGAGCACTGGAGGGCTCCTTAATGCTGCGGGGACCTCGTTCCTGGCCCTCAGGCCATGGGATCCAGATCTCTGAAGAGCGGGTGAGAGTGCTGGTCCCTGCACTTGTGTGTCCAAGGTCTTGCCATCACTGGCAATTTGCCAGAAGGCAGAGAAACCCATGCAGGTGCCAATGAGCTGCTGAATACGGAGGGGGTCTAGGCCTGCCATTTGTAGCTGTGTATCTCCATCCTGTGTTCACCCAGAGTGGGGAGTGGGGTGTCCATTCCTGTCCCCTCCTCGGGGGTCATACATGCTTACCCATAGCTTGAGCTTTTATAGACTTGAGTAGAATAGGGCATCACTTTTTCCACTTTGACAAAGCTTAACCTCTGGGTACAGCCATCTTCAATCGTGACTGTGTGCCCTGGTGACTTTGGCATTTGTATTCAAGCTTGACTACTTTTCCCACTGCCCTGAGTGTTGTCCACGCCTTTTCCTTCACCTCAGAATGGAGATGGATGAAGGATTCTTGTGTTCCCCTGTAGGATCTGAATCCAGTTTGGCCCTGAGGCTGGTGAATGGAGGTGACAGGTGTCAGGGCCGAGTGGAGGTCCTATACCGAGGCTCCTGGGGAACCGTGTGCGATGACTACTGGGACACCAATGATGCCAATGTGGTCTGCAGGCAGCTGGGCTGTGGCTGGGCCATGTCAGCCCCAGGAAATGCCCAGTTTGGCCAGGGCTCAGGACCCATTGTCCTGGATGATGTGCGCTGCTCAGGACACGAGTCCTACCTGTGGAGCTGCCCCCACAATGGCTGGCTCACCCACAACTGTGGCCATAGTGAAGACGCTGGTGTCATCTGCTCAGGTGGGCCTTCAAGAACTTGGGCTCACTCTCTTGGGGTGGAGTTTGCTCCAAAAGAAACTCCTAATTACATTCTGATCTCCTCACTCAAAGCTTCTATGTTTTCTATGTTTCTGAAGACTTGTTAGCTCTCTGCTAAGAATCCATATGTATTCACTGCCTAGTGTTCCTGTGGTCACTTAGGACAGGGGACCAAACTCAAACAACCCAGACTTTATCTCCTTCCTGAGGTAAGGCAAGGAAGAGGCAGAAGAGGAAACTGCTGGCTCTCCAGGGCTCCATTTCTCCCCTGCTGAGTAGCACGGCGTGAGGGTATCATGGACGCAGGACAGAGAGCAAGGCGGGGGAGGGATCCTCTCACTGCGAGGAACTCTGAGCTAAAGATGCTTGTCTGAATGTGGGTTCTCAGCTGAGACCCAGTGAGGAGATCTGGAAATAGAGGCTCAAGAGTTAGGAGTGTAAATGGGTGTCTATTTGTATCAGGCCTGGGTTGTGTGAGGTTGGAGTTCTTGACCTCAGGTCCTCTCAGATCACTGCTGAGCACTGCCTGTGCCCTAGGTCTGGTGTGGGGAGGGCAGCCCCCATGAGGGCGGCCAGGCATGGCCTTGTCATTGCCTGTGATCAGGGCTTGAAGATTGCACAAGGGATTTTGGCTGGAGTGGCTTCTTCAGCCTTGCTGACTCAAGAATGCCTAAGACGTGCAAGGGAGAGGGTTGGTTTAGGCCAACCGGGTTACCCTGGGCAGACACAAAGTTGATCACCTCAGAGCTGGCAATAGTGGACAGGATCTGCCTCGACCCCTTACACGGTGCACCTCTGTGGGGATGTGCATGGCCATGTCCCTCCCTGTGTGATAGGAACTAGGATGGACTGAGTGTCAGACTCGCCCATTTCTTTCCCTCCTCGTTCCACTTTGCCGACTTCTGTGTAATGTTCCTGATCTGACCTTCTCTTCTCTTTCTCACAGCTTCCCAGTCCCGGCCGACACCTAGTCCAGGTAGGTCCCCCAGTGTCCTTCCTCAAAATGTCCCTTCTCTTTCTGCCCAATCACCCCTTCCACACTCCACAGAGCTCTCCTGTTTCTCTGTGTGGATACTTTGGGGCATATTATTTCTACCCCCAACACCGGCTGTGTAACTGAGACCCCAGCACAGCGCTTTTTAAACACACACAGGATTCAAGAGGCCTCTGTCTTCTTTTCAACCCCTCTCAGCTTTCATGAAACAGTTTCATACTGTCCCAGTGGACAACCCTTACAGGTTCAGGAAGTGGCCCCATGTTTAATGAGCTTTGGTCCTTTTATATTCAGGACTCACATATAGTTTCTGAAAATTGTGGGTGTCACCCTCTGACCTGTTCTAGGCATCATCAGGGCAGGCTTGATACCCCCATCCTTCACTGCTGGAAACATTCCGAGATTATGATGGGCCACATTTGTAACCAGAAAAGGCAGTTTGTGCTTGGGCAGGGAGAGGGATAATAAAGGTTTGTGGTGTCACTGCTTAACCAGAAACCTGATTCCTGATTGTCCCCTGGGCAGCCCCTGGTTCCCCTAACATTTTATCTGCCAGTGTCCGAGCCTCAGCAATGGCGTCTGATGTCCTAGTCAGTCCATGCATCAGCAGATGTGGGATGGCATGGTGGGGGCATCCTCTAAGAGATAGAAAGATACCCCAGGATTAGAGAAATGGAGGGCTTAGTCTGGTCTCCAGCAGGACCTTTGTCCCTGGATGAGTTCACAGCAGAGGAGACCTGGGAAGACACATGGGAAGCGAGTGGCAGGAACAGGAAGTGGAATTGTTGCCAGGTGGATTCCCCCTCCCAGAGAACCTTTTGTTCTGTGCCTTTTCCCTTCAAGTCTAATTCTGTCTTTTCCTTTGTTGCAATTTACAGATACTTGGCCAACCTCACATGCATCAACAGCAGGTAAATAATCCTCTCACCCCTCCCTAGGACTCACTGTCTCTGGACATATTTTGTGTTTGAAACTGGTAGGATGAGGCTCAACGTGGGCTTCTCTGTTTTCATGTCCCTGTGGGTTGCATGGGAGGAAGGTGGAATCTCTGAGGAGCCAGTGCTGGGTCTGATGTTTGAGGATGGAGGGTGCTGGTGACCTGTCTCCCATGGAATCCTGATCCAAGTGGTCAGGAAAGATCCTCATCCAGGTGCTCAGGACGAGCACTGGAGGGCTCCTTAATGCTGCGGGGACCTCGTTCCTGGCCCTCAGGCCATGGGATCCAGATCTCTGAAGAGCGGGTGAGAGTGCTGGTCCCTGCACTTGTGTGTCCAAGGTCTTGCCATCACTGGCAATTTGCCAGAAGGCAGAGAAACCCATGCAGGTGCCAATGAGCTGCTGAATACGGAGGGGGTCTAGGCCTGCCATTTGTAGCTGTGTATCTCCATCCTGTGTTCACCCAGAGTGGGGAGTGGGGTGTCCATTCCTGTCCCCTCCTCGGGGGTCATACATGCTTACCCATAGCTTGAGCTTTTATAGACTTGAGTAGAATAGGGCATCACTTTTTCCACTTTGACAAAGCTTAACCTCTGGGTACAGCCATCTTCAATCGTGACTGTGTGCCCTGGTGACTTTGGCATTTGTATTCAAGCTTGACTACTTTTCCCACTGCCCTGAGTGTTGTCCACGCCTTTTCCTTCACCTCAGAATGGAGATGGATGAAGGATTCTTGTGTTCCCCTGTAGGATCTGAATCCAGTTTGGCCCTGAGGCTGGTGAATGGAGGTGACAGGTGTCAGGGCCGAGTGGAGGTCCTATACCGAGGCTCCTGGGGAACCGTGTGCGATGACTACTGGGACACCAATGATGCCAATGTGGTCTGCAGGCAGCTGGGCTGTGGCTGGGCCATGTCAGCCCCAGGAAATGCCCAGTTTGGCCAGGGCTCAGGACCCATTGTCCTGGATGATGTGCGCTGCTCAGGACACGAGTCCTACCTGTGGAGCTGCCCCCACAATGGCTGGCTCACCCACAACTGTGGCCATAGTGAAGACGCTGGTGTCATCTGCTCAGGTGGGCCTTCAAGAACTTGGGCTCACTCTCTTGGGGTGGAGTTTGCTCCAAAAGAAACTCCTAATTACATTCTGATCTCCTCACTCAAAGCTTCTATGTTTTCTATGTTTCTGAAGACTTGTTAGCTCTCTGCTAAGAATCCATATGTATTCACTGCCTAGTGTTCCTGTGGTCACTTAGGACAGGGGACCAAACTCAAACAACCCAGACTTTATCTCCTTCCTGAGGTAATGCAAGGAAGAGGCAGAAGAGAAAAGTGCTGGCTCCCCAGGGCTCCATTTCTCCCCTGATGAGTAGCACGGGGTGAGGGTATCATGGATGCAGGACAGACAGCAAGGCGGGGGAGGGATCCTGTCACTGCGAGAACTCTGAACTAAAGATGCTTGTCTAAAAGTGGGTTCTCAGCTGAGACCCAGTGAGGAGGTCTGGAAATAGAAGTTCAAGGGTTAGGAGTGCAAACGGGTGTCTGTTTGTATCAGGCCTGGGTTGCGTGGGGTTGGAGTTCTTGACCTCAGCTCCTCTCAGAACGCTGCTGAGCATTGCCTGTGTCCTAGGTCCGGTGAGGGGAGGGCAGCCCCCATGAAGCCAGCCAGACATGGCCTTGTCATTGCCTGTGATCGGGGCTTGAAGATCGCACAAGGGATTTTGGCTGGAGTGGCTTCCTCAGCCTTGCTGACTCAGGAATGCCTAAGACATGCAAGGGAGTGGGTTGGTTTAGGTCAACCAGGTTACTCTGGGCAGACACAATTTGATCACCTCAGAGCTGGCAATAGTGGACAGGATCTGCCTCGACCCCTTACACGGTGCACCTCTGTGGGGATGTGCATGGCCATGTCCCTCCCTGTGTGATAGGAACTAGGATGGACTGAGTGTCAGACTCGCTCATTTCTTTCCCTCCTCGTTCCAGTTTTGCTGACTTCTGTGTAATGTTCCTGATCTGACCTTCTCTTCTCTTTCTCACAGTTTCCCAGTCCCGGCCGACACCCAGTCCAGGTAGGTCCCCCAGTGTCCTTCCTCAAAATGTCCCTTCTCTTTCTGCCCAATCACCCCTTCCCCACTCCACAGAGCTCTCCTGTTTCTCTGTGTGGATATTGTGGGGCATATTATTTCTACCCCCAACACCGGCTGTGTAACTGAGACCCCAGCACAGCGCTTTTTAAACACACACAGGATTCAAGAGGCCTCTGTCTTCTTTTCAACCCCTCTCAGTTTTCATGAAACAGTTTCATACTGTCCCAGTGGACAACCCTTACAGGTTCAGGAAGTGGCCCCATGTTTAATGAGCTTTGGTCCTTTTATATTCCGGACTCACATATAGTTTCTGAAAATTGAGGGTGTCACCCTCTGACCCATTCAAGGCATTGTCAGGGCAGGCTCGATACCCCCATCCATCACTGCTGGAAACATTCCGAGATTATGATTCCGAGATTTGTATCCAGAAGAGGCAGAGTTTGTGCTCGGGCAGGGAGAGGGATAATAAAGGTTTGTGGTGTCACTGCTTAGCCAGAAACCTGATTCCTGATTGTCCCCTGGGCAGCCCCTGGTTCCCCTAACATTTTAGCTGCCAGTGTCCGAGCCTCAGCAATGGCGTCTGATGTCCTAGTCAGTCCATGCATCAGCAGATGTGGGATGGCATGGTGGGGGCATCCTCTAACAGATAGAAAGATACCCCAGGATTAGAGAAATGGAGGGCTCAGTCTGGTCTCCAGGAGGACCTTTGTCGCTGGATGAGTTCACAGCAGAGGAGACCTGGGGAGACACATGGGAAACAAATGGCAGGAACAGGAAGTGGAATTGTTGCCAGGTGGATTCCTCCTCCCAGAGATCCTTTTGTTCTGCGCCTTTTCCCTTCAAGTCTAATTCTGTCTTTTCCTTTTGTTGCTATTTACAGATACTTGGCCGACCTCACATGCACCAACAGCAGGTAAATAATCCTCTCACCCCTCCCTAGGACTCACTATCTCTGGACATATTTTGTGTTTGAAACTGATAGGATGAGGCTCAACGTGGGCTTCTCTGTTTTCATGTCCCTGTGGGTTGCATGGGAGGAAGGTGGAATCTCTGAGGAGCCAGTGCTGGGTCTGATGTTTGAGGACGGAGGGTGCTGGTGACTGTCTCCCATGGAATCCTGTTCCAAGTGGTCAGGAAAGATCCTCATCCAGGTGCTCAGGACGAGCACTGGAGGGCTCCTTAATGCTGCTGGGACCTCGTTCCTGGCCCTCAGGCCATGGGATCCAGATCTCTGAAGAGCGGGTGAAAGTGCCGGTCCCTGCACTTGTGTGTCCAAGGTCTTGCCATCACTGGCAATTTGCCAGAAGGCAGAGAGGCCCATGCAGGTGCCAGTAAGCTCCTGAATATGGAGGGGGTCTAGGCCTGTCATTCGTAGCTGTGTATCTCCATCCTGTGTTCACCCAGAGTGGGGAGTGGGGTGTCCATTCCTGTCCCCTCCTCTGGGGTCATACATGCTTACCCATAGCTTGAGCTTTTATAGACTTGAGTAGAATAGGGCATCACTTTTTCCACTATGACAAAGCTTAACCTCTGGGTGCAGCCATCTGCCATTGTGACTGTGTGCCCTGGTGACTTTGGCATTTGTATTCAAACTTGACTACTTTTCCCATTGCCCTGAGTGTTGTCCATGCCTTTTCCTTCACCTCATAATGGAGATGGATGAAGGATTCTTGTGTTCCCCTGTAGGATCTGAATCCAGTTTGGCCCTGAGGCTGGTGAATGGAGGTGACAGGTGTCAGGGCCGAGTGGAGGTCCTATACCGAGGCTCCTGGGGCACCGTGTGTGATGACAGCTGGGATACCAGTGACGCCAATGTGGTCTGCAGGCAGCTGGGCTGTGGCTGGGCCACGTCAGCCCCAGGAAATGCCCGGTTTGGCCAGGGCTCAGGACCCATTGTCCTGGATGACGTGCGCTGCTCAGGCTATGAGTCCTACCTGTGGAGCTGCCCCCACAATGGCTGGCTCTCCCATAACTGTCAGCACAGTGAAGACGCTGGTGTCATCTGCTCAGGTGGGCCTCCAAGACCTTGGGCTACCTCTCTTGGGGTAGATTTTGCTCAGGAAGCGAGGTCTCATTATGTTCTGATCTCCTCACTCAGAGCTTTTCAACCTTTCCCATGTATCTGATATCTCCTTAGCTCTCTCCTAGGAAACTGCATGAGTCTTCATTGCCAGGTTTTGAAGAGGTCAGGTAGGACAACGGGCCAAAGGGAAATAAGGGTTATACCTTTGTTCACCTACCGAGGCAGCGCAAGCAGAGGGAGAAGAGGAAAGTGCCAGGTCTTTGCCTTTTAGTGTGGCTGGAAAGGAATAGCTGGGGTTGGTTTGTTCATGAAGAAAGAGGCTGATTTGGGTCTTGGCTTTGCAGGCTGCATAGGAGCATGATGCAGGCGTCTGCTCAGCTTCTGATGAGGGCCTCGGGCTGCTTGTACTCCTGGCACAAAGGGATGGGGAGGTGGCCTGGGCAGAGGTCACATGGTGAGGGAGGAAGCAAGAGAGAGCAAGAGGGAGGGCTCAGACTCTTCAACCACCAGCTCTTGCTAGGAACTAAGAGAAGAACTCACCCCTGACCAGGGAGGGCACTAAGTTATTCATGCAGGGTTGGTCTCCATGACCCAGACCTGGTGCATCAGGCCTCACCTCTAAACTTGGGGATTCAGTTGCAATATAACACTTGGATGTGACAAGCCTCTAAAGTATAGTACCCTGGCTCTCCAGGGTTCCATCTTTCCCCTACTGAAAGATTTTGCATAAGGGTTACATGGATGAAGCATGTATAGGGGATGGGGGAGGGACTGTCTCACTGGGAGGAGCCCAGAACCAAAGGCTCCTGCTAGGAAGCGCGGTCTTCTGCTGAGGCCCAATAAGGTGATGTCTTAATAGAGACCCAAGGCTAGGAGTGCAGATGTGTGTCTGTCCCTCTCTGGCCTGAGATTTGGGGGCTGTGAGTCCTTGACCACAACTCCCTCCAGAGCACTGCAGTGTCTTGCCTGTGCTCCGGTCTGGTGTGGAGTATGCAGCCCCCATGAGGTCTGCTAGGAAAAGCATTGTTATGAACGCCTGTGGGCTGGACTGGAACATCACAGGCAGGACTTTGGCTGGAGTGGCCTCCTCACATTTGCTGACTCAGGGACTGCTAAGACATGCAAGGGAGAGGGTAGGTTTTGTGTCAGCCTGATTACTATGGGCAGACATGAAGTTAATCACCTTGGAGTTGGCAATAGTGGACAGGATCTGCCCAGACCAGACACCCTCCAAGGAGCATCTCTGTGGGGACATGCATGGCAATGCCCTCCCTCTGTGAGGGGGACCTAGGGTGGACTGAAGGCGTGACCTGTTTAGTTCCTTCCACCTTTGTTCCGATTTTGCCAGCTTCTGTATAGTGTATCTGATCTGACCTCCTCTTTCTCACAGCTGCCCATTCCTGGTCGACGCCCGGGCCAGGTGAGTCACCAGTGTCCTTCCTTGGGATGTCCCTTCTCTTTCTGCACAATTATCCCTTTCTGCACTCCACAGAGCCCTCGTTCTCCTCAGAGTGGATAATGCATGGCCTAAAATTTTCCCCTGCTCTGTAACTGAGACCCTGGAATGGCGCTTCTGAACCAGACATAGAGTTCAGGAGGCTTCTGTCTTCTGTTCCATTTATCTCAGCTTTCATGAAGCAGTTTCATACTGTCCCAGTGGCCAACCCTTAGAGGTTTAGGAAGTGGCCTCATATTTAAATAGCTTTGGCCCTTTTCTGTTCAGAGCTGATATGACCTTCCTGAGAATTGAGAGTGATTGCCAAAGTCTCCTGGGAAGCCAATGTCAGCTAAAGCCTTAAACATGGCTGCCGCCATGGGCAAGCAATGTCAGTGCAGGCCTGACACCTCCCTTCCTCACTCCTTCCAACACCCAGATTCTGCAGGGCTACATCTGCATCCAGAAGAGGCATAGGCCATGCTCAGGCAGGGAGAGGGATAATAAATATTTCTGGTGCCTCCAGTTACTGGGAAACTTGATACCCCTTTGGTCAGCTCCTTGGTTTCCCTAACATTTTAGCTCGAGCTAGTAGAGTGTCAGCAATGGTGTTAGATGTACCCGTCAGTGCATGTGTCAGTGCATGGAACAGGCTAACCCTTTGTGACTGAGAAGAGGACATCCCACACTTCAGAGGCAGGAGGGATCGAACTGGTCTCCAGCAAGGCTTATGTCCCTTGCTGAGCTTGCTGAGCTGCAGACTTGGGCAGACACATGGGGAGCAAAGTGGCAGGAATCAGAAGTGGGGTAGTTTTCATGATGTTTGCCTTATCCAGAGACCTTTCCTTTTGGAGATTGTCACCATCAACTTTAATTCTAGCCTTTGTCTCTGTTTTAATTACAGACACGTTGCCGACCATCACCTTACCTGCATCGACAGTAGGTAAATAGTCCTCTCACCCCTCCCTAGGGCTCACTCTCTACCTCTGGACAAATGTTTTTTTCTGAAAATGATAGGATGAGGGTCAAGGTGGGCCCCTCTGTTTTTCATGTCCCTGTGGGTTGCATGGGAGGAAGGTAGCGTCTCTGGGGACCCAGCTCTGGGTCTGATGTTAGAGGCTGGAGGGTGCTGGTGACTTGTCTCCCGTGGAATCCTGTTCCAAGTGGTCAGGAAACATCCTCATCCAGGTGCCGAGGAAAAGCCCTGGAAGCTTCCCTAATCCTCCTAAGACCTCATTCCTGTCCCTCAGCCCATGGGCTGCAGAGGTGTGAAGAGTTGGTGAAAGTGACTGTCCCCACACCCGTCTGGCCAAGGCCTTGTCATACCTGTGAAATTTTCAGAAGCCAGACAGGACCATAGGATTGCCACCAAGCCCCTGAGTATGGGGAGAGTCTGGCCTGCCTACTGTAGCTGTGTAGCTCCGTCCTGTGTGTGCCCAGGTTAGGGAATGGGGTTTCCATTCCTGTTAACTCCAGTAGGGTCATAGGTGCTTCCCCAAACTTGAGCCTTCATAAACCCAGGTAGAACTGCTTCTTTGACTTTGATGAAGCTGAATCTCTGGTTTTATTCATATTGAAAGGTGACTGCCTGCCCAGGTGACTTTAGCCATTAGGACGTGCCTTGAGTGTGGAACATTCCTTTGATTCTTGACCTCATGATAGGGATGGATGAAGCGTTCTTGTTTTCCCCTGTAGGATCTGAATCCAGTTTGGCCCTGAGGCTGGTGAATGGAGGTGACAGGTGTCAGGGCCGAGTGGAGGTCCTATACCGAGGCTCCTGGGGCACCGTGTGTGATGACAGCTGGGACACCAATGATGCCAATGTGGTCTGCAGGCAGCTGGGCTGTGGCTGGGCCATGTCAGCCCCAGGAAATGCCCGGTTTGGTCAGGGCTCAGGACCCATTGTCCTGGATGACGTGCGCTGCTCAGGGAATGAGTCCTACTTGTGGAGCTGCCCCCACAATGGCTGGCTCTCCCACAACTGTGGCCATGGTGAAGACGCTGGTGTCATCTGCTCAGGTGGGTCTCCAAGACTTTTGGTTTCCTCTCTTGGGGTAGATTTTGCTCAGGAAGGTTTTATTATGTTCTAATCTCCTCACTTAGAGCTTTTTCAACTTTTCCTATATTTCTGATACCTCCTTAGCTCTCTCCTAGGAAACTGCATGAGTCTTCACCACATTGCCAGGTTTTGAGGAGGTCAGAGAGGACAATGGGCCAAAGTGAAATAAGGGTCACACCTTTGTTCCCCTACCGAGGCTGCACAAACAGAGGGAGAAGATGAAAGCGCCAGGTCTTTGCCTTTAATGTGGCTGGAAAGGAATAGCTGGGGCCAGGTTGTTCATGAAGATAGAGGTTGTTTTGGGTCGCGGCTTTGCAGGCTGCATAGGAGCATGGTGCAGGCATCTGCTCGGCTTCTGCTGAGGACCTCAGGCTGCTTGTACTCCTGGCAGAGGGGATGGGGAGCTGGCCTGGGCAGAGGTCACATGGCGAGGGACGAAGCAAGATGGCAGAAGGAGATGGGGAGGTGGCCTGGACAGAGGTCACATGGTGAGGGAGGAAGCAAGAAAGAGCAAGAGGGAGGGCCCAGACTTTTTTCAACCACCAGCTCTTTCTAGGAACTAAGAGAAGAACTTGCCCCTGACCAGGGAGGACACTAAGTTATTCATGAAGGGTTGGCCTCCATGACCCGGACATGGCACATCAAGCCTCACCTCTGTACTTGAGGATCCAATCCCAACATGAGTCTTGGATGGGACAAACATCCAAACTATAGCACGCTGGCCCTCTAGGGTTCCACCTTTCCCCTACTGAAAGGTTTAGGTGAGGGTGAGTTGGATGCAGCACATATAGGCATTGGAGGAGGGATGGTCTGACTGGGAGGAGCCCAGAACCAAAGGCTCATGCTGGGAAGGGAGGGTTTTCTGCTGAGGACTAATAAGGAGGCATCAGACCGGAAACACAAGGCTGGGAGTGCAGATTTATGACTGTCCATGTCTGACCTGGGTTTTGGGGGTGTGAGTGCTTGACTGCCGTTGCCTCCAGAGCACTGCAGTGTCTTGCCTGTGCACTGGTCAGCTGTGGGGCGGGCAATGCCCATGAGGCCTGCTGAGCAAAGCCTTGTTATGAATGCCTGTGGGCTGGGCTTAGAAGATCACAGGCTGGATATTTTTTTTGCAGGAGTGGCCTCTTCATACTTGCTGACTCAGGGACTGCTAAGATGTGCAAGGGAGAGGGTTGGTTTTGTGTCAACCTGATTACTATGGGCAGACACAAAGTCCTTCAAACACCCCCAGATGCAGCAGGGCCCCATCTACATGCAGAAAGGCAGAGGCCGTGCTCAGGCAGGGAGAGAGATATTAGATATTTCTGGTACCTCCACTTGCCAGGAGACTTTATACTCCTTTGGGCAGCTCCCTGATCCTTCTAACATTTTAGCTGTAACAATCAGAGGCTCAGCAATGGTGTCAGATGTGTCCATTAGTCCATGTGTCAGTGGATGGGGCAGGCAAACCCTCTGTAGCTGAGAAGAGGATATCCCACACTTCAGAGGTAGGAGGGATTGGACTGGTCTCCAGCAAGGCCTGTGCCCTTCCTGAGCTTACTGGGCTGAAGACTTGGGCAGACACGTGGGGAGCAAGTGGCAAAAACCAGAAATCGAGTAGTTTTCATGATGCTTGCCCTATCTGGGGACTTTTCCTTTTGGAGCTTTTCACCCTCAAGTTTAATTCTAGCCTTTGTCTTTGTTGCAATTAAAGACACGTTGCCCACCACCAACTTACCTGCATCAACAGTAGGTACATAATCTTCTCACCCCCCCCCTAGGGCTCACTCTTTACCTCTGGACAAATGTTTTTTTCTGAAAATGAGAGGATGAGGGTCAGGGTGGGCCCCTGTCTTTTTCATATCCCTGTGCATTGAGTGGGAGGAAGTTGGAGTCTCTGGGGAGCCAGTCCTGCTTCTGGTGTTGGAGGGTAGAGGGGGCTGGTGACCTATCTCCCTTGGGATCCTCTTCCAAGTATCAGGAAATAATAAAGAAAAAAAAAAAAAGATCCTCATCCAGGTGCTGAGAACAAGCCCTGGAGGGCTCCGTACTCCTACTCAACCTCGTTCCTGGCCCTCCAGCCATGCACTGCAGACCTGCAAGGGTGGGTGACAGTTTCTGTCCCTGCAGCTGTCTGGCCAAAGCCTTGCCATCCTTGGCAATTTGCCAGAAGCCAGGGAGGACCACGGGGGTGCCACCTAACTCTTGAACATGGGGACAGCATGGTCCTGCCCTCTGGAGCTGTGGAGCTCCATCCTGTGTGTGCCCAGAGTAGGGAGTCGGGTGTCTATTCCTATCACCTGCACTGGAGTCACAGGTGCTTCCCCAAAACTTGAGCCTTCATAAACCCGAGCAGAATAGTGTATCACCTCTCCTTCTACTGTGATGAAGCTGAACCTCTGGTTGCAGTCATCTTTAATCGTGACTGCCTGCCCAGGTGACTTTGGCCATTAGGAAGTGCCCTGAGTGTGGAATGTGCCTTAGATCCTTGACCTCCTGATAGGGATTCATGAAGAGTTCTTGTGTTCCCCTGTAGGACCTGAATCCAGTTTGGCCCTGAGGCTGGTGAATGGAGGTGACAGGTGTCAGAGCCGAGTGGAGGTCCTATACCGAGGCTCCTGGGGCACCGTGTGTGATGACAGCTGGGACACCAATGATGCCAATGTGGTCTGCAGGCAGCTGGGCTGTGGCTGGGCCACGTCAGCCCCAGGAAATGCCCGGTTTGGTCAGGGCTCAGGACCCATTGTCCTGGATGATGTGCGCTGCTCAGGACACGAGTCCTACCTGTGGAGCTGCCCCAACAATGGCTGGCTCTCCCACAACTGTGGCCATCATGAAGACGCTGGTGTCGTCTGCTCACGTGGGCCTCCAGCAATTTGAGTTTCCTCTCTTGTGGTAGATTTTGCCCAGGAAGCGAGGTCTTATGTTCTAATCTCCTCACTCAGAGCTTTTTCAACCTTTCCTATATTTCTGATATCTCCTTAGCTCTCTTCTAGGAAACTGCATGAGTCTTCACCACATTGCCAGGTTTTAAGGAGGTCAGAGAGGACAATGGGCCAAAGTGAAATAAGGGTCACACCTTTGTTCCCCTACCAAGGCAGCGCAAGCAGAGGGAAAAGAGGAAAGGGCTGGGTCTTTGCATTTTAGTGTGCCTGGAAAGGAATGGCTGGGGCCAGGTTATTCATGAAGAAAGAGGCAGATTTGGGTCTTGGCTTTGCAGGCTGCATAGGAGCATGGTATCTGCTTGGCTTCTGCTGACAGCCTCAGGCTGCTTGTGCTCCTGGCAGAAGGAGATGGGGAGGTGGCCTGAGCAGAGGTCATGTGGCAAGGGAGGAAGCAAGAGAGGGCAAGAAGGAAGGCCCAGGCTCTTTTCAACCACCAGTTCTTGCTAGAAACTAAGAGAAGAACTCACCCCTGATCAGGAAGGGCACTAAGTTGTTCATGAAGGGTTGGCTTCCATGACCCAGACATGGCACATCAGGCCTCACCTCTATACTTGGGGATCCAATCCCAACATGAGTCTTGGATGGGACAAACATCCAATCTATAGCATGCTGGCTCTCCAGGGTTCCATCTTTCCCCCACTGAAAAGTTTAGGTGAGGGTGAGGTGGATGCAGCACATATAGGTGTTGGGGGACGGACGATCTCACCGGGAGGAGTCCAGAACCAAAGGCTCATGCTGGGAAGGGAGGGTCTTCTGCTGAGGCCCAGTAAGGAGGCATCAGACTGGAAACACAAGGCTGGGAGTGCAGATCTGTGTCTGTCTGTGTCTGGCCTGGGTTTTGGGGGTGTGAGTGCTTGACTGCAATTCCCTGCAGAGCACTGCAGCATCTTGCCTGTACACCAGTCAGGTGTGGGGCGGGCAGTGCCCATTAGGGCTGCTGAGCAAAGCCTTGTTATGAATGCCTGTGGGCTGGGCTAGAAGATCACAGGCTGGATTTTTGCTGGAGTGGCTTCTTCATACTTGCTGACTCAGGGACTGCTAAGACGTGCAAGGGAGAGGGCTGGTTTTGTGTCAACCTAATTACTATGGGTAGACACAAACTTCATCACTTTGGAGCTGGCAGTAGTGGACAAGGTCTGCCCAGATGCCTTTCAAGGAGCATCCTTGTGGGGACGTGCATGGCAATGCCCCTCCCTCTGTGATGGGGACCTAGGGTGGACTGAAGGCGCTACCTGTTTAGTTCCTTCTACCTTTGTTCTGGTTTTGCCAGCTTCTGTATAGTGCATCTGATCTGACCTCCTCTTTCTCACAGCTGCCCAGTCCCAGTCGACGCCCAGGCCAGGTGAGTCCCCAGTGTCCTTCCTTGGGATGTCCCTTTTCTTTCTGCACAATTATCCTTTTTCCCATTCCGCAGAGCCCTCCTTCTTACCTGTGTGGATACTGTGGGTCATACTATTTTCCCTGCTCTGTAACTGAGACCCTAGCATGGAGCTTCTTAACCAGACATGGTTAAGAAGGTATGATCTTTCTAAGAATTGACAGTGATTGCCAAAGTCTCCTGGGAAGGCAATTTCAGCTAAAGCCTTAAACATGCCTGTCCATGGGCAAGCAATGTCAGTGCAGGCCTGACACCTCCATTCCTCACTCCTTCAAACACCCCCAGATGCGGCAGGGCCCCATATACCTCCAGACAGGCAGAGGCCGTGCTCAGGCAGGGAGAGCGATATTAGATATTTCTGTTGCCTCCACTTGCCAGGAGACTTTATACTCCTTTAGGCAGCTCCCTGATCCTTCTAACATTTTAGTTTCAAGTGTGAGAGGCTCAGCATTGGTGTCAGATGTGCGCATCAGTCCATGTATCAGTGGATGGGGCAGGTAAACCCTTCGTAGCTGAGAAGAGGGTATTCCACACTTCAGAGGCAGGAGGGATCGGACTGGTCTCCAGCAAGGCCTATGTCCCTGGATGTGCTCCCTGAGCTACAGACTTGGGCAGACACATGGCGAGCAAGTGGCAGGAACTAGAAATGGAGGAATGTTCATGATGCTTGCCTTGTCCAGAGACCTTTCCTTTTGGAGCTTTTCTCCCTCAACTTTAATTCTAGCCTTTGTCTTTGTTGCAATTTACAGACACGTTGTCGACCATCACCTTACCTCCATCGACAGTAGGTAAATAATCCTCTCACCCCTCCCTAGGGCTCACTCTCCACCTCTGGACAAATGCTTTTTCTGAAAATGATAGGATGAGGGTCAAGGTGGGCCCCTCTGTTTTTCATGTCCCTGTGCGCTGAGTGGGAGGAAGTTGAGTCTCTGGGGAACCAGTCCTCGGTCGTGTGTTAAAGGGTGGAGGGTGTTGGTGACCTATCTCCTGTGGGACCGTGTTCCAAGTATCAGTAAAGATCCTCATTCAGGTGCTGGACAAACCCTGGAGGGCTCCCTACTCCTGGGACCTCATTCCTGGCCTTCTGGCCATGCATTGCAGACCTGCAAGGGAAGGTGAAAATTTCTGTCCCTGCAGCTATCTGGCCAATGCCTTGCCATCCCTGGCAATTTGCCAGAAGCCAGAGAGGACCACGTGGGTGCCACCAAACTCTTCAACATGGGGATAGCATGGGCCTGCCCTCTGGAGCTGTGGAGCTCCATCCTGTGTGTGCTCAGAGTAGGGAGTGGGGTGTCCATTCCTGTCACCTCCACTGGGGTCACAGGCGCTTCCCCAAAATCTGAGCCTCCATAAACCCAGGCAGAATAGGGTATCACCTCTCTTTCCAGTATGATGAAGCTGCACCTCTGGTTGCAGTCGTATTCAATCGTGACTGCTTGTCCAGGTGACCTTGGCCATTAGGAAGTACCCTGAGTGTGGAACGTGCCTTAGATCCTTGACCTCATGGCAGGGATGGATAAAGGGTTCTTGTGTTCCCCTGTAGGATCTGAATCCAGTTTGGCCCTGAGGCTGGTGAATGGAAGTGACAGGTGTCAGGGCCGAGTGGAGGTCCTATACCGAGGCTCCTGGGGCACCGTGTGTGATGACAGCTGGGACACCAGTGACGCCAATGTGGTCTGCAGGCAGCTGGGCTGTGGCCGGGCCACGTCAGCCCCAGGAAATGCCTGGTTTGGCCAGGGCTCAGGACCCATTGTTCTGGATGACGTGCGCTGCTCAGGACAGGAGTCCTACCTGTGGAGCTGCCCCCACAATGGCTGGCTCTCCCACAACTGTGGCCATCATGAAGACGCTGGTGTCATCTGCTCAGGTGGGCCTCCAAGACCTTGGGCTCCCTCTCCTAGGTTGGAGTTTGCTCAGGAAGAAAATCCTAATTACATTCTGATCTCCTTGCTCAAAGATTCTTCTATGTTTCCTATATTTATGTAGTCTTGTTAGCTCTCTGCTAAGGATCTGTATGAATTTTGCTACAGGGCCTGGTGTTCCTGTGGTCACTTAGGACAGGCCCCAAACTGAAACAACAACCCAGACTTTATCCCCTTCCTGAGGCAGTGCAAGGAAGAGGCAGAAGAGAAAACTGCTGGCTCCCCAGGGCTCCATTTCTCCTCAGCTGAGTAGCACTGGGTGAGGGTATCATGGACATAGGACAGACAGCAAGGTAGGGGAGGAATCCTCTCACTGAGAGGAACTCTGAACTACAGATGCTTGTCTGAAAGTGAGTTCTCAGCTGAGACCCAGTGAGGAGGTCTGGAAATAGAGGCTCAAGGGTTAGGAGTGCAAATGGGTGTCTATTCATGTCAGGCCTGGGTTGTGTGAGGTTGGAGTCCTTGACCTCAGGACCTCTCAGAACACTGCTGAGCGTTGCCTGTGCCCCAGATCTGGTGTGGGGAGGGCAGCCCCCATGAGACCGGCCAGGCATGGCCTTGTTATTGCCTGTGTTCGGGGTTTGAAGATCACACAAGGGATTTTGGCTGGAGTGGCTTCCTCAGCCTTGCTGACTCAGGAACACCTAAGATGTGCAAGGGAGTGGGTTGGTTTAGGTCAACCGGGTTACCCTGGGGAGACACAATTTGATCACCTCAGAGCTGGCAATAGTGGACAGGATCTGCCTCGACCCCTTACACGGTGCGTATCTGTGGGGATGTGCATGGCAATGTCCCTCCCTGTGTGATAGGAACTAGGATGGACTGAGTGTCAGACTCGCTCATTTCTTTCCCTCCTCGTTCCAGTTTTGCTGACTTCTGTGTAATGTTCCTGATCTGACCTTCTCTTCTCTTTCTCACAGTTTCCCAGTCCCGGCCGACACCCAGTCCAGGTAGGTCCCCAGTGTCCTTCCTCAAAATGTCCCTTCTCTTTCTGCCCAATCACCCCTTCCCCACTCCACAGAGCTCTCCTGTTTCTCTGTGTGGATATTGTGGGGCATATTATTTCTACCCCCAACACCGGCTGTGTAACTGAGACCCCAGCACAGCGCTTTTTAAACACACACAGGATTCAAGAGGCCTCTGTCTTCTTTTCAACCCCTCTCAGTTTTCATGAAACAGTTTCATACTGTCCCAGTGGACAACCCTTACAGGTTCAGGAAGTGGCCCCATGTTTAATGAGCTTTGGTCCTTTTATATTCCGGACTCACATATAGTTTCTGAAAATTGAGGGTGTCACCCTCTGACCCGTTCAAGGCATTGTCAGGGCAGGCTCGATACCCCCATCCATCACTGCTGGAAACATTCCGAGATTATGATTCCGAGATTTGTATCCGGAAGAGGCAGAGTTTGTGCTCAGGCAGGGAGAGGGATAATAAAGGTTTGTGGTGTCACTGCTTAGCCAGAAACCTGATTCCTGATTGTCCCCTGGGCAGCCCCTGGTTCCCCTAACATTTTAGCTGCCAGTGTCCGAGCCTCAGCAATGGCGTCTGATGTCCTAGTCAGTCCATGCATCAGCAGATGTGGGATGGCATGGTGGGGGCATCCTCTAAGAGATAGAAAGATACCCCAGGATTAGAGAAATGGAGGGCTCAGTCTGGTCTCCAGGAGGACCTTTGTCCCTGGATGAGTTCACAGCAGAGGAGACCTGGGGAGACACATGGGAAGCGAGTGGCAGGAACAGGAAGTGGAATTGTTGCCAGGTTGATTCCTCCTCCCAGAGATCCTTTTGTTCTGCGCCTTTTCCCTTCAAGTCTAATTCTGTCTTTTCCTTTGTTGCAATTTACAGATACTTGGCCGACCTCACATGCACCAACAGCAGGTAAATAACCCTCTCACCCCTCCCTAGGACTCACTATCTCTGGACATATTTTGTGTTTGAAACTGATAGGATGAGGCTCAACGTGGGCTTCTCTGTTTTCATGTCCCTGTGGGTTGCATGGGAGGAAGGTGGAATCTCTGAGGAGCCAGTGCTGGGTCTGATGTTTGAGGACGGAGGGTGCTGGTGACTGTCTCCCATGGAATCCTGTTCCAAGTGGTCAGGAAAGATCCTCATCCAGGTGCTCAGGACGAGCACTGGAGGGCTCCTTAATGCTGCGGGGACCTCGTTCCTGGCCCTCGGGCCATGGGATCCAGACCTCTGAAGAGCGGGTGAAAGTGCTGGTCCCTGCACCTGTGTGGCCAAGGCCTTGCCATCACTGGGAATTTGCCAGAAGGCAGAGAGGCCCATGCAGGTGCCAATAAGCTCCTGAATATGGAGGGGGTCTAGGCCTGCCATTTGTAGCTGTGTATCTCCATCCTGTGTTCACCCAGAGTGGGGAGTGGGGTGTCCATTCCTGTCCCCTCCTCTGGGGTCATACATGCTTACCCATAGCTTGAGCTTTTATAGACTTGAGTAGAATAGGGCATCACTTTTTCCACTATGACAAAGCTTAACCTCTGGGTGCAGCCATCTGCCATTGTGACTGTGTGCCCTGGTGACTTTGGCATTTGTATTCAAACTTGACTACTTTTCCCATTGCCCTGAGTGTTGTCCATGCCTTTTCCTTCACCTCATAATGGAGATGGATGAAGGATTCTTGTGTTCCCCTGTAGGATCTGAATCCAGTTTGGCCCTGAGGCTGGTGAATGGAGGTGACAGGTGTCAGGGCCGAGTGGAGGTCCTATACCGAGGCTCCTGGGGCACCGTGTGTGATGACAGCTGGGATACCAGTGACGCCAATGTGGTCTGCAGGCAGCTGGGCTGTGGCTGGGCCACGTCAGCCCCAGGAAATGCCCGGTTTGGCCAGGGCTCAGGACCCATTGTCCTGGATGACGTGCGCTGCTCAGGCTATGAGTCCTACCTGTGGAGCTGCCCCCACAATGGCTGGCTCTCCCATAACTGTCAGCACAGTGAAGACGCTGGTGTCATCTGCTCAGGTGGGCCTCCAAGACCTTGGGCTACCTCTCTTGGGGTAGATTTTGCTCAGGAAGCGAGGTCTTATTATGTTCTGATCTCCTCACTCAGAGCTTTTCAACCTTTCCCATATATCTGATATCTCCTTAGCTCTCTCCTAGGAAACTGCATGAGTCTTCATTGCCAGGTTTTGAGGAGGTCAGGTAGGACAATGGGCCAAAGTGAAATAAGGGTCACGCCTTTTTTCTCCTACCGAGGCAGCGCAAGCAGAGGGAGAAGAGGAAAGTGCCAGGTCTTTGCCTGGCATAGCAAAGGAATAGCTGGGGCTGGTTTGTTCATGAGGAAAGAGGCTGATTTGGGTCTTGGCTCTGCAGGCTGCATAGGAGCATGATGCAGGCGTCTGCTCAGCTTCTGATGAGGGCCTCGGGCTGCTTGTACTCCTGGCAGAAAGGGTTGGGGAGGTGGCCTGGGCAGAGGTCACAAGGTGAGGGAGGAAGCAAGAGAGAGCAAGAGGGAGGGCTCAGACTCTTCAACCACCAGCTCTTGCTGGGAACTAATAGAAGAACTCACCCCTGACCAGGGAGGGCACTAAGTTATTCATGCAGGGTTGGTCTCCATGACCCAGACCTGGTGCATCAGGCCTCACCTCTAAACTTGGGGATTCAATTGCAACGTAACACTTGGACGGGACAAGCCTCCAAAGTACAGCACCCTGGCTCTGCAGGGTTCCATCTTTCCCCTACTGAAAGATTTTGCATAAGGGTTACATGGATGAAGCATGTATAGAAGATGGGGGAGGGACTGTCTCCCTGGGAGGAGCCCAGAACCACAGGCTCCTGCTAGGAAGCGCGGTCTTCTGCTGAGGCCCAATAAGGTCATGTCTTAATAGAGACACAAGATTAGGAGTGCAGATCTGTGTCTGTCCCTCTCTGGCCTGAGATTTGGGGGCTGTGAGTCCTTGACCACAACTCCCTCCAGAGCACTGCAGTGTCTTGCCTGTGCACCGGTCTGGTCTGGAGTATGCAGCCCCCATGAGGTCTGCTAGGCAAAGCATTGTTATGAACACCTGTGGGCTGGACTGGAACGTCACAGGCAGGACTTTGGCTGGAGTAGCCTCCTCACATTTGCTGACTCAGGGACTGCTAAGACATGCAAGGGAGAGGGTAGGTTTTGTGTCAACCTGATTACTATGGGCAGACACAAGGTTAATCACTTTGGAGTTGGCAATAGTGGACAGGATCTGCCCAGACACCCTCCAAGGAGCATCTCTGTGGGGACATGCATGGCAATGCCCTCCCTCTGTGAGGGGGACCTAGGGTGGACTGAAGGCGTGA
The DNA here is from genome assembly GCF_029281585.2 of Gorilla gorilla gorilla. NCBI lineage: Eukaryota > Metazoa > Chordata > Mammalia > Primates > Hominidae > Gorilla > Gorilla gorilla. The sequence continues at coordinate 134,892,198 of NC_073232.2, forward strand.
CCTGTTTAGTTCCTTCCACCTTTGTTCTGATTTTGCCAGCTTCTGTATAGTGCATCTGATCTGACCTCCTCTTTCTCACAGCTGCCCACTCTTGGTCGACGCCCAGGCCAGGTGAGACGCCCAGGCCAGGTGAGTCCTTCCTTGGGATGTCCCTTCTCTTTCTGCACAATTACCCTTTCTGCACTCCACAGAGCCCTCGTTCTTCTCTGAGTGAATACTACATGGCATACAATTTTCCCCTGCTCTGTAACTGAGACCCTGGAATGGCGCTTCTGAACCTGACATAGGGTTCAGGAGGCTTCTGTCTTCTGTTCCATTTATCTCAGCTTTCATGAAGCAGTTTCATACTGTCCCAATGGCCAACCCTTAGAGGTTTAGGAAGTGACCTCATATTTAATTACCTTTGGCACTTTTCTGTTCAGAGCTGATATCACCTTCCTGAGAATTGAGAGTGATTGCCAAAGTCTCCTGGGTAGCCAATGTCAGCTAAAGCCTTAAACATGGCTGCCGCCATGGGCAAGCAATGTCAGTGCAGGCTTGACACCTCCCTTCCTCACTCCTTCCAGCACGCCAGATTCTGCAGGGCTACATCTGCATCCAGAAGAGGCATAGGCCATGCTCGGGCAGGGAGAGGGATAATAAATATTTCTGGTGCCTCCAGTTACTGGGAAACTTGACACCCCTTTGGTCAGATCCTTGGTTTCCCTAACGTTTTAGCTCGAGCTAGTAGAGTGTCAGCAATGGTGTGAGATGTACCCGTCAGTGCATGTGTCAGTGCATGGAACAGGCTAACCCTTTGTGACTGAGAAGAGGACATCCCACACTTCAGAGGCAGGAGGGATCGAACTGGTCTCCAGCAAGGCCTGTGACCCTTGCTGAGCTTGCTGAGCTGCAGACTTGGGCAGACACATGGGGAGCAAGTGGCAGGAACCAGAAGTGGGGTAGTTTTCATGATGCTCGCCTTCTCCGGAGACCTTTCCTTTTGGAGATTTTCACCATCAACTTTAATTCTAGCCTTTGTCTCTGTTTTAATTACAGACACGTTGCCGACCATCACCTTACCTGCATCGACAGTAGGTAAATAATCCTCTCGCCCCTCTCTAGGGCTCACTCTCTACCTCTGGACAAATGTTTTTTTCTGAAAATGATAGGATGAGGGTCAAGGTGGGCCCCTCTGTTTTTCATGTCCCTGTGGGTTGCATGGGAGGAAGGTAGCGTCTCTGGGGACCCAGCTCTGGGTCTGATGTTGGAGGCTGGAGGGTGCTGGTGACTTGTCTCCCGTGGAATCCTGTTCCAAGTGGTCAGGAAACATCCTCATCCAGGTGCCGAGGAAAAGCCCTGGAAGCTTCCCTAATCCTCCTAAGACCTCATTCCTGTCCCTCAGCCCATGGGCTGCAGAGGTGTGAAGAGTTGGTGGAAGTGACTCTCCCCACACCCGTCTGGCCAAGGCCTTGTCATACCTGTGAAATTTTCAGAAGTCAGACAAGACCATAGGATTGCCACCAAGCTCCTGAGTATGGGGAGAGTCTGGCCTGCCTACTGTAGCTGTGTAGCTCTGTCCTGTGTGTGCCCAGGTTAGGGAATGGGGTTTCCATTCCTGTTAACTCCAGTAGGGTCACAGGTGCTTCCCCAAACTTGAGCCTTCATAAACCCAGGTAGAACTGCTTCTTTGACTTTGATGAAGCTGAATCTCTGGTTTTATTCATATTGAAAGGTGACTGCCTGCCCAGGTGACTTTAGCCATTAGGACTTGCCTTGAGTGTGGAACACTCCTTAGATTCTTGACCTCATGATAGGGATGGATGAAGGGTTCTTGTGTTCCCCTGTAGGATCTGAATCCAGTTTGGCCCTGAGGCTGGTGAATGGAGGTGACAGGTGTCAGGGCCGAGTGGAGGTCCTATACCGAGGCTCCTGGGGCACCGTGTGTGATGACAGCTGGGACACCAATGATGCCAATGTGGTCTGCAGGCAGCTGGGCTGTGGCTGGGCCATGTCAGCCCCAGGAAATGCCCGGTTTGGTCAGGGCTCAGGACCCATTGTCCTGGATGATGTGCGCTGCTCAGGACATGAGTCTTACCTGTGGAGCTGCCCCCACAATGGCTGGCTCTCCCACAACTGTGGCCATGGTGAAGACGCTGGTGTCATCTGCTCAGGTGAGCCTTCAAGAACTTGGGCTCACTCTCTTGGGGTGAAGTTTGCTCCAAAAGAAACTCCTGATTACATTCTGATCTCCTCACTGAAAGCTTCTTCTATGTTTTCTATATTTCTGAAGACTTGTTAGCTCTCTGCTAAGAATCCATATGTACTCACTGCCTGGTGTTCCTGTGGTCACTTAGGACAGGGGAGCAAACTCAAACAACCCAGAGTTTTTCCCCTTCCTGAGGTAAGGCAAGGAAGAGGCAGAAGAGGAAACTGCTGGCTCTCCAGGGCTCCATTTCTCCCCTGCTGAGTAGCACGGCGTGAGGGTATCATGGACGCAGGATAGAGAGCAAGGCGGGGGAGGGATCCTCTCACTGCGAGGAACTCTGAACTAAAGATGCTTGTCTGAATGTGGGTTCTCAGCTGAGACCCAATGAGGAGATCTGGAAATAGAGGCTCAAGAGTTAGGAGTGTAAATGGGTGTCTGTTTGTATCAGGGCTGGGTTGTGTGAGGTTGGAGTTCTTGACCTCAGGTCCTCTCAGATCACTGCTGAGCACTGCCTGTGCCCTAGGTCTGGTGTGGGGAGGGCAGCCCCCATGAGGCCGGCCAGGCATGGCCTTGTCATTGCCAGTGATCAGGGCTTGAAGATCGCACAAGGGATTTTGGCTGGAGTGGCTTCTTCAGCCTTGCTGACTCAAGAATGCCTAAGACGTGCAAGGGAGAGGGTTGGTTTAGGCCAACCAGGTTACCCTGGGCAGACACAAAGTTGATCACCTCAGAGCTGGCAATAGTGGACAGGATCTGCCTCGACCCCTTACACGGTGCACCTCTGTGGGGATGTGCATGGCCATGTCCCTCCCTGTGTGATAGGAACTAGGATGGACTGAGTGTCAGACTCGCCCATTTCTTTCCCTCCTCGTTCCACTTTGCCGACTTCTGTGTAATGTTCCTGATCTGACCTTCTCTTCTCTTTCTCACAGCTTCCCAGTCCCGGCCGACACCTAGTCCAGGTAGGTCCCCCAGTGTCCTTCCTCAAAATGTCCCTTCTCTTTCTGCCCAATCACCCCTTCCCCACTCCACAGAGCTCTCCTGTTTCTCTGTGTGGATATTGTGGGGCATATTATTTCTACCCCCAACACCGGCTGTGTAACTGAGACCCCAGCACAGCGCTTTTTAAACACACACAGGATTCAGGAGGCCTCTGTCTTCTTTTCAACCCCTCTCAGCTTTCATGAAACGGTTTCATACTGTCCCAGTGGACAACCCTTACAGGTTCAGGAAGTGGCCCCATGTTTAATGAGCTTTGGTCCTTTTATATTCAGGACTCACATATATTTTCTCAAAATTGTGGGTGTCACCCTCTGACCTGTTCTAGGCATCATCAGGGCAGGCTCGATACCCCCATCCTTCACTGCTGGAAACATTCCGAGATTATGATGGGCCACATTTGTAACCAGAAAAGGCAGTTTGTGCTTGGGCAGGGAGAGGGATAATAAAGGTTTGTGGTGTCACTGCTTAACCAGAAACCTGATTCCTGATTGTCCCCTGGGCAGCCCCTGGTTCCCCTAACATTTTAGCTGCCAGTGTCCGAGCCTCAGCAATGGCGTCTGATGTCCTAGTCAGTCCATGCATCAGCAGATGTGGGATGGCATGGTGGGGGCATCCTCTAAGAGATAGAAAGATACCCCAGGATTAGAGAAATGGAGGGCTTAGTCTGGTCTCCAGCAGGACCTTTGTCCCTGGATGAGTTCACAGCAGAGGAGACCTGGGAAGACACATGGGAAGCGAGTGGCAGGAACAGGAAGTGGAATTGTTGCCAGGTAGATTCCCCCTCCCAGAGAACCTTTTGTTCTGTGCCTTTTCCCTTCAAGTCTAATTCTGTCTTTTCCTTTGTTGCAATTTACAGATACTTGGCCAACCTCACATGCACCAACAGCAGGTAAATAATCCTCTTACCCCTCCCTAGGACTCACTGTCTCTGGACATATTTTGTGTTTGAAACTGGTAGGATGAGGCTCAACGTGGGCTTCTCTGTTTTCATGTCCCTGTGGGTTGCATGGGAGGAAGGTGGAATCTCTGAGGAGCCAGTGCTGGGTCTGATGTTTGAGGATGGAGGGTGCTGGTGACCTGTCTCCCATGGAATCCTGATCCAAGTGGTCAGGAAAGATCCTCATCCAGGTGCTCAGGACGAGCACTGGAGGGCTCCTTAATGCTGCGGGGACCTCGTTCCTGGCCCTCAGGCCATGGGATCCAGATCTCTGAAGAGCGGGTGAAAGTGCCAGTCCCTGCACTTGTGTGTCCAAGGTCTTGCCATCACTGGCAATTTGCCAGAAGGCAGAGAGGCCCATGCAGGTGCCAATGAGCTCCTGAATACGGAGGGGGTCTGGGCTTGTCATTTGTAGCTGTGTATCTCCATCCTGTGTTCACCCAGAGTGGGGAGTGGGGTGTCCATTCCTGTCCCCTCCTCTGGGGTCATACATGCTTACCCATAGCTTGAGCTTTTATAGACTTGAGTAGAATAGGGCATCACTTTTTCCACTATGACAAAGCTTAACCTCTGGGTGCAGCCATCTTCCATCGTGACTGCATGCCCTGGTGACTTCTGCATTCGTATTCAAACTTGACTACTTTGCCCACTGCCCTGACTGTTGTCCATGCCTTATCCTTGACCTCATATTTGAGATGGATGAAGGATTCTTGTGTTCCCCTGTAGGATCTGAATCCAGTTTGGCCCTGAGACTGGTGAATGGAGGTGACAGGTGTCAGGGCCGAGTGGAGGTCCTATACCGAGGCTCCTGGGGCACCGTGTGTGATGACTACTGGGACACCAATGATGCCAATGTGGTCTGCAGGCAGCTGGGCTGTGGCTGGGCCACGTCAGCCCCAGGAAATGCCTGGTTTGGCCAGGGCTCAGGACCCATTGTTCTGGATGATGTGCGCTGCTCAGGACACGAGTCCTACCTGTGGAGCTGCCCCCACAATGGCTGGCTCTCCCACAACTGTGGCCATTATGAAGACGCTGGTGTCATCTGCTCAGGTGGGCCTCCAAGACCTTGGGCTCCCTCTCCTAGGTTGGAGTTTGCTCAGGAAGAAAATCCTAATTACATTCTGATCTCCTCACTCACAGATTCTTCTATGTTTCTTGTATTTATGCAGTCTTGTTAGCTCTCTGCTAAGAATCTGTATGAATTTTGCTGCAGTGGTTGGTGTTCATGTGGTCACTTAGGACAGGGGACCAAAGTCAAACAACAACCCAGACTTTATCCCCTTCCTGAGGCAGTGCAAGGAAGAGGCAGAAGAGAAAACTGCTGGCTCCCCAGGGCTCCATTTCTTCCCTGCTGAGTAGCAGTGGTTGAGGGTATCATGGACATAGGACAGACAGTGGGGCAGAGGAGGGATCCTCTCACTGTGAGGAACTCTGAACCAAAGATGCTTGTCTGGAAGTGGGTTCTCAGCTGAGACCCAGTGAGGAGGTCTGGAAATAGAGGCTCAAGGGTTAGGAGTGCAAATGGGTGTCTGGTTCTATCAGGCCTGGGTTGTGTGAGGTTGGAGTCCTTGACCTCAGGTCCTCTTAGAACGCTGCAGAGCACTGCCTTGCCCTAGGTCTGGTGTGGGGAGGGCAGCCCCCATGAGACTGGCCAGCCTTGGCCTCGTTATTGCCTGTGGTCAGGGCTTGAAGATCACACAAGGGATTTTGGCTGGAGTGGCTTCCTCAGCCTTGCTGACTCAGGAACACCTAAGATGTGCAAGGGTGTGGGTTGGTTTAGGCCAACCGGGTTACCCTGGGGAGACACAATTTGATCACCTCAGAGCTGGCAATAGTGGACAGGATCTGCCTCAACCCCTTACATGGTGCATCTCTGTGAGGATGTGCATGGCAATGTCCCTCCCTGTGTGATAGGAACTAGGATGGACTGAGTGTCAGACTCGCCCATTTCTTTCTCTCCTCATTCCAGTTTTGTTGACTTCTGTGTAACATTCCTGATCTGACCTTCTCTTCTCTTTCTCACAGCTTCCCAGTCCTGGCCGACACCCAGCCCAGGTAAGTTCCCAGTGTCCTTCCTCAAAATGTCCCTTCTCTTTCTGCCCAATCACCCCTTCCCCACTCCACAGAGCTCTCCTGTTTCTCTGTGTGGATACTGTGGGGCATATTATTTCTAACGCCACCACCGGCTGTATTTCACATGGGTCCTTTTCTATTTTCCCTAAATGTCGGCCGGTCTGAGAAATAAAGGGAAGGCATACAAAAGAGCAAAATTTTAAAGCTTGGTGTTGGGGGGAGACATCACGTGTCAGCAGGTTCCGTGATCCCTCCTGAGTAGCAAAACCAGGAAGTTTTTATTGGTGATTTTCAAAAGGGGAGGGAGTGCACAAATAGGGTGTGGGTCACAGAGATCACATGCTTCACAAGGTAATAAAATATCACAAGGCAAATGGAGGCAGGGCAAGATCACAGGTCTGGGGTGAAATTAAAATTGCTAATGAAGTTTTGGGCACGCATTGTCATTGATAACATTTTATCAAGAGACAGGGTTTGAGAGCAGACAACTGGTCTGACCAAAATTTATTAGGAGGCAATTTCCTCATCCTAATAAGCCTGGAAGCGCTACAGGGGACCAGGGCTTATTTCATCCCTTATCTGTAAGCGTAAAAGACAGACATTCCCAAAGCAGGCATTTCAGAGGCCTCCCCTTAGGAACACATTCTCTTTCTCAGGGATGTTCCTTGCTGAGAAAAAGAATTCAGCGATATTTCTCCTATTTGCTTTTGAAAGAAGAGAAATATGGCTCTGTTCTGCCTGGCCCACAGGCAGCCAGCCTTGAAGGTTATCTCCCTTGTTCCCTGAACATCGCTGTTATCCTGTTCTTTTTTCACAGTGCCCAGATTTCATATTGTTTAAACAATTTCTGCAGTTAACGCAATCATCACAGGGTCCTGAGGTGACATTCATCCTCAGTTTACGAAGAAGATGGGATTAAGAGATTAAAGTAAAGACAGGCATAGGAAATCACAAGAGTATTGATTGGGGAAGTGATAAGTGTCCATGAAATCTTCACAATTTATGTTCAGAGACTGCAGTAAAGACAGGCATAAGAAATTATAAAAATATTAATTTGGGGAACTAATACATGTCCATGAAATCTTCAAATTTATGTTCTTGTGCCATGGCCTCAGCCGGTCCCTCTGTTTGGGGTCCCTGACTTCCCGCAACACAGCACAGTGCTTTTAAAACACACATAGGATTCAGGAGGCCTCTGTCTTCTTTTCAACCCCTCTCAGCTTTCATGAAACAGTTTCATACTGTCCCAGTGGACAGCCCTTACAGGTTCAGGAAGTGGCCCATGTTTAATGAGCTTTGGTCCTTTTATATTCAGGACTCACATATAGTTTTGAAAATTGAGGGTGTCACCCTCTGACCTGTTCAAGGCATTGTCAGGGCAGGCTCGATACCCCCATCCATCACTGCTGGAAAAATTCTGAGATTATGATGGGCCACATTTGTATCCAGAAGAGGCAGGGTTTGTGCTTGTGCAGGGAAAGGGATAATAAAGGTTTGTAGTGTCTCTGCTTAACCAGAAACCTGATTCCTGGTTGTCCCCTGGGCAGCCCCTGGTTCCCCTAACATTTTAGCTGCCAGTGTCTGAGCCTCAGCAATGGCATCTGATGTCCTAGTCAGTCCATGCATCAGCAGATATGGGATGGCATGGTGGGGGCATCCTCTAAGAGATAGAAAGATACCCCAGGATTAGAGAAATGGAGGGCTCAGTCTGGTCTCCAGCAAGACCTTTGTCCATGGATGAGTTTACAGCAAAGGAGACCTGGGAAGACACATGGGAAGCGAGTGGCAGGAACAGGAAGTGGAATTGTTGCCAGGTTGATTCCCCCTCCCAGAGATCCTTTTGTTCTAGGCCTTTTCCCTTCAAGTCTAATTCTGTCTTTTTTCTTTGTTGCTATTTACAGACACTTGGCCGACCTCACGTGCATCAACAGCAGGTAAATAATCCTCTCACCCCTCCCTAGGGCTCACTATCTCTGGACATATTTTGTGTTTGAAACTGATAGGATGAGGCTCAAGGTGGGCCCCTCTCTTTTCATGTCCCTGTGGGTTGTGTGGGAGGAAGGTGGAGTTTCTAGGGAGTCAGCCCTGGGTTTGATGTTTGAGGACGGAGGGTGCTGGTGACTGTCTCTCATGGAACCCTGTTCCAAGTGTTCAGGAATGATCCTCATCCAGGTGCTCAGGACGAGCACTGGAGGGCTCCCTAATCCTGCTGGGACCTCTTTCCTGGCCCTCTGACCATGCACTGCAGACCTGCAAGGGTGGGTGAAAATTTCTGTCCCTGCAGCTGTCTGGCCAAGTCCTTGCCATCCCTGGAAATTTGCCAGAAACCAGAGAGGACCATGTGGATGCCACCAAACTCTTAAACATGGGGCCAGTGTGGGCCTGCCCTCTGGAGCTGTGGAGCTCCACCCTGTGTGTGCCCAGAGTAGGGAGTGGGGCATTCATTCCTGTCACTTCCAGTGGGGTCACAGGTGCTTCCCCAAAATCTGAGCCTCCATAAACCCAGGCAGCATAGTGTATCACCTCTCCTTCCCCTATGATAAAGCTGAACCTCTGGTAGCAGTTGTATGCAATCGTGACTGCTTGCCCAGGTGACTCTGGCCATTAGGAAGTACCCTGAGTGTGGAACTTGCCTTAGATTGTTGACCTCCTGGTGGGGATGGATGAAGGGTTCTTGTGTTCCCCTGTAGGATCTGAATCCAGTTTGGCCCTGAGACTGGTGAATGGAGGTGACAGGTGTCAGGGCCGAGTGGAGGTCCTATACCGAGGCTCCTGGGGCACCGTGTGTGATGACTACTGGGACACCAATGATGCCAACGTGGTCTGCAGGCAGTTGGGCTGTGGCTGGGCCACGTCAGCCCCAGGAAATGCCCGGTTTGGCCAGGGCTCAGGACCCATTGTTCTGGATGATGTGCGCTGCTCAGGACAGGAGTCCTACCTGTGGAGCTGCCCCCACAATGGCTGGCTCTCCCACAACTGTGGCCATCATGAAGACGCTGGTGTCATCTGCTCAGGTGGGCTTTCAAGACCTTGGGCTCCCTCTCTCAAGTTGAAGTTTGCTCAGGAAGAAAATCCTAATTACATTCTGATCTCCTCACTCAAAGCTTTTTCTATGTTTTCTATATTTCTGAAGTCTTGTTAGCTCTCTGCTAAGAATCTTTATGAATTTTGCTACAGTACCTGGTGCAGCTGTGGCCACTTAGGCCAGGGCTCCAAACTGAAACAACAACCCAGACTTTATCCCCATCCTGAGGCAGTGCAAGGAAGAGGCAGAAGAGAAAAGTGCTGGCTCCCCAGGGCTCCATTTCTCCCCTGCTGAGTAGCACTGGGTGAGGGTATCGTGGACACAGCACAGATAGCAGGGGCAGGGAGGGATCCTCTCACTACAAGGAACTCTGAACTAAAGATGCTTGTCTGGAAGTGGGTTCTCAGCTGAGACCCAGTGAGGAGGTCTGGAAATAGAGGCTCAAGGGTTAGGAGTGCAAATGCATGTCTGTTTGTGTCAGGCCTGCTTGGAGTCCTTGACCTCAGGTCCTCTCAGAATGCTGCAGAGCACTGCCTGGGCCCCAGGTCTGGTGTGGGGAGGGCAGCCCCCATGAGGCTGGCCAGGCATGGCCTTGTTATTGCCTGTGGTCGGGGCTGTAAGATCACACAAGGCATTTGGGCTGGAGTGGCCTCCTCAGCCTTGCTGACTCAGGAACTGCCAAAACATCCAAGGGAGAGTGTTGGTTTTGGGTCAACCTGGTCACCCTGGGCAGACACAAAGTTACTCACCTCGGAGCTGACAATAGTGGCCAGGATCTGCCTGCACCCCTTATATGGTGCATCTCTGTGGGAATTTACATGGCAATGCCCCTCCCTCTGTGATAGGGACTAGGATGGACTGAGTGTCAGGCTTGCCCAGTTCCTTCTATCTTTGTTCCAGTTTTGCCATTTTCTGTATAGTGCATCTGATCTGACCTTCTCTTCTCTTTCTCACAGCTGCTCAGTCCCAGTCAACGCCCAGGCCAGGTGAGTCCCCAGCATCCTTCATCGGGATGTCCCTTCTCTTTCTGCCCAGTTACCTCTTCCCCACGCCACAGAGCTCTCCTGCTTTTCTGTGCGGATACTGTGGGGCATATTATTTTTCCTCCCACCACTCTGTAACTGAGACCCCAGCATAGTGCTTCAACAGACATAGGGTTCAGGAGGCTTCTGTCTTCTGTTCAATTTATTTCAGGTTTCATGAAGCAGTTTCATACTGTACAATGGACAAGCCTTACAGGTTCAGGAAGTGGCCTCATGTTTAATGAGCTTTAGCTCCTTTATATTCAGAGCTGATACAACCTTTCTGAGAATTGAGAGTGACTGCCAAAGTCACCTGGGAAGGCAATGTCAGTTCAAGCCTTAAACATGACTTCTGCCATGGGCAAGCAATGTCAGTGCAGGCCTGATACCTCCGTCCCTCACTCCTTCAAACACCCCAGATTTTGCAAGGCCATATCTGCATCCAGAAAAGGCAGAGGCCATGCTCGGGCAGGGAGAGGGATAATAAATATTTCTGGTGCCTCCACTTACCAGGAAACTTGATACCCCTTTGGGCGGGTCCTTGGTTCCCCTAACATTTTAGCTGGAACTGTCAGAGGCTCAGCAATGGTGTCACATGTGCCCATCAGTACATGTGTCACTGGATGGGGCAGGCTAACCCTTCGTAGCCGAGAAGAGGACATCTCACACTTCAGAGGTAGGAGGGATCGAACTGGTCTCCAGCAAGGCCTTTGTTCCTGGCTGTGCTCACTGAGCTGAAGACTTGGGTAGCACTTGGAGCAAGTGGCAGGAACCAGAAATTGAATAGTTTTCATGATGCTTGCCTGGTCCAGAGATTTTTTTTTGTAGCTTTTCTCCCTCAAGTCTAATTTTGTCCTTTCTCTTTGTTGCAATTTACAGATACTTGGCTGACCACCAACTTACCGGCACCGCCAATAGGTAAATCATCCTCTCACCCTTCCCTAGGGCTCACTCTCTACCTCTGGACAAATGTTTCTTTTGAAAATGAAAGAATGAGGCTCAAGCTGGCGCCTCTGTTTTTCACGTTTCCACGAGTTGCCTGGGGAGGAAGGTAGACTCCCTGGGAACCTAGTCCTGGGTCTGATGTTGGAGGCTGGAGGGTGCTGGTGACCTGTCTCCCCTGGGATTCTGCTTTATGTAGTCAGGAAAGATCCTCAGCCAGGTGCTCAGGACAAGCCCTGGAGGGCTCCCTAATCCTACTGGGACCTTGTTCCTGGCCCTCAGGACACAGGCTGCAGACCTGCGAATAGTGGGGAAAGTGCCTGTCCCCATAGCTGTCTGGCCAATGTCCTACCATTCCTGGCACTTTGCTAGAAGCCAGAGAGGATCATGTGGGTGCCACCAAACTCCTGAACGTGAGGCGGGTCTTGGCCTCCTATCTGGAGCTGTGCAGCTTCATCCTGTGTGAAAATGGAGCTCAGAATGAGGAGTGAGGCGTCCATTCCTGTCACCTCCAGTGGGGTCACAGGTGCTTCCCCAATACTTGAGCTTCCATAGACTTGGGTGGAGTAGCACATCACTGCTTCTTCCACTGTGATGAAGCTGAACCTCTGTCTGTATTCGTATTCAAAGGTGATTACCTGCACATGTGACTTTGGCCATTAGGAAGTGCCCTGAGTGTGGAACATTCCTTAAATCCTTGACCTCATGATAGGGATGGATGAAGGGTTCTTGTGTTCCCCTGTAGGATCTGAATCCAGTCTGGCCCTGAGGCTGGTGAATGGAGGCGACAGGTGTCAGGGCCGAGTGGAGGTCCTATACCGAGGCTCCTGGGGCACCGTGTGTGATGACAGCTGGGACACCAATGATGCCAATGTGGTCTGCAGGCAGCTGGGCTGTGGCTGGGCCATGTCAGCCCCAGGAAATGCCCGGTTTGGCCAGGGCTCAGGACCCATTGTCCTGGATGATGTGCGCTGCTCAGGACACGAGTCCTACCTGTGGAGCTGCCCCCACAATGGCTGGCTCACCCACAACTGTGGCCATAGTGAAGACGCTGGTGTCATCTGCTCAGGTGGGCCTTCAAGACCTTGGGCTCCCTCTCTTGGGGTGGAGTTTGCTCCAGAAGAAACTCCTAATTACATTCTGATCTCCTCACTCAAAGCTTCTCCTATGTTTCCTGTGTTTTTGAAGACTTGTTAGCTCTCTGCTAAGAATCCATGTGAATTCACTGCCTAGTGTTCCTGTGGTCACTTAGGACAGGGGACCAAACTGAAACAACAACCCAGACTTTATCCCCTTCCTGAGGCAGTGCAAGGAAGAGGCAGAAGAAAAAAGTTCTGGCTCCCCAGGGCTCCGTTTCTCCCTTACTGAGTAGCACTGGGTGAGGATATGGTGGACACAGCACAGACAGCGGGGCAGAGGAGGGATCCTCTCCTTAGGAGGAAGCTCATGGTAAGGAAAGGACATATGTTGGGGTAGGGAATTCTCACTTGAGGCCCCAATAAGGAGCATTTGGATTGGAGGCATATGGGCTAGGAGTGCAAACGGGTATCTGTGCATGTGTGACCTGGGTCTTGGTCAGTTTCAGCTCCTTCCAAAGAACTGCAGTGCATTGTGTGTCTAGCAAGCATGGTGTTGGGAGGGCAGCTCCCACGAGATCTGCCAGGCAAAGCCTTGTTATTACCTGTGGCTTGGGATGGAAGATCACACAGGTGATTTTTGCTGGAGTGGTATCCTGAGACTTGCTGACTTGGTGAATTGCTAAAACCTGCAAGGGAAAGGGTTGGTTTTGGTTCAACTTGGACATCACATCCAGACACAGAGTTAATCGCCTTGGAGCTGGAAATGGTGGACAGAATCTGCTTGGATCCCTTATAAGGATCATCTTTGAGTCTAGCCAAAGCACTGGCATTCAGCAGGTCTGGGTGAAACTCCTGGGTCTTGCTTGAAGCCTCTGGCTGCTCCCTACCTCAATCAATGTGGTATCTACCAGTTGTCAATTGATCTTTAAAGAGGATCTATTATTAGGGATGCTTTTGTTTGCACATGGCAGGAACTCAACTCAAACACTCTTAAGCTAGAAAGGAATTCATTGGCTCAGGTATCCAGAATGTTTAGTGGTGGATCTGGAGCTTCAGGTATAGCTGGTTCCAGAAGTTCCAAGTCTTTTTTCCCCATGCTTTGCTTACATCTACTCTTTTATCTGTGTGGGCTTCACTATCAACTTGCTTTTTGCATATGGCTGAGAGACAGCAATGGGCAGCCCCAAGTCTATATCCCACCAGGAGAAGGAGTCAGTCTGTCCCAGTACCTCTGGCTGACAAGGCCTGGGAGGACTTTGATTGACCTGCTTGTAAACAGGTGCTTTCTTCCAAACCATCTCTATTAGCTCTGACGGCTCAGCCAGAGTTCTATACCCATCTTTGTGTTCCTTTGGGGCGACGGGAAGGATGGGGGCACTAGGCTCTACTTGAATCTTGTAGGATGCTACTTTTTAAAATAGGAATGACTGTTTCTATTAGAATAAAAAAATAGGCAGGATGTTTGTGACAGAGATAGCAGTCCCTCAGTTGGACCCTTCCTTTCCTTTGATACTCTCTGCTCTTTGCTGGTTGACGTTACCCCTCTATCCCGAGATGGAACTTTCCCTCTCCCTGGCTGTTGCCCATGTTCATTACCATCATCTCTATCTAGTTCCAGGACTTTTTCATTATCCCCAACTGAAAGCTCTTACCCCTTAACCATTCATAATCCATTTCTCTTTCCCTCAGCCCCTGGCAACCACTAATCTGCTTTCTGTCTCTGTATACAGATTTTACTAAGAATTGTGGTCATTTTCTATGAATGGAATCATAGCCTTTTCTGTCTGGCTTCATTCACTTAACATAATGTTTTCAAGGTTCATTCATATTTTAGCATGTGTCAGAACTCCACTACTTTTAACTGCCAACTAATATTCCATTGTATGGCTACGCCATCTTTGTCTATCCATTTATCAGCTTATGAACATATGGGTTGCTTCCATCTTTTGGTTGTTGTGAATAAGTCTGCTATGAGCATTAGTGTACGGTTTTTTGTTTGCACTTGTGTTTCCAATTTTGGGAGATATATACCTAGGAGTGGGATTGCTCGGTAATAGGGTAATTATGTTTAATTTATTGTGGAAACACTGAACAGTTGCCACAGCCACTGCACCAAATTTGCATTCCCCCCAGCAATGCCTGAGAATTCTGATTCCTCCATATCCTCACCAACACTTGTTATGATGTCTTTTTCATCATGGCCATCCTAGTGGGTGTGAGGTGGTATTTCATGGTGTTTTGATTTGCATTTCCCTGATGACTAATGATGTTGAGCATCTTTTCATGTGTTGGTGGGCCCTTTGTATATATTCTTGGGAGAACAGGGGCTTCATTTTATAGATACTAAGCTGAAGGCCAGAGGAACTAGACTAATGTCAGTATCTTAGCCCAGCTCCCAGGCTCACAGGACAGGGTTCAGGTACACAGAGGGATCAGGATGCCTGGCCCAGTGTTGTGTCTAGCATGTGACATTCCTTCATGGAGGCCTAACTCTGCCATTTTTTCTCCATTCTCAGGCATAGGCACTGCTAGGTATGCACAACTAAGTGTCCTCATAGTTGCTTCTGCCCACTGTCCCTGTAGCTCATGGTATTCAGTAGGTCCAGGTTTTGTTTCAGATTGAAGGCAAGCTGTGGGTTTGAAAGTGACTCAGGAACAAGCCTCGGGCCTGATGGGGTGGTCCCCGTGAGCAGAGTGAGTCAGCCAGAGGTGGAGAGGTGGACTCTCCCAAGAACCAGGTCCTAGGGCTGCACCTTGCCAGGCAGCTGGGAGCTGGTCTCGGTTGCATCCTGCTGCAGGGGCGCTTGAGCCCAGTGGTCCCTGTAGATCTGTGCTGATGGCTCCTGCACTTTAACCTCTGAATCTGAAGGCCTGGCTCAGCACTTGAATTGCTGGGCACTGGGGTAACTCCATCAGAGAACATGCACAGCTCAGTCCACACCCAAGGATTCTAGAAAACAACCCTTAAGGATAACATGATGAAGAACAGGCTTCCGTCAATGTCTATGCTGCTGGAGAACATTAACTGGAGACCCAGAAACCTTGGCCTTCTGGAAGAATTCTGAACTTCACTTGACCTCAGATCCTCTTCCTTTAGGAGATACAGGAGAGAGTTAATTTTCCTGTCTTTTCTAGAATCCAATTCTGGTTTGGCCCTGAGGCTGGTGAATGGAGGTGACCAGTGTCAGGGCCAGGTGGAGGTCCTGTACCAAGTCTCCTGGGGCACCGTGTGTGATGACAGCTGGGACACCAATGACGCCAATGTGGTCTGCAGGCAGCTGGGCTGTGGCTGGGCCATGGCAGCCCCATGAAATGCCTGATTTGATCAGGGCTCAGGACCCGTTGTCCTGGATGATGTGTGCTGCTCAGGGAATGAGTCCTACCTGTAGAGCTGCCCCCACAATGGCTGGCTCTCCCACAGCTGTCAGCACAGTGAAGATGCTGTGTCATCTGTTCAGATGGGCCTCCAAGACCTTGGGCCTCTATTTTAGTTGTGGTTTTCTCCATGACAAGGCTTCTCTTTGCACTGGCCTCCTCCCAGCCTGAGCTTGTCTTCAAGATGGCCAGTTTCTCTGATACCTCAACAGGGCAATAACCTCAGCAAATGTTTTTGGTGTCTTTGAATTTTATGGGTAGGCACTAGCTTCTTTCTTATGTAGGTTCCTATAGCAAACAAGGGTTCAATCTACTTTCAGGCTGTAAGAATAAATTCTTCCAACATCTTTTTTTGAGACTAACCATTAAGGTTTATATTTACTATTCCACTCTCCTGGATGACTCTTGGGGAATATTTCTAAGTGATAAGATGGGGACAGGCACTCAGCATTTCTCTCGCTCATCATCCTGGGCACTGGGACTGACTCATGATTTCTTCTTTTCCTTGCAGCCACCCAAATAAATTCTACTACGACAGGTGAGTCTGCTCCACCCCAGCCCAGCAATATTTCTCTTGGGAATTCCACCCTCTCTTGTTTCCAGAAGTAGGAGGAGTAGGGTAGGCTCCCCCTGGGGGGGGGTAATTTCTCTCTGAGGACTCTGATCTTTGTTAGGGTGACGAGCTGAGTTCCCACTGCCATCACTCTCATGTCTGGTTCACCGTGGAGGGCCCCTGTGGCCTCCTGCTATTCCCTGCTGATAGTGCTAAGTGCTGGCAGAGATGCTGCTGTGGAAGGAGGCTTTGGTCCTCCCATTATTTCAGATGAAAATAACTGTCTAAATTAACCCATGGGAAATTAGGACCTTCATTTTAGAAACATAGCCAAGTAATACTTCTGCATGTATTTGTCAAATAAAGAATTCTTTCACTTTGAGGGAGCCATCCGCAAAGTGTTTTTGTGCCACAGTGAAAATATCCTGGGCCAAATATGTTGGGAGGTGCTACATACTCTAGACCTTACTGGCCATGAACAGTGTAAACTGGAATGGTCAAGGCTCTGAGAAGTCCTGTACTAAGGAAAAGGATTTAACTTTGTCAGTCAAACAAATGACTATGGAATGGAAAAATTATCTACTAAAATCCTAAACAGCTTCATTTTTTTTCTAGATTGGTGGCATCCAACAACTACAACCACTGCAAGTAGGTATCACATTTTCTACCTGAACCATAGGTCATACATTTCTTATCCCCAAGCTTGGCTATCCATGAGCGAATGCTCTGCCCCACCCCAGCCTTCCTCAATCTGCACATAGCCCTGGCCTGTCCCACGACACCCTTCACCTCTTCATTTGAATCAATGAGATAAGTATTCTTAAAATAATAGACTTAAAGGCTTTTATTTTGGGGGGTATCTCCAAAGCTTTAGGAGGAAGAAGGGAGATAAATAGTAAATGGATAATTTTACTACAAATTATGCTTTTCCATGTCATTTTTATTTCACTATATGGCTATGTTTCAATAGATTTTCATTGCTTTTAAAAAATAATGGGGCTACTTTTCTGTGTTATTAAATCTTTTCTCACAATCATTTTAAGTCCCTGTATTGTATTCTATTATACACATATGCCATGAATTATTTGACAAATGCTCAGATGCTAGATATTTGTTTGTATTTCTTCATTACAATAAATGATTTTGTGATGAAGAATATTTTTATAGACAATTTTTTTGCATACCTCACTAATTTTTCGTTTAGGATATAAATGGGTTTACTGGACCAAAGTCAATGTCATTGTAGTGCCTGGTACATAGAATGTACTTCATGCATATTAACTTTTACTGTGTTCGGTATTTTAAGATCTTGCTGTGTGTATGGTCAAACTACCATCAAGAATGGTTGTAAAATTAAGGAATGATGTAAGAGACAAACTGATCTTCTTCCTCAGAGCTCACAATATTATTTAATACACAACCAACTAGAAAATTACAGTTGTGACAACTGTTTCCAAGGAAAAGTTCAGTGTGCAAAGAGGAAGTATTAGTAGAGATCTTCCTTGATTGGGGAGTTAGGGGAAGTTCCTTATGGAAGTGACATTTAAGCTGGGAGTTAATAGAGGAGCAGGTTCATTTGCTGAAGTGTCTTCTAACCAGAAGGAATGCCTTGAAGGCCCTAGGGTGGGAAGGAGCTTGGCTCTTTGAAGGAGGGTGGGGTGGGGGCAAGGAGGGACTGCAGGAAATCTGTCGGGTGAGGCCAGATCATTCAGGGCCTTGCGGGTGGGTTAAGACTCCCATCTTTATCCTAAAGGTAGGGAGGCTGCAGAAAGATTTTAATCTTGAGAATTAGCTAATTGGAAATATATTTGCAAAAGATCATGTTTATCTTTTCTGCCAAACTGCATTTCCTGAAGGCAGGGGACACGTCTGCCTTTTTCATAATGTATCCTTATTATCTAGCATTGTGTCTGCCTTTCAAGAACTGTTTATTGAAGGAATAAATGAGTGAATGAATGAATGGATAAATTAATGAACAAATACATAATTACTGTTGGCATTTTGGCATACATTCCATACACTGTATATACACACACACAAACACACACACACACACAGTATGGCATGCTTTATATCCCATTGGATAACCCATCATTTTCATTTAAGTGTATATAATACTTTTTTCATGACCTTAAAATTAGCATTTTTATAGCATTGAAATTATTTGTATAGAAGAAGGTTTAATGACTATATGATTTTCCACTGTATAGATATATCATCATTTAGTTAAACGGTTACTAATTGTGGGGCAAAAACATTGTTTCCAATTATATTTTATAATGTTAAGTGACTATATACAATAGCATATTTTATAACCATTTATATTTAATGATTAGAAATATGTAACTCGTATCCTTGTCTCTGAAAGTTTGACTTTATCCTTAATTATTTCCCAGTGTAGAAATAGAAAGGGAGGGCAGGCCACATGATCTTCAAGAAACACTGTCTTCCCACCAAATGGGAGAACGTATTTCTATCTCATAAGGGACTTGTACCTAGGATATATAAGTGACTCTTGTAGTCAATGATAAAAAGTCAGGTAACCCAACTGAACAATGAGCAAAAGACCTGAAAGATATTTCTCTACAGAAGATTCACAGATAGCAGAGAAGGCATTGGAAAGATGCTCAATGTCATTAGCCGTCAGGGACATGCAAATGAAACACCCAGTAGGTGGGCTGTAGTCAAAAAGCCAAATAATAGCAAGTGTTGATGAGGATGTGGAGAAATTGGAAACCTTATGCACGGCTGCAGGGAATATAAAATGGTACAGCCACTTTGAGAAGCAGTTTGGTGGCTCCTCGAAAGATTAGACCTGGAGTCACCATATGACCCACCAGTTGTATTCCTAGGCATATACCCAGGAGAAATGAAAACATATGTCCATAGAGAAACTTGTATGTGAATGTTCAGGACAGCTTTATTCATAGTAGCCAAATGTGAATGCAATGCAAATGTCCATCATGGTGAATCGAGAAACAAATATGATATGTCCATGCAGTGGAGTATTATTTGGCAATAAAAATGAATTTAATAGTGGCCGGGCGCGGTGGCTCACACCTGTAATACCAGCATTTTGGGAGGCCAAGATGGGCGGATCGGCTGAGGTCAGGACTTCAAGACCAGCCTGGCCAACATGGTGAAACCCTGTCTCTACTAAAAATACAAAAATTAGCTGGGCGTAGTGGTGGGTGGCTGTAATCCCAGCTACTTGGGAAGCTGGGGCAGGAGAATCGCTTGAACCCGGGAAGCGGAGGTTGCAGTAAGCTGAGATGGTGCCACTGCACTCCAGTCTGGGTGACAAGAGCGAAACTCCATCTCAAAACAAAACAAAACAAAAAAAAAGAATTTAATATTGATTTATGCTACAACATGATGAACTTTGAAAACACATTGAGAAGTCAGTCAAAAAAGACTACCATATTGTACAATTTGTTTTATATGAAATGTCTACAACAGGCAAATCTATAGAGACAGAAAAGTAGATCAGTGGGTGCCAGGAATGGAGGGTGTTGAGAAGAAATGGGGAGTGATTGCTAATGAGTACAGGGTTTCTTTTTGGGGTGATGAAAATAATCTAAAATTGACTGTGGTGATTTCAGAGCTCTCAGTATGCTAAAAACCATGGACTTATCCCCTTAGAAAAAGTAAACAAAGAGTTATGAAAAAGAAAAAAAAAGAAGACGTTCTAATTTCTATCACTGAGTGTGCACATGTTTTTAAAAAGTTTTTATTACTATAAACCAACCAACAAAATGTTTGACCGCTTAGTATTTATCCTTTTCTGATAAATAACAATAGCTAATATCGCTGGGTGCTTATGTGCCTGGCACTCTCTAAGAGTTTATATAGACATAGAAACCTATCTTATGTTTATGTATAAATGTTCATATATACATATCTTATTTAATACCCTCATCAGACAGATGAGGCAGATGCCATTACCACTCTCATTTTTCTGATGAGGAAACTAAGGCAGAGAGGTTAAGTAACTGGCTCCAAATCATGGAGCTGATAGAGGCAGAGCCAAGATGCAAACCCAGGCTTCTTGTTGCAGAAACCCTGCTCCTAACCCAACGTTGTGCTACTTGTGAACTGGCAGACTCCTGTGCTCATGGAAGACGCTAGGGAACACACTGTGTTATGGAGTGCTCTCCACGGGTCAGCACTGTGTTCAGCCAGGACTATCCCACGTCCATATCTGTAGCTGATTGAACAATGATAGCTGTCACTTTGTTGCTTTCTTGGCATTTTTGCTAGAGGTGACACATGCTCCCTCTGAAGCTTGGGTCACCTCCTCCCAGAGGGTTGCTGTCCAGGCCTAACAGGGAAAGCAGGGACTTGAATCAAAGCTTCTAATGTTGGGCCACCTAGAACCAGGCCCAAGAGAGGGGATCTGTTTACAGGGAAAGTTAAGTCATGTTATAAAATGCAGAAGATGAAACTGGATGATACTTACACAGATGATTGCTTGTCACAAAATACCTGAAGACCTGGTACAATGGAGATGTCCCCTCTCTTCTCTCTAGGACCCTCTTCAAATTGTGGTGGCTTTTTATTCTATGCCAGTGGGACATTCTCCAGCCCATCCTACCCTGCATACTACCCCAACAATGCGAAGTGTGTTTGGGAAATAGAAGTGAATTCTGGTTATCGCATAAACCTGGGCTTCAGTAATCTGAAGTAAGTAATGCCTGGTCATCTGGTGAGGGGTGAGTTCCTCTGCAGCACACCCACTGGTTTAGACTGTGTCCTGGGCTGGGATGCTTTTCACTCTCATGTGCCATGGACAAGCTTTTGGTGGCTTTGATTCCTATCATAAAGCGTCAGGGAACACTGATGTCCTTTGACTTAATCGAGGAAGAGCTAGAAGAAAAATCTGTATTCAATGGCATCCCTCGTAAAGTGCAAACTATTTATAAAATGGAGGGGCAATAGGAATTTCAATGTTGACTTGAATACATTTTCTCCATACAGGTTGGAGGCACACCATAACTGCAGTTTTGATTATGTTGAAATCTTTGATGGATCATTGAATAGCAGTCTCCTGCTGGGGAAAATCTGTAATGATACCAGGCAAATATTTACATCTTCTTACAACCGAATGACTGTTCACTTTCGAAGTGACATCAGTTTCCAAAACACTGGCTTTTTGGCTTGGTATAACTCCTTCCCAAGCGGTAAGTGCACACTAGACCATGCCTATGAGGCTTGGTGGATTTACCCAGCTGCCTCTTTGGGGGCACCATGGTTCCCCAAGGAAATCAAAGAAGGGCCTCAGCGATGCACGGCCCATTCTCTTTCTCTTGGCACTGACTGTGTGGGCAGGCCCTTGGGAAGGCAGCAAAGGGTGCAGACTGGGGGTCACACCTGGCCTTGGGTCTGCCACCAACTCTCCGGGGGACCTGGTGACTCTCCTTCAGAGCCACCCCTCTCCGTCTGGAGGTGAGGGGATCTGAGCTTGGCGATGTCTAGAGCGCCTTTCAGCTCTGCATGGAGTGGTCCAGTACCTCCACCCCAGCTTTTCCACATTTCTATTTGGTGACTTTGGAGGTGGGAAAAGGCCTGTGGGATGCTTGGCCTTTGAGGTTTGTTGTGGGACATTTGTTGTGGGACATGGCCATGATCTCTCAGTTAATGTGTCTTTCAGATGCCACCTTGAGGTTGGTCAATTTAAATTCATCCTATGGTCTATGTGCCGGGCGTGTAGAAATTTACCATGGTGGCACCTGGGGGACAGTTTGTGATGACTCCTGGACCATTCAGGAAGCCGAGGTGGTCTGCAGACAGCTAGGGTGTGGACGTGCAGTTTCAGCCCTTGGAAATGCGTATTTTGGCTCTGGCTCTGGCCCCATCACCCTGGACGATGTAGAGTGCTCAGGGACGGAATCCACTCTCTGGCAGTGCCGGAACCGAGGCTGGTTCTCCCACAACTGTAATCACCGTGAAGATGCTGGTGTCATCTGCTCAGGTATGGCCCAATGCCATGGAAGGCCCATTTCACCTGTAACTTGCTATAAAGCAAGAGCTTAAGGCCAGTGGCTGATGGTGTCTGTGGCCCAGGCAGGAGCTGGTCATTGCGTCCTCGTGGCCTGCGCACTCCAGAAGAGCATGCAGGGGGCTGCTTTATCTTTGGCCAGTTTCTGGACCCAGGGCCGTTATGCTGAACACTCATCTGACTAAAGGACCTCCAGCAATGATTTTACTTCTTTATGCTTCAGTTTCCTTGACTGTTGAGTCGGGGTGGCTATGATAGTACTTGCTACTGGTGACAATTGGGATGGTTTTAGAACAATCATGGTCAAGGAGAGAGTGATGGGTGTTATGACCTCAGCTGTAATCCTGATGACCACAAGTATGACGGGACTTAGGGAGCATCTGGGGAAGCTGGGAAGGCTTCTCAATAGAAATTGCTGGGTGGACCTGGGGACCCTCGCCGAGGGGGGTCAGGTTATGGGCCATGTAAGTGTATCTCTGCCTCATTCCGGCCCCTCCTCCAAGCCACATGTCTGTGACCTATGCTTTTTTTCTATTCCTTTTTCAGGAAACCAGCTATCGACATCTGGTAAGTCTCCCCGATTTCCATTGCACTTCCCTGGTCTCCAGGTCTCTCCATTACTGATGCCTAGACTGTGCAGGGCATGTTGCTCCCTCTACAAGGAGTTCATCTGTGGTGCCATCCTCTACAGCCCCTGTCCCCTCCCCTGCCGGCCGCCAGGATAGTGTGCCCCTCTCTGTGCTTCAGTGGCCTGACCCACCTAAGATTAGGATCTCCAGTCAGTTCCAAGGCGAGGCCCACCACCTGTCAGATTTGACTGTCCTCACAGACACCAGACCCTGACCAGTGTTGGCCAAATGGGGCCCACTGCATCGCAGAGCTCCTCCCTGCCTGCCCCTGAGCTGCTCTGAGTGTTCCCAGCATGGCCCTGGCACTTCTCCAACACCACCCCCCCGCCCCACCCCCTGCTTGCTTTGTCATCCCCTCCTGGCCTCCCATAGCAGCAGCTTCAGGCCTGTCCCCTCCCATCCATTCTCCACTGTGCAGCCCTTTCAAGTGATTCCTCAGAGTCTTCTGGTGATGACCCCTCTCCTCAGCACAGCATGACTGCCAGGGCTCCCCATGATCTGCTCCCTATGCTTGGTGCCCTCTCCCCATCCTCTGCCTGCTCCATCTACACGGAGGTTCCCAAATCTATTCCACCCAGGTGCAGTTGCACCTGCTGTTCCTCTGCCTGGGACACCCCGTTTCTACCTCTTTGCCTGCCCTCTAATTACTGCCCTTTTTTCCCCACCCCATCTGGGGCAGGGGCCAGACTTCCAGGCTCCTCTCCTTCCCCAGGCTTTGGTCAATCTCATCCTTTTCCCAGTGTGCTGGGATTCGCTCTCCTCCAGACCTCCGCAAGGGCAAGTGAGCTCCCCAAGGGCAAGGCCTGTGTCCAGCTCCTCCCTGTGGACTCGGGCTTGGCACAGCATCTGCACAGCTCACGAGCAGTCAACAGCTGTGTCAGGGATGCCAGAAAACTGATCCTGATCTTTTCTTTTTGTCAACAGCTCCTTTTCTCAACATCACCCGTCCAAACAGTAAGTTCTGAGCTCCGTGACAAGTCTGTGGCAGAGTGGCCTGGAAATTCCCCTTCCCATTTCCTCAGTGACAATGGGGCTGGGGAGGAGATGGCTTCCCCCAAAGTGGTCTCCCTGCAAGAATGCCCTGCCAGCCCTCAGTGGACGGTCCAGATCTAGGCCACCTCTTGCTCTTACTTGGTTTCTGTCTTGGGAATTATTTTTTAAACTTTTAAAGTAATTTAAATTTAAAATAGTCCGCAGGTAGACTGTGCAGTGTGCTCTGGGGGTCACCGACATTCCCACTTTTTGTCCTGACAGCAGATTATTCCTGCGGAGGCTTCCTATCCCAACCATCAGGGGACTTTTCCAGCCCATTCTATCCCGGGAACTATCCAAACAATGCCAAGTGTGTGTGGGACATTGAGGTGCAAAACAACTACCGTGTGACTGTGATCTTCAGAGATGTCCAGTAAGTGTGCGCCGGAAGACTGCCTTGGGGCCCCACAGACCTTTCAAGAGGGAATAAATGGTGCTTAGAACGTCAGGAGAGAAGTTTGCTGAGAGACATTTTTGACCTAGCCCGAGGCATCCCGTGGAGAGTTGGGGAGGGGGCACGAGAGTGGACAAAAGCTCTGGTTTCAAGTCCTAGGTCTGCCACCAATTTGCTGTGTGACCACAGGAAGTCACTCAACTTTCCTGAGCCTCAGTCAAAAGAGGGGAATAAAATACCTGCTTTCCTCACCTCACTGGTTACTGGGAAGGTCATGAGAAACAGAGAGGAGAGAGAGGGAGAGAGATGTGAAAATATTTACAAAATGTTGTCCAGTGGAAAAGATGGTTGTTAAGTAGTAATGATAGACTTAGGGGCAATAATAGCACAAATAATCCTATTAACAACCACACTGGCCAGGTATGCTGCCTCAGGCTTGTAATCCCAACACTTTAGGAGGCCGAGGCAGGAGGATCACCTGAACACAGGAGTTCAAGACCAGCCTGTGTCAAATTCTGGGAGGAAATGAAGCCAAATGGTGTGTCCTCTCTCTGCAGGCTTGAAGGTGGCTGCAACTATGATTATATTGAAGTTTTCGATGGCCCCTACCACAGTTCCCCTCTCATTGCTCGAGTTTGTGATGGGGCCAGAGGCTCCTTCACTTCTTCCTCCAACTTCATGTCCATTCGCTTCATCAGTGACCACAGCATCACGAGGAGAGGGTTCCGGGCTGAGTACTACTCCAGTCCCTCCAATGACAGCACCAGTAAGTCCTCTTGTGGAAATGCTCTGTTGGGACTGGGGACATCCTGAGAGCATCTGTGGCTCAACTGTCTTGTCGTTGTGAAATAAGAAATGAAGGAACCCTTTCAGGTCACCAGGGCTTGATTTTCAGCTGAAAGGGACCAGGAGCAGTGGGCCTCGGGACTCTGGCTGCCCAGAAATAAAGTCAGGGCTAGAACTGGCTGATGGGTGATGATTGGTCTTACTGTGGTCAGCAGAGACTAAGTAGAGGGTCCCAGATGATGCTCTTAGTTGAGAGTGATGAGTCAGTGCGAAAGGCAGAGGTGACCTCTTGGCTTGAAACCTTGTGACCTTCTCAGAGTGTGGGACACTGTGGCCATGGCCTGAGACCTAACACATTTGGTTTCTATCTGAAGATGGACTGAGCTGGGTGGCTGAAAGTGGCTGAGATAAGGTCACTCAGACACTTCCAGCAGAGCCTGTATGGCCATGATTTGAGTTGCTGTATGGACTGTTGTGTAGATTGGCCAAGGGCCAGGCAAGGTGACATCCAGGGTCTCTCATGCAGTCAGGATTAAAGACTGACTTGCTTCATGGCTAAAAGACCTTGTTTCATGACATTCCCACAATTTGATAATACAGTTACTTTACTTTATAGATAAATGGTAACTTGGCCAAACATTCCACTTATTTAAAAATCCTGCCTCCAATTCTCCATCAGAGAAATCCTGAGTCCACGTGCTCTCCTTGGGCTTTCATAAGGATGGGGCTGACTTGACCCTCGGGTCCTTGGGGGATTGCAGTGAGGTCTATGCCCACATCCTAAGTGCCGACCCTCCCTGTCAGCCACCCTGGTCTGTGCACTTTTTAAGTGGAAACAGCCTCTGGCCCCATAGGACTTGTGGAGTCTGGGGCAGTGACTGAGTGCCTTATCTGTCCTTGTCTATCAGACCTGCTCTGTCTGCCAAATCACATGCAAGCCAGCGTGAGCAGGAGCTATCTCCAATCCTTGGGCTTTTCTGCCAGTGACCTTGTCATTTCCACCTGGAATGGATACTACGAGTGTCGGCCCCAGATAACGCCGAACCTGGTGATATTCACAATTCCCTACTCAGGCTGCGGCACCTTCAAGCAGGTAAGCCTGGGGCTTCCCATTCCATTTCCCAGTGCACAAGCTTTCTTAGAGTGGTATGTCCTGTGCTTCTTGAATTCTGGGGATGAAGAAATTATGATTTTGGCATAATCAGGACATAATTGGAATAAAGGAAGATAAAAAACCTTTGGTGCTATGATATGGCTGCAGCTACTTCCAAATAGGAAGAAGGAAGCTGAGCAGGCAGAGTATCTCCAGCTGTGTCCAGCAAAGAGGGCTTCTGGCAGACCGCCACTCCCATCAGCAATAACAACAGCAGCTCCTGGAGCAGCTCCAGATTTTGCAGGGCCTGAAGCTTATACAGTTAGGGTTGGGGGTGAGGGTCAGGTGTTGAGATGGGCAGGGGTCTAATTAAGTCAAAGAATGCAATATCTATGAACTTTTATAAACTTTGCAAAAACTTATGGCTGTGCAAACACATTGCTAGGCCTTGGAGGAGGCCTGCACATTGCACTAAGCGGGGAAGAGGGGGCCCAAAAGCTTCAGCTTCATTAGCTCCACAGTCAGCTGGCCTCTGCAGCTACCATTTGTTGAGCTATCACCATCTAAGATGGCCCCCTGCATCCAATTTTGGGTGAAAGTGAAGCCAATATGGTGTGTCCCTTCTCTACAGGCTTGAAGGTGGCTGCAACTGTGATTATACTGAAGTTTTCAACAGCCCCTACCACAGATTTCTGTGGTTTGCCTGGGACTTTGCAGATTTTAGCATAGAAAGTCACACGTTCCAGGAAACCCCTCACTCCCAGGCAAATGAGGACGGTTAGTCACCCTACAAGTGGCAGATGCTGTGATTGGTCCTTGTCATACTCCCCCAGTGAAGGCCTGGCCTTAATTGTGTTGGGTTCTGGCTTGCTGTGAGTTTGGTCAGTGGAAGTCAGTCCACTGAAGGTGACCATTGTTCCTATGCCAAGTGCGCAGCCTGGAGACTGCCTGAGCGGCCCTGCTGAGGGCCCTTCACACCCATTCACACCCGTTCACACCCATTCACACTCGTTCACACCCATTCACACCCGTTTGGAGTGGCCAGACAACTCTGTCAGCCCTGTTTCTTCTAACTTGGCTGATCACGCACAGCACATGCCACATTCTTATTCCTCCACTCATTTATTTATTTTTATTTTATTTTAATTTTTTAATGACAGGTTCTCATTCTGTTGCCCAGGCTGGATGCCCAGGCAGGGGTGCATCATAGCTCACAGCAGACTTGAACTACTGGGCTTAAGCGATCTTCCAGCCTCAGCCTCCAGAGTAGCTGGGACTATAGGCATGCACCACCACACCCAGCTAATTAAAAAAATTTTTTTTGTAGAGGTGGGATCTTGCTATGTGTCCCAGGCTGATCTCGAACTCCTGAGCTCAAGTGATCCTCCTGCCTTGGCCTCCCAAATGCTGGGATTACGGGCATGAACCACTGCTCCTGGCCTCCTCTATTTCTTTAAATAACCATATTGCCTATCACACTGAGTGCCTCAGGGGCAGGGCCAATGTTTTGTTCATCTTTGCAACCCCCAGTGCCCCCGGTCCTGAGCCTAAGAGTTGATATAGTATTATTAACAGCTCATACAGATATCAGACACTGAACTCAGTGTGCTATATAACTTTTAAAATTCTCAGGACAACTTTATTCCCACTTAATTATGAGGCAACGGAGGCTTGCAGAAGGTAAGCCACTTGCCCAGAACCATATGGCCATGAGCTGCGGATCTAAGACACAGAAGCAGGGCTGTGCCATCCGTGGCTGGAGCTTCCCACAGCTCCACCAGGCTGGCCTGTGATAGTGAATTTTAATCTAAAATTAGAACTGCTTCTTCTGACCAAGAAATAAATCTGCACTCCATGTTCATTATTTGGAGTGGATTCAGAATTTACCTCCATCGTAGGCACCACAGGCAAATGTGACATCCATGCAAATGATCATGTTAATGTACAGGGTTCAATGGAAAGCACTTGAGAGCATCTTTGAAAGAGTAAGAAGGGTCATACTGTCATGTGCGTCCGTGTGAAAAGACCACCAAACAAGTTTTGTGTGAGCAATAAAGCTTTTTAATCACCTGGATGCAGGTGGGCTGAGTCCGAAAAGAGAGTCAGCGAAGAGAGATAGGGGTGGGGCCGTTTTATAGGATTTGGGTAGGTAGTGGAAAATTACAGTCAAAGGGGGTTGTTCTCTGGCGGGCAGGGGCGGGGGTCACAAGGTGCTCAGTGGGGGAGCTTCTGAGCCAGGAGAAGGAATTTCACAAGGTAACGTCATCAGTTAAGGCAGGAACCAGCCATTTTTACTTGTTTTGTGATTCTTCAGTTACTTCAGGCCATCTGGATGTATATGTGCAGGCTTGGGCTCAGAGGCCTGACAAAAAGGTTTATTGCATCATATGGTTTAAGTCCTATGGTTTATTGTGACAACTGTTGGCACTGAAATATAAGGCAAAAAAAAATTTTTAAGACAGTTTAAAGTCAGAAAATGTATGCTAAGAGCAGGTGGACAAGGTAGAACCCCGTCCTGTGGGTCTTCCCCAGACCTGGACCCAGAGTGTAAGCTCTGGCACCCTGTGCTGGCTCATAGCCAAAGGATAGGCACGTGCCATGGCCATCTCTGAGTGGTTCTGGGAGGGGTGGAAGTCTTGTTGAGTCATGTCCCTCTCATTCACACCCAAATCAGCTATGGGATTCCCTTAGCAGGTGACATGTGCCTGACTCTGCTCTCTTGCCTGCCTCTCCTAGGCAGACAATGACACCATCGACTATTCCAACTTCCTCACAGCAGCTGCCTCAGGTGGCATCATCAAGAGGAGGACAGACCTCCGTATTCACGTCAGCTGCAGGATGCTTCAGAACACCTGGGTCGACACCATGTACATTGCTAATGACACCATCCACATTGCTAATGACACCATCCAGGTCGAGGAAGTCCAGTATGGCAATTTTGACGTGAACATTTCCTTTTATACTTCCTCCTCTTTCTTGTATCCTGTGACCAGCCACCCTTACTACGTGGACCTGAACCAGGACTTGTACGTTCAGGCTGAAATCCTCCATTCTGATGCTGCACTGACCTTGTTTGTGGACACCTGTGTGGCATCACCATACTCCAATGACTTCACGTCTTTGACTTATGATCTAATCCGGAGTGGGTAAGGAGTGTCTTTATGCGATGGCCTTAAACCTTTACTTGATAACTCAAACATGAGTAGCCCCAAAGGCTTGAAGAATGCAAATTTTGATGAACTGCAGTTCCCAGTACTTCCAGCTTAACTGGATCCCTTTCTACATGTAGTGATGTCCTGTAGCTTTTACCTTTGAGGTGCTTTTACTCTGTGTTCTGTATCACATCCCTGATTTCTCATCAGGTAGGACGACCGTGTGTCATCTCCAGTTAACATCTGGGGAGATGGGTGTCTGGAGAATAGAACAGCTCAGCAGTGTTCACTCAGCAGGTTAGCTGTAAACTGGGATCAGACTCTAGGTGACTGAACTCCAGCCATACGGTTAAAAAGACCTGCGTATAGTGGGAAAAGCATTGATTTGGAGCAGACCAAGGTTGAAATGCCAGCTCTGCCACGTGCCAGTTGCATGATTCTGGGCCAGTGAAAGCACCTCTATGGACCAGTTGCTCGCCTGTCAAGTGGGGATAATGACACGCACATTGTAAGGCTGTTGGGAGGATGGGATGAGAGAGAGTGGATGTGGCACTGAGCACAGACAGTGTGCGGCAGGTGGTCCACCAGGAATGTGCACTGAAGATGGCAGGAGCCCTGCTGCCCTCCTTCAGCCTGGGAATAGAAGCTCTGGGAGTCCACGGGTTCCAGTCAAGCTCAGGAGGTGCAGAGGTCAGGCCAGAGATGTCAGGCTGGGGCCAGAGGGTGTGCAGGCTGGGCTGCTCTACCATAGCCCAGCTTCCCTGGATGACTGCATGTGGGTGAAGTGGGGTTTGACTCTTCTGCACTTATGACAACACCATGATGTGCAACTCCAGCCCCCTCTGAAGTCTCTGTTGATGAGTGTGTACCACACTTCTTGGCTTACAATATAGACCTGGACACTTCAGTAGCCATTGCCTTCCAAGAGAATTTATACCAATAGGATAAAGAGTTCTACTAGGAATTAGAGGTGGGCAGATTCAATTCGACACCCTCTTGATATGCTAAACATAGCACCTCTTTCCAGGCACAGTGTGAACATATGTCAGTTCAGTAGGCAGGTGTTGAGGCTCACCTTGTTTACAGTCTATGCAGCTTGCTCAATTCACAGCAGCCCCCTTGGTGGCTGAGAGGAGGGGAGAAAGCTTAACCAGATTCCCTTTGTACAAATAGTCATAAGGTGACTTTTGAATTTGTGTGAATTGATTGACATTAACGAAAACGAGTGGGTGACCTTAGTTCTTCCTTGCCAAAGGATTCTTTCTGGTCAAATCCTGCCATTTCTATATGACAATGCAATTTGCTGGGAAGACGGGGATGTGTGTGCAGGGGTAGATGTAGCCTGGCTATACCTGGAGCACAGGGACTTATTGGCTACACCTGGCCATCAACAAGATCATCCACCTGGAAGTCCATTAGAATGACCTGGGGCTCCAAACACACCCTGCCCAGGCCCCACCCATACATTCTCTGTTTGGCCTGGTGGGGCTTGGGCATGTTACATTTAAAAAATCTTGAGTGATTCTGAGGTGGAGTCATGGCTGTGGCTTCGCTGTGGCATTCTGGTCTGCGTGGAGCCCTGAATGGCAGGGTTTTATGGCAAATGCAATGACTGCCCGGGGGCTTCTAAGTGACCCTGACCTTTTTCCCAAGTGTCCCACCTCTGAACAAGCCTCTGGCTATTTTTGCTTCCTCCTTTGCCACTAAGGGAGCTACAGTGAAAACAAAAAACAAAAAACAAAACTTGGTGTTTGAGATAATCTGGGTTGCCTATGGAGGAAGGAAGGAGGCTCTAGAAGACAGAAGGAGGGGAGCAGATCCTGGCCAGGTTCCCAGGCTGAGCCAGACTGCCCTGGAGACCACATCCACCACCCATGAGAAATGCCCATCCTAGGCCAGTGGGCCAGTTTTCCTGGCTCTTCTCTTTGCCATGCCCTTCAAAATCCCACCAATCTATAATAACTGGGTTAGTGTGAGCTGCTTCTTCCATCTTAGGAAAATTCCTGTAAGCATATCCTTAGGTTATTTTCCCTCTGACCCCTGCTGAGAGGAGGTGCCCCAGGGAATGAGGAGGGGGTTTATATCGGTATAGGGGCTCCTGGAGTGTTCGCAGGCCAGTGTGGAACGTACAGCTGCATGGGGCTCAGGGCAGGCTGAGGAGGGTCAGGAGAGAGAGGCCCTGGGAGAGGGAGGGCCAGGGCACTGTACTCAGAGTGCAGCCGAATGAGACCTTGCCTGGCCCTGACACCAGGAGAGAGAAGGGAAGGTCATTTACTTTTCTGCCCTGTCTCTGGGTCCCGCTCCTGGGCTCCAAACTCCAGCTACTTCCCTGACTCATCTGGTTTACCTGGGTGCATGGAGCATGTGGTCATTGTGGGATTAGGCCTCAACCCACTGTGCAGTATGGGACCTGCTTGTCTATCGGGAAAGCCCTCGCAGGCTTTGCTGCCTAAGGATGGCAGTGAGGTACCGGAGCTGCCAGGATTTGTCTGCAGGCCCCTCAGTGAGTGTCTGATCCACACGTTCTGACAGAAGGAAGGTGAGGTGTGCAGGAGGCAGGGGCAGTGAGGACAGGCTGTGGAGTTCCTCACCTGGTACAACTGAGTCATGAAGGAAGAATCGGGCCTTGGTGAGAGCTAAGGGGCTACTGTTCTCTTCCAGATGCGTGAGGGATGACACCTACGGACCCTACTCCTCGCCGTCTCTTCGCATTGCCCGCTTCCGGTTCAGGGCCTTTCACTTCCTGAACCGCTTCCCCTCCGTGTACCTGCGTTGTAAAATGGTGGTGTGCAGAGCGTATGACCCCTCTTCCCGCTGCTACCGAGGCTGTGTGTTGAGGTCCAAGAGGGATGCGGGCTCCTACCAGGAAAAGGTGGACGTCGTCCTGGGTCCCATCCAGCTGCAGACCCCCCCACGCCGAGAAGAGGAGCCTCGGTAGGTGGTCGCTCTCAGACCCCACTGCCCACCGGGGCGCAGACCCCTGACTCGGGGACTTGGGATGTTCCTCTTGGTGTCATATTCCAACTCAAATTGAGCCCTACATTGTGCTGCACCTGGTCATACGGAGTTGAATCAGACCTGGTTCCCGCCTCCCCCAAGGCTCATGGTCCTTGGAGGACCCGTTGCAGGGCGAGGTCAAGAGAGTTCTGACCTGGATGGCCCATAGACCTGACGTCCCAGAATCCATGCTTCTCATCTGCAAAATGAAAATGTCAATACTTACTTCTTAGCACTGTTGAGAGGGTTACATAAAGGAATTTTGGTGAAACTGCCTCAGCCTGTTCCTGGTGCAAGTCATTGAGTGCTTGGTAAATGGTAGTTTTTGTTACTCCTGTTGTTGTCACCCATGTTAACAGCACCAATGATGACAGTATTCCTCACAACGATAAGAACTATAACAGCAGACGTGTTGACATCAGGGTCTAGACAGGGCCATGGGGACGCCAACTGCATGGATTTGTCCTGATCGCTGGCAGGCTCTACTGGGCACAAGCTATGTCACTTTTCTTCTCCAGAACAGGGAGTGCATCTGCTGCTGTGTTGCTGTGCGGCTGTGCTGCTGTGTTGGTCTGCTGCTGTGATGCTGTGTTGCTGTGCGGCTGTGCTGCTGTGATGCTGTGCTGCTGTGATGCTGTGTTGCTGTGTTGCTGTGTTGCTCTGCTGCTATGTTGCTGTGCAGCTGTGCGGCTGTGCGGCTGTGTTGCTGTGTTGCTGTGCGGCTGTGCGGCTGTGATGCTGTGATGCTGTGCTGCTGTGCTGCTGTGATGCTGTGCTGCTGTGCTGCCGTGTTGCCGTGTTGCTGTGATGCTGTGATGCTGTGCTGCTGTGTTGCTGTGATGCTGTGTTGCTGTGATGCTGTGTTGCTGTGTTGCTGTGTTGCTGTGTTGCTCTGCTGCTGTGTTGCTGTGCTGCTGTGCTGCTGTGCTGCTGTGATGCTGTGTTGCTGTGCTGCTGTGTTGCTGTGCTGCTGTGTTGCTGTGATGCTGTGTTGCTGTGCTGCTGTGATGCTGTGATGCTGTGCTGCTGTGCTGCTGTGATGCTGTGTTGCTGTGCTGCTGTGTTGCTGTGATGCTGTGATGCTGTGCTGCTGTGCTGCTGTGCTGCTGTGTTGCTGTGCTGCTGTGCTGCTGTGCTGCTGTGTTGCTATGTTGTGGGCATGGACGAGGGAATGAATGTTTGCAGAGTGATGCCCAGGATTTCTGGCTCAGTCTGGGGCCAGCTCAACAGATGTGGTGGCCGTGGTGTTGGGGGTGGGTGGGGCAGCAGTAGTTGTCACAAGCCCTCTCCTTGGTCAGGGCGCTGCCCATGGGGCATCTTTGACAGCTCTCTCCTCTTGATTTCTATTCAGGCCGTTTTTATGTCCAGCTGATTCCAGACTCTTTCCTCACTTGTTCATTCATTCAATGCATGTTTAATGAAGGACTGTTATGCACCAGGAGGCAGATAAAGTCTTCGAGGAAAAGATGCAATTCAGAATAAGTCTCATGAATGGTGCATGCAATGGGGTCACAGTGAGGAGCAAAGGACATCAGGGCAGGGCGAAGGTGCCTGCGGGCACAGGCTCACTTCCCTCCTCTCCCTCCTGTTCCCTGCAGCTGCCATAGTAGCTCACGTCCTGGGGGCCTCTTACCTGAGACTCTTGTAATCATTTCCCAGCTGGTCTAAAATGCCCAACTCTCTCCCCTCCCATTCATCTGGAGCCTCAGGCCAGATTTGTTCTCCCAAAGCCCAGTTCCCAGTTCCTGCTAAGAAAAACTTCCCTGACTCTCCTTGGCTGATAAACATGAAACCTCTCTAGTCTGACAGTCAGCTGCCCATTGGGGTCTGGCCTCAGTTTCCCATTCAGCACTTCCTTCTCCAAGTTTTTTATCCTTTCCCACCAAACAGTTCTGATTGCCTTTACTATGCCCAGGGGGCCATGGCCTTTACTTGTCTTCCTCTCCTCCTCTGCCAGGCTCTGTCCTGGTGCCCTGTCTGTTATCGTGGTCTCCTCCCCTTCCCAGACATGTTGGTGGCTGATGTGGAGGAGACAGCCAGCTCCCAGGGGAAGTATCACAGCACTGCCATCTCTGCTGGGGTCTTCCTGGCTGTGGTCCTGGCTGTGGCAGCCTTCACCCTGGGGAGGAAGGCACACAGCACCAGTGGCCGGCCTCTGAACTCCAAGATATGAAGCCCAGAGAAGGTGTTTAGATATTGGCTCTGCCAGCCCAGGCACCCGAGAAAGGATGGAAGAAACAAGGGTGCAGAGCTTGGTGCCCAGCAGCACCTGAACTCCATTTGGCTTGGCACAGGTGTTTGGTGGGGTGGGTGGAGGTGGGGTGAAGAAAGGTGGAGTGTGGTTTTCCCCAGATCCAAAGGCTCAGTGCTGGGTCAGAATGTCAAAGGTAAACAGGTGCTAACGTCTAAAGCCTCACCTGCAACTCTAAGTCAAACATTAGTAACAGCAGAGCTTTCTCTAGGTGGAATTTCTGAGCCTTTTTGTTTTGTTTTGTTTTGTTTTGAGACAGAGTCTTGCTTTGTCGCCCAGGCTTGAGTACAGTGGCACAATCTCAACTCACTGCAACCTCCGTCTCCCGGGTTCAAGCGATTCTTCTGCCTCAGCCTCCCTAGTAGCTAGGATTACAGGCAGGCTAGACCATGCCCAGCTAAGTTTTGTATTTTTAGTAGAGACGGGGTTTCATCATGTTGGCCAGGCTGGTCTCAAACTCCTGACTTAAAGTGATCTGCCTGCCTAGGCCTCCCAAAGTGCTGGGATTACAGGTGTGAGCCACTGCACCCGGCCTCTTTTCTGACCTTTTATAAGCTCGCTTCTTAGGCCTGTAGCATAAATCTCAGCCTTTCCTTAGGGTAAAACCAGCTGAATAAAGAACCTTTTTCAGAGTAAGTGTCAGTTTGGCCACTGTTTCCTTTGTTTCCCCTAAGAACTAGATCCCTTCAAATTAAGCAGACAGGTGGGGTGGTTGTCATACAGAATGAGAAGGGGCAGCTCGTGTGTCTTCCCAGTGTCCTTGGAGTGTTGGTTCTTCCCAAAGCAGGATATGCAGGATGCAGCCTGGAGAAAGACAAGAATGCTAAATGCATTGTAAGTTTCAGTGGCTGTGATTGAAAATTAAAGATGATTGCCTCCATTTCTCTAGGGATCTGCCTCTTTTGGTTTTTGACACTTCATCTCCAGAACTGTGGGCTGGGGCGGTTCAGGGAAAGAAGCAAACTCCTTAGGGCTCTTAGGAAGGGAGTCCTGTTTGCATGAGGTCTCCAGAGAGAAGGAGATTGACAGGTGACCCAAGGAGCTCAGAAGAAACAAAGGGATAAGCTGGGTTCCAAGGAAGCAGTAAATTTGCCTAGAAAATCAGAGAGAAATCAGGCTCAGGGCTCCTAGGTCAGGCTTGGCAGGAATGGGAGCTTTTGTGCTCCCATTGGCACAATGGCAATGCCAGTGTTTGCCCCATGAAGCCAATCTCAGGACCCCTGTCCCAAGAGGGGACAGCTAAGACAGCCTAACTCTGGATGTGTGAGTTGAGCTGCATGAGACCCCAGCAGGGCAATGGCTACAGGGGAAACCCCAGGACAAGGGGACAGAGAATTCCAGCAGAGACTTGACCATAGCTGCCAGCTCTGACTAGGGCTGCCCAAGAGCTGCCCACCACCGGCAGCTGTGGTGAGAGGCCGTGAGCCTCCGTGGGATGCAGAGTGCGTCCTGAGCCCTACCAGGAGTCAGAGGAGCTAGGGGGCCCCAGGGGCTGTCTCTTGTTGGTTTTCATTCTCCTTGCCATCACCCCCAACACTCACCCTTAACCTCCCAGGCTGGTGCAGTTAAGGAAAGCCTTAAGGGTTCCCCTGTGACCATGAGTCTGCCCTGAAAAGCAATGTCAATGCAGTGGAATGCAGGCACCAGCCCAGGACTGGATCTGAGCAGATGGAGAAGCAGCAGGAAGCTGGAGTGGTGTGCGGGTTTGAGGTACACATCAATCAGAGTAACAAAGTGGCAAGTCAGACACCCGAGAATTCAAAAAAGTTCAGAGGCTGGGAACCCAACATGGAATCCCAACTCCATTCATTCATTCATTCATTCATTCATTCACTCATTCATGAATGTCTAAGTTGTACCCTGTGCTTGAGAAGGAGCAGTGGAGGCTGTGGGTCCCTGCTGTGAGGATGAGGGGGACCCTGGGGCTGGGGGCTCAGCAGGCTTGCCCTGAGTGGTCCTCATGAGTGCCAGCCCCAAGCCAGGCTCTGTACTTGAACCTGTGGATACAAAGAGGGGTCATGCAGGGGTCACCATTATAAGGGGAAATTTATTTCCACAGGAAACATTTCCACCTCCTGAAGTGTCCCCTCTCCTTAAAAATAGCCCCAGTAGCCAGTGCTTCTTCACAGATAACCACCACAGTGTTAGCCACTTGGCAGCCTCTCAAGGAAGGAGGTAATGGCCCCTTTATCAGCAGGGCCCAGCCAGAAGAGTGGCTAGTAGGGACAGATGAGTTTGGTAGCAAGAGGCAGTGAGGTCCAGGTGAAAGGTAGAGCAGAAGACAGGGCCACTGGTGACAGGGGCTCTGGACTAAAGCTGTCAGAGTGTGACTGAGGGTCCAGTCACAGGGGACACAGAGAAGTGGGCTTGCTTGGGAGCAGGGACCCCCATCCATACCACGTCTCCACACTCAGGGAGGATTGGGCTGACACCAAGTGGTTGTGATTTCCAGCAACTGAGACTGTGGTTTGAGGCAAGGGTGCTCAACTCTACTGCACGTGAGAATGGCCCAGGGGCTTTTGAACCTGCTGCTGCCAGGCTGCACCAAAGCCAGTTAGATCAGAATCTAATCAGAGGGTAGGCCTGGACATTGGTGACCCACCAGACTCAGGTTGTTCCAAGATTGAGAGCTGCTGGTTTAGGACTCCTTAAATCCCTCTGAGAGAGTCCAGGTTGTGCCCTGGACTTAAGAAGGAGCAGTGGAGACTATGGGTCCCTGCTGTGAGGATGAGGGGGACCCTGGTGCCGGGTTCTCAGCAGGCTTGCCCTGAGTGTTCCTGAAAGATCTACTTTCCAAGTCCCAAAAGATCATATCAAAATCCCACTGACCTAAAGTGCCTCATTTCTGCTGATTCATATTTGCCCCAGCCTCTGCCATCCATAAGAACATGCCATGGAGGAAACACTGATTAAGCATCTCCTGCCAGCCTGGCACCTTGGACATAATCCTGTAATCCTCTGTGTGGCCAGGTATTATTCTCACCTGGCAGGGATGGAAACTGAGTCTGAGAGAGGCAAGTCAGCACAGAACTGCACAGGATTCAGGTAGCGAGTGGCAGAGCTGGGGTCTGAGTCAGGGTCACTGACTTCTGGTCCTAGGTTCCCTCCTCCCTGTTCCATCATCCCCAAGGCACCAGGATCCCAGGAGCCCAGGAGGCCTGGCCTCACATTGAGTTTGCACAGAGAACTGCATCAGACACACTCCTGTCTGCAGCTCCTGTGTAAGATGTGGTACCAGGTGCAAAAGGAGGGCTTAAAGGAGGGTTGTGGTGTCTACACCACACCCACACCCCAGCTGGCCCCACGGGACTACTCACTTGACCTGTGGTGGCTCCCCCAAGTTCTCCGCACCTCCAGTACCTGCTCATAGCCCGGTGATCCTGCTCCAGGCTCCACCTTCAGCAGAGTGACTGACAACCAGGGGCCAAGAGAACACAAGGCCGGGCCACATGGCACCTGTTTTAAGCTGTCTCCTGTGACCTTGTAGGGACAGAGGCTGCCCTCCAGCCCCTTCGAACCACAGCATCTCACCACCCTTCTGTTATCCCACCTGCCAGTGCCAGAGGGCGCTGCAGAACAACCTTGGAGCTATTCTATTCCTGAAGAACTTGTTACTGTGTTTACTGTGAGAGCCAGTGGTTGTCCATTACAGGAAGGGGTTCCACAGTTTTCAGCTCTAATAAAGGACTCTTGTGAAAGCCTGTCCTGGCTCCTTTCCATTACTTTAAGGGGACAGAATCCGATCTACTGTCTGACAACAGAGTGGATGGTAGCTCCCCTTCCTGCCTGGTCCCTACCACAGGCTGAAGGTGGCATCCAGCAGCCCCTTGAGATCTTGTCCCCTCCAGCCCTGTTCCTGGCATCCAAATCCCTGCAGTGGCTAGTAAGGGGTTCTGCCCTGGGCAGGGGCTCTATCCTCTGCAGGTTTGATGGCACCTGAATGGCTTCTGGTGTGTGGGAATCAGGGACAGCCCCAGCCAACGGTCGTTTCCTGTAGGGGATGAAACTTTGACCTCAGCATCTCTCCCCATTGCCTGTGTTGGCTGGAGTACTTAGTGTCCCGAGTGCTTGGCAAGGCCACTCAGGTGTGCACTGACTGGAGGGAGAAGGTCCTCTTGGGAAACCTGTGTCTGTGAAATGCTGCATTTTCAGAAATCATACAAGCTGGATGTTATGTGGCCATTATTAAAAATTAAATTGTAGAGTCTTACAATTAAATAAATTATATTAAAAACAAAAATATTAAATACCAAAACTCAGCACTTTCTGGTTGACTCCATTTTACTATTACCTGTGCCCAAGGATATTTACATCACATTGTGTCTGTCTGCTGGAAATACTGTCCCCTGCGGAGTGACTGCCCAGCTCTCGCAGCTCCACGTGCAGTGGCGTCTTATTGCTGGCATAAAATGGCCATGGGGGGAGGATTCACACCATGGAAATCACGCTACAAAGGAAGCTTCCACCTTCCCAGAGCCTGTTGTTAAAGATTTCACAACGCCCCACTGCCTACAGCTCACCCAGAAAGGGGCAAATACACTAGGAGAGCTTGGAAAAAGGCTTCATTGGCCTGCCACCATGTTCAAGTTTCCTTCATTGGCATTACATTTTTTTGGAAAGCATCTGTATTTTAGCAAGTGTGGAATCCAAAGCTACCTCGGCAGGGAGATGCCTTGGGAAGCTCCCACAGGCTCTGATGAAAGCAGTGGTTGTGGCACCTGGCCTACTCTGGGCCCCTGGGGAAGGGAAAGCTGTCCAGGTTGCAGGTTAGGGGCAGGCCAAAGACGGGGAGCCAGGTGATGGAGGCTATGGGATGGCACACGTCAGAGTCCTGCCTCATCTCCCTCTGCCTGAGTCCAGCACCAAATTCCCTCTCCTGCTCCTCTTAGCCATGAGGAAGTCTGATATCCCTCAGCTCCATCTTCGGATATCTGGCCTGAGCCAACCTTCAGGTGACAGTTCTGTTTTCCCTGGAACTCTATACCTATAAGTGCCTGGGAGCTCATATGGTTTGTCCAAGCTTCGAAATGAGGAACAGCATCCCTGCTGAATCAGAGACAAAGATTTGTTTCTGCAACAGCATCTTCCAAGAGGCTTAAGCTCCAAGATTAAGTGATGGAGCCATGTGGGGGCACTGATGACTCCAAGGGCTTGGCCTGGGACAACTGCTCAGCACAAAGGAGAAGCCAAGGCAGAGTGAGGCCACCATGCTGGGTTATGACTCATCTGAGTGAGATCTAAGATTTGTACAGAGCTAGCAGGGAACATAGAGGAGTGAACGCTTTCAAAATCTGCTCCATCCTCATTCACAGCCTGCTGGGGAGCTCTCTATGGTCAAGGAGGCTTGGAATGGGTGCACAGCCACCCAGGCTTTCCTGTGTTCTGATGAGTTAGAATCTCTCCTCAACCAACCCACCTCCACCCCATGCACCACTGCAGATTTCTACATATGGGACTACAGGTGGCAAAGATGGGGTGTCTGCTTCTTGATACCTGTCTTCTCCCAAGTATGTAAATACTGGAGGGTTGAGTGTTGGCCTGGGGTGCCTAGGCATAGTGCCAAGCGCAGACTTTTGTATTGGAGGGGTGGGTGGCGGTGGAAGATTATGAAGAAACTCACAGGGAACACAGGATCAGTAACTTCTCAGGATAGAGACCCACAGTGACTGTCCCAGCTTGTCACCTTCTCCCAGAGGGATGCCTTCTGTGTGCTGTGAGGAGAGCAGAAGAGTTGGGGAGGGGGTATCAGGAAGCTACTGGAACTCTTAAATCTTTGTGGAAGCCTCACTGGTTAAGTTTGGTCAGGATGTGGTTGGCTCCCATTGTGTCAGGATGGCTGCCTAGTTAATAAAATTGCTGTCTCTTCTTCCTTTCTCTGATCACCAGATTTTCCTTTAAATTACATGCAGAATTTTGGTAGGGGAAACAATTCAGTACTATTTTCCTGGGACTTTGGTTAATAAAATCTCTGTCTCTTCTCCCTTCCTCTGATCACTGGATTTTCCTTTAAATTACACCCAGAACTTTGGTAGGGGAACCAATTCAGTACTATTTTCCTGGGACTTTTCCAGTTTTAGCACTGAAAATCTCAAGTTCTGGAACCCTTCAATCCCAGACAAGCCAGAATGGCTGGTCACTCTAGAGCTTCTGGACAAGGCTATAGGGAAGAGGAGGTCCAGATGCTATAACAATCATCAGACACAGAAGACTGGAAAACCTTTAGCAATGAAATTTAGACTTTCACTTTTTTAGTCTCTTTTCAATTCAATTTGAATAATTCCTTTTAGCATTTCTTGTAGGGAAGGTCTAGTGGTGATGAACTGATGAACTCCCTTGGTTATGGTTAGTCTGGGAAAGTCTTTATATTTCCTTCGTTTACAAAGGACAGTTTTCCTGTCTAAAGTATTCTTGGTTGACTGACTTTTTGTCTTTTAGTATTTTGAATATATCATTATTCCAGTCTCTCCTGGCCTGCAAAGTTTCCGCTGAGAAGTTAACTCATAGACTTAAGGGGAGCTCCTTTGTATATGATAAGTTGCTTTTCTTGTTGCTCTCAAAATTCTCTCTTCGACTACTGAAAATTTAATTATATTGTGTCTCATTGTAAACCTTTTAGGATTCAACCTATTGGGAACCTTTGATCTTCATGAATCTGGATGTCCATTTCTCTGCCTAGATATCAGAAATTTTCAATTATGATTTTCTTAAATATGTTTTTCTCCCTTTTCTGTCTCTTTTCTGCATCTGGAATTCTCATAATATGTACATTGGTTTACTTGATGGTATCATATAAATCCCACAGTCTTTTCCCCCTCTTTTTCATCTTTCTTCTTTTTGTTTATCTAACCAGATGATTTCAAATAACCTGTTTGAGTTCACTGATTCTTTCTTCTGCTAATCAAGCTTACTATTGAAGATCTCTTGAGTTTTTCAGCTCAGTCATTGTATTCTTCAGCTGTAGGATTTCTGCTTGTTTCTTTTTTATGGTTTCTATTTTTTAAATGAACTTATAGTTTTTTTCATTGTTGTTTCATAGATTTCATGTAGTACTAAATCTGTTCTTTTCAATGAACTTCAAGACAATTATTTGAATTATTTGTCAAGTAGTTAATGGATTTCCACTTCTTTAGAGCTGATTACTGGAGCCTTATTAGTTTCCTTTGATGGAATCATGTTTGCCTGATTCTTCATGGTTCTTGTAATCTTGCAATGGTGTCTGTGCATCTGAAGGAGCAGTCGTCTCTTCTGATCTTTAAAGACTGGATTTGGTAGGAAAAGATCTACTGGGTCTCAAGACAGATATGCTGCCTCTGGGACTGCAGTCAAGCTGGGATGGCCCTTGGTCATGGGGCTTCTTTCATGTCTTCAGTTGGGTCCATGGTTGGCAGTCCTGTTATCCTGGGTGTGGGTGAGTATAGTTTCTGTGGGGTCCCCAGAGAAAAGAGACTGCCTTTAACACTACAGAAAGCAGGGCTAGAGTTGGCTATGCAGGCTGGTTTTCAGTCTGGGGCTGAGTCTATGGTAGCTGACCTGTTCCTGGGACACAGGCATACCTTCTAGAAGCAGATTTCTATGCTCTTATGTTTCAGTGGTGTGTCACAACCTCCTACCTGGGTCCTGAAGCTTCCATAAAGGTATATGTGTCTGTGGATGGTTGCCAAATTGTTGTTTTGTGGAGAAGTGAGAGCTGGGGATTCCTATTCTGCCATCTTGCTCACATTACCCTTCCCTCTGCCTTGGACATTTTTTCTTTAACCAAATAAATTCATCAGTTGGCATATAGCCTTGAACTGTATAAGCCTGTATAATTGTAATAAAAGTTTCTTAGGCCTACATTTGTGGGTGCACACAATCACCTTCGATATAAGGAGCAAGGTGAAAGTAGGTTGATGTTGATCCTTCCTTCTTTCCTTCCTTTCTTCCTTTCTTTTCTTTCTTTTCTTTTCTTTTCTTTTCTTTCCTTTCTTTCTTTCTTTCTTTTTTCTATTGGAGACATAGTTACTAAGGTCATAATGTTTATCGTTTGGTAGCTATGAACCAGTTACTCATTAGGATGTAAATATAACTGGCTAACATTTAACCCCCACCTTACAAGCAATAAATACTACTGTGACAGGAATGCTTTTTAACTCTTCAAAAGCCATGGTATTTCTCTTTGAAAGCATTTCATGTTTAAATAGAAAAAACTCCCCTATAAGCAGGAAAGAATATTTTATGCTCTCCATGTCAAAAATGGCTGAAACAACCTCTGATATGTGAGATGAATTGGATGGTCAAAAGCAGTGAATGAAAAGGATTTCAAGATAATGGCTGACTTGAAAGCTAAAAGCTATACAACTCTTTAATAAGAGCAGTTACCGAATGACAAGTGATAGGCCAATTTGGAATGGAGTGAAATTCAGAGATGCATTTGGTATTTTTGTAGACTTTAAGTCTTAAGTGCTTCATCTCTCTGATGGCTATTACCACAGAATTAAAAAAAGAGAGAGAGAGGTTAAACGAAAGCATCAATTAATCTATATAGGAATTTGGATATTTTCATTGAAATGAAGTCTTTTGAAATTTCTGGGTCTGTTTAATTTAAAGTATTCTGAGTCTGTACCAAAGATGAGCAATAATTGCTCACAAGGGTACTGGGGTTATCTGTTGCATTGTGAATATGGAATTGTAGTGGTAGTTAGCAATATATAGTCCACTGGTTCTAGCTATGTCCTGGTTTTCCATGGTTTAATTTTTGCAAGCCCTGTCAATATATTTTAAGATTAGGAAAGTCATTAAGAATCATTCTGTGTAAGCTGTCAGGATAGGTGTTTTCCAAGCATAGTATTTTTCATATTTCTATCTGATTATTTTTGATATTTATTTGGTTGTATTCTAGAACAGCTTTGACAGACTTTTGGAGATTGGGGTGAAGCACTGAACCAAAGTCGCAGATATGCACATATCCCTCTAAGAAGGTGAAGTTAACATTTGTCAGAGGGACCTGGAAGATTTCTTTATAACCATCTGTCCAGGGAGTTTGGTGTCTCTAAAAGTGAACAGGCAGAGCATGTCTGGTTAGTTTTGGAAGGGGCGTGACTAACAGGTGATGGAGTGTTGTTCTTATTGTTGAAAGATTTTCTTAAGGGGCAAGTGTTTTATTTTCTGGTATTCATGGGACATTGTAGGGGTTAGGATATTTTCAGCTTCATATAAAAGAAACCCACTCAAGTTGGCTTAAACAACAAGGACAAATACAGTAGTTCCCCCTTATCCACAAAGTATACATTTCAAGACCCTAATGAATATCTGAAATTGCAGATAGTGTTTTTTCCTATTCATACATACCTATGACAAACTTTATTTCA
This sequence comes from Gorilla gorilla gorilla, assembly GCF_029281585.2. NCBI lineage: Eukaryota > Metazoa > Chordata > Mammalia > Primates > Hominidae > Gorilla > Gorilla gorilla. The sequence continues at coordinate 134,936,073 of NC_073232.2, forward strand.
TAAATTAGATGGTAAGAAATGAACAACAATGATAATAAAATAGAACAATTATAAAAATATGCTATAATAAAAGTTATGTAAGTGTGGTCTGCCTTTGTCTCTCAAAACATCTTATTGTACTGTAGATCTTAGCAACTTCACATACACATCTTTTTTCCTTATTAAGCCGAGAAGATTCACATTTTCACTTAAAGAAACCACTTCATGACTTCCCTATGGCATATCCGGATTGCCGTGATTCCATGTCCTGCACCCTAAGGCCAATTTTAAATAAAATAAAAGTTATTTGGATGCAAGCACTGCTATCCAACACACTCAATCTGGTAACCCAGATGGCTTCTAAGTGAATAATGGGCAGGTGGGAAGTGGCAACTCAGGCCAGTTCTCAGACCTGAGTATGAGGTCAGTTGCCCCCTGGGCACATTGGGCGCATGGGGTGAGAATAGATACATAGACAAAATTGGGGTTCTATAAAAAAAGGAGAGAAACTATGCTGGAGAAGAAACTTATGAAATGCCCACCAGATCCTTAAACTCTTCCTGGTAAAATAAAAGCAACGGTGCTAGGGAGGTGAATGATGACAGACGCTGGGGCAGTGGCGAGACCAGTGCGACAGTTCTGAATCTGTGGGGGACAGACAGTCAGAGGGGGTCTTTGAACAAGACATGGAGAATTACTAAACTCTCCTGGAGAAGCAGAGAGAAAAACTGCAGTGCAGAAGGCCATGAGGAAGGAACATACAAAGGGGAGAAATGCCGGTCTGCCTAGGACCATTTGGAAACTAGGAATTACCTGAAGGAACAAAGATCCAAGGGACATAACTCCTCAAAAGCTGGTGTGAACCCAGATCTTTCCTCCAAGAGGACACTGCTTGGGGTACCTAAGACATTGATATGTGGGGTCCCCCCGAAAACAAGTTAGATAGTAAGAGATTAACTGCTTCTTCTTCCCAGGCAGCCGCAGCCTTGCTGGGATGCTGCTGGTGGGGAGCACAGCTGCCCTGACACATTGGAGCCCATGGTAGCATCCTCAGCCTGGACTACAAGAGGAAGGACATATCCTCTCCATGGGCTCCCACATTTGTTCCATGTGGGTATTCACATCCAGTGGTGAGGAGCTTTGTCCTTCCCCAGCCCAGGGCCAGAAGAAAGATGAATGAGGGGTAATGGGACAGGGTATCTGGAGTAAAAGGAGGAAGGAGAATTGTGAGGAAGCATTGCAGTTTACTTTGGTAATACCTGGGAGCTTAACACTAAAATGGCCTTAGCACTGAATTCTGAGCAGAGAGGAAACTTACCAACTTTGCTTCTGCCTCCCTTCCTCAGTTGGGATGCTATGAGTGGCTAGATGGCTCCTAGCCCAGAAGCGTCGTCCTGTTCTACTTGAGTTGGAAAGCTCCTTCACACTGTGAACCCATCAGGGCCTGTGCAAATAATTATGGGAAGGAAAGGACAAGTGTGGCCTCTATGATTCATAAGAAGAAGAAGAGCAATGCAAGAGAAAACTGTTCTGAAGGCATGGACTGGCATTTCCAAAAGGGCCTCAGCTGGAGCAGAGACACTGAAAAGATGCCAGTCCCACTGGAATTCGGGAAAACACACATTTAATAAAGTTAGGTATTGTTTCCAGCATATTTGATCAGCAAGACACATTAAAAGATTTGGTAAATAGTTCAGAAAAGTGGATACTCCTGTTGTCTTGGTTGTTGTATAAATTGGCAACAGTCCTTGGTAGGCACTGCAGCTCACATTCCTATTCATGGTAGAGGAAGAGTCCATCGTAAGTCCATACCACGTTTTATTCGCTTACTCATCAGCTGGTGGACGCTTGGGTTGCTTCCACATGCTGGCTATTATGAGCAATGCTGCTATGGAAATGCATGTACCAATTTTTGTGTGGGCTTATGTTTTCATTTCTCTGAAGTATATATCTGATGGAATTTATGGGCCATAAGGGAACTCTCTGTGTAACCTTAAGGAAAACTGCCAACCTGTTTCCACAGAGGCTTGTGCTGTGTTATTTTAATCACAACTCTGCCCTGGGACTGAGCCGTGTAGGTCCTAGCATGACCCGTGTATAATAAATACAGACGCAGGTACTCATGCCATCCACCTGGACATTCGCACACAAGTGGACCTGCCCCTGCAGTGGCCCCACCATGACCCACTCACACCTCGAGCAGCTCAAGGGCCTGATTCTGTGCCTTTGTCCTCCACAGACACAGAAAGGGCCGTGGGAGCCACAGGCAGTCAGGAGGTTGGGACCTCGCCCTAGTGCCACCCCTGATGCCCTGTGACTTTGGGTAAGTCTCCTGCTCTTTGTGGGTCTTGGTTCCTTGCTTGTCCAAGGACTCCTGGCCTGCCTCACCTCTCAGGTGTTATGAGGCTTTTTCAATGTAACACAGGTGAAAGTGCTATGAGCTAAACCTAAGGCAGGTGGGCTGCCCAATCAGGAGGTCATGATGGTCTGTGATCAACTTGTGATTCTTCCTCTGAGACCACCCAGAGAGGAAAAGAGGAGAACCTGATCATTATATCTCATTCTAGGTGACGGAGGACTCTGAACCAGACTGAGAAGGAACAGTGTTCATTAGCAGCTAGCCACACCTCACGCCTCCCTCTCTAGACCACCCAGTGCTGCAGGTGATCCTGCAGCACACTCAGATCCTGCAGCTTGGACAGCCTTGGCTCCAGGTGAGAGGGAGGAGATCAGATTTCAGGAGCGGCTCTATATAGCTCCAAGCCACCAGAGCTGTGCTCACTCCTGAGGCTGGTGCCAGGCTCTGCTCAGGATGAGGCTGTCCAGAGCCTTCGCTTGGGCACTGCTGTGCAGTACAGGTAATGTGTGGCCCCTGAGCCCTCTGTCCTGGGCTTCTCTTTGCTTTCCTGTTCCACTCTGAGGGTGTTGTAGTTTGCTTTTTGCATAGGAAGAAGCTTGTGGCTGATTGGCTGTGAGATACTCTCCTCCATACAAAATGTGTCACTTTCCCCTTAGTACTGGAGGAGGAAGGGACAGACAGGGATTGTTCTGGTCACTAGGCTGATGTCAGCACGATTTTGAACATTTCTCAGCTCTTGGATCTATGGGCCTCTTCCTTGCCTTAAGCAACTTATGCTGAGATTCTACGGGGGGCCAGCCAGAAGTGGCTGAGAGAATGAGACATGGTCTTGCTCTGGAGGCGTTCCAGGTGGTGTGAGCATCTGCCAATGCTCCCCTGGCCCATGCAAGCCTGGCTCTGCACATGTTGGGCAGAGGCTGCACCTGTGACTGCAGAAATAAGATTGAGCCACAGTTTTCCTGCATCAGCCTTGGGTGAGGGAGAAGGAGTATGACCCAGTAACCCTTCCAGAAACATACATGGATTCTGTTCCAGGATTTCTGTACACCTACTTCTTTGGGGTCAGTAGGTCAGATGTGAAAACTATTCTACCATTCCCGTCCTTTTGATATTGGAGCATGTGTCTGTTAGACTCTATCTTCTTCCTCTTTGTTGATCTTATTATAAGCCCTATGGCATTTCCCAATGTATTTATGCGAAATGAGTAGCATATGAACTTTATAATATCAAGGATGTATAATACCCAATGTCTATATAAGATATATAATCCTGGAAAAAATATATAAAATAAAGAAACTCATAACTCATGGAATGTGATGATAGTTGGTGCCCTATGAATTACTCTCTGTATTGAAACACACAGCACACATTCCCCATCCCTAAAAGGCTTGTATTCAATTGAGGACTGAAACCAGCTCACACAGTCAAATAGCAGCACAAGAAGCAATGGCCTCCGACACCCCCACCAGACAGCAGTGGCAGCTGCAGACACTGTGAGGTCTGGGGTTCACCCAGCTGTGCTGATCAAACCAGGCTTCCCAGTGAGGTGGAGCTCAGGCCTGGCCTCCAGCATGGGGAGGTCTGATGAGACCAGAGTAGGATGTGCTGAGCAGGTGCCGTGAGCAGAGGTGGAGTCACCCGAGTGGGGTGAATTTAGGAACAAAGAGAACACAGAGAAAGGTGCTCCCTCCTTAGTCCGAGTGTTTCAGGAAGGGCAAAGCTCACCCTGGGGCCTGGGTTAGGCACATTTGAGCATGTTCAAGTGCATTTCAGGCACATTGCTGAAGTGGCCGCTTCTTGCTTCACGATGCGTGAGGTCTCTCTGGGGACAGAAGAGGGCTTGGCTCCTGGTCTTGGTTCTAGATAGGTCTGGGCTTTTTCCAAGACACTTGGTGGGCCTTGGGGAGGCCCAGAGTCCTCCATGAATGTGATTTGGGGAGAGGAGGACACAGGGTCACGGACCTTCCAGAACTGACCTTGCAGAATTTCCCTCCACTCCTGAAGCTGGAAGGAGTGTTTGGATCCTGTAAACCTCACATGAAGCGAGCATCTCTGTCGTGTCATCTAAGTTGTTCTGAATGTTTGTCCTGGAGCTTGAAGGATCGCCTGAAACTCACTGACACGTTTGGAGAAGAAAAACAAATCCTACTTTTATTTGCCCTTTCTGGTTTTTCTAAATTAACAGATACAGAGGTGCTGCAGGCAGGCCTTGTCCTCTAGCTCTGGCATGCAGCACATGGTCCCCTGGGATTTAGTGAGAGCAGATCCAGGTCTTTGATGATCCCAGAGCACCCTGGAGTAGAATAATACGATGGGACCAGCTGAGTCCTAGCTTCTGCTTAGCACACTGATGTCTTTGGCTGGAAAGGGTCTAGGGAAACCCTGGCCAAAAAGGAGCCAAAGAAATAAAAATAACAAGGTGCCTATGTCCATTCTCCTGCTGACTGACATGCGGCTCCAGGTCAGACCTTTCACCTCTGTCAACCACGATTTTCTCATTTATGAATTGGAGATAGAAACAGGTAACAAAGAAATAATAATGGTGAAGACCATTAAACACTTATTCAACACTCAACATTCTGTAGGTACTACATCAATAATTTCATACAGGTTGTCTAATTTCACCATGATTGGAACTTTTTGAATAGTAATAATTTTCCCAAAATCTTTAGGGTTTGAGAAAGTAAATAAGTTGCAAACAGCTTCCCTAGAGGCACATGCTGTCATGCTAGCTAGGACTGTGATGAGGGCCGTTCTGATGCAGAGGCTGGGCTCCTGCCACCATGTCTGTCACGAGTGTGAACCACAGAGCCATGTCTCCTGAGGGAGGCCCTGTGACTGCGCCCAGAGCTCCTGCATCCAAGTCCGTGACACGTCCCTGAAATGGTGAGCCTTCCATAAATAAATGTGTCATTTCCCTTCACTTAACAATGTTATTCAAGTTGATTATTGATTTTATTATGAAATTTACAATAACAAATGTTTAGAAAAGGTTTAGTGTGGAAAACTCTCCAGTTTTGCCCAGGATGAAAGGTTTCATGGACAAGTGATCTTCCACGCTAAAGCAACAAAAATCATCAAAACTAGGACAAGACAGTCCCCTTGATCAGAGCAGTTTTTCAGACTGTGGTGTCAGAATGTGGACTTTGAGTCGAACCGAGCAAGGAGAAAGCAGTGAGTGAGCTGGGCCGTGAGTGCTGAGAGCCATTCCTTCTTTCCTTGGGACACAGGGCTGCTCCAGAGATGGGGACAGCGATGTCCCCTCCTCTCCCTGCCCAGCTCTGTCCCTTTGCACTCAAGCTCCTCTTCATAGTGTGGTCATTTTCCATTCTTCTCCCTTGACTCATTGGTAACTTCGGCTTTTCATTTTGCTTTTCTGTTTTCATGATTATTCAGGAATAATCCATTTACCAACAATGACAAGAAGTAAACATGAGCAATATACATTCACCCTTTCCCTCTCCTCACACAAGGACTATGTATTTCTGAGTTGGACACCATATGTCTTGACAGGAAGTGTAGGACCTGAGCCTTTTTCTGGGCCAAAAGAATGTGGTACATGTATCTGAATATCAGCTTCAGCACTGATACAACTTCAGCTCAATCCTGAAACTTCTCTCTCCACACATGCTCTTCCTCTGTGTGTCCCTCAACTCCTTCCAGCCCCATGGAGCCCCTCTCTTTTCCTGCCTTCTCTGTAGCCTCACTGTGCAGAGAAAGGAGCCACCTCTCCACAGAGCTGTGTCCCAGGAGAATGGGAGCCTCTTCTAAACACCTGGAGTCCTGGAGAGCTGAGGGGCTGCTCCATCCTTGGAGTCAGAGATGAAAGCCTTGAAGGAACAGGGAAGAACTGCAGCGTGGAGAGGGTGGGTCGGAGGGAGGAGAGGTTTCCTCCTGCTGCAAGCAGCCTGTTGATGGATGGATTCATTTACTTAGTGCTTAGCCAGTTGCTGGGTACCTGCTGGGCAGTTTACACACCCGAACACATTTGCCCCCTTATGCGAGGTGCTACTTTCATCCTCACTGAACAGTGTTCTGGAACCGCACCCTCAGGTCTTACAGTGACATGGATTCTCATGTATGGGGGGTTAGGCCTCTCTGGGGGCAGGAACACTGCCTATTTGCTATTTTTTCTGGCCTCCTTAGGAAAGGACAATCAGAGTGGTAGAAAGGAGGTGTTCGTGCTGACTTTCTGTTTTCCACTGTGGCAGTGGGGTAGATGATAAAGAAAATTTGGTGAGGGGTGCTAAATTTCTTCTATTTCCCAGTGATCTAAAAGAAATTATACTACAAATGGGTGTGAGAACTCAAAATCTCTGAGTGTATGAAACAGAAGCCACATTAGTTTTGGGGGAATGGCTATCTGGTCACCAATTTTCTTTTTTTGTTTTTGTTTTGTTTTGTTTGTTATTGTTGTTTGTTTTTTTGAGACCAAGTCTGGCTCTGTCACCCAGGCTGGAGGGCAGTGGCGCTATCTTGGCTCACTACAACCTCCACCTCCTGGATTCAAGTGATTCTTGTGCCTCAGCCTCCTGAGTAGCTGGGATTACAGGCGTACACAACCACACCCAGCTAATTTTTGTACTTTTTAGTAGAGACGGGTTTTCGCCATGTTGGCTACGCTGGTCTCAAACTTCTGATCTCAAGTGATCTGCCCGCCTCGGCCTCTCAAAGTTCTGGGATTGCAAGCATGAGCCACCGCACCTGGCCTGATCACCAATTTTTCTGAGAACACCTGAAAGTTGTGAGTATCAACAACCATTTGCCCCAGAAATAGCAAAGTCCCTCAGCTCAGGAGATGCCCTGGAGCCACAGTGGTTCCTGATTCTCTGGTTGTAGGACCTGCTCAGTGTAGGAGTGTCCTTAGTGTAGGGGTGTCCTCAGTGTAGGGGTGTCCTCAGTGTGGGGGTGTCCTCGGTGTGGGGGTGTCCTCGGCATGGGGCGTCCTCGGTGTGGGGTGTGTCCTCGGTGTGGGGGGTGTCCTCAGTGTGGGGGGTGTCCTCAGTGTCGGGGGTGTCCTCACGCATTCTCTGGGAAGGTTTTCAACTCAGGAACAAAACAGAATCTGTCTGGGCCATCCAGGTGAAACTAAAAAAAATCTATCTGTTATTTCCTCTCCTCAAGTGAGTGCTCAGGATGTGATTTCCTTTGTTGATGGTGCAGTTTGCTGGGATGAAATCCACATGGCATCTTGCCAGTTTACCCCCACCCAACCCAGAGGCCTCTAAATAGAATTGGAGGCTTCCACTCCTGCTGCAAATGCATTTAGTGCCTCCCTGTCTTCCAGGTCAGGTGCTCTCTCCTTAGCCTGCATTGCAAAATACTTCCCATTGTGGCTCCTGGACCTCTCCTCCCCTCCACCCACTCCTGCCCTCGGCCCCCTCCACACTGGGGTTCCTGGCACCACCTGTGAAGCAGCTCCATGCCATTGCTCACACTGGGCTCTGATGAGAACGCCTCCTTCTACCCCTGTCAGACTCATCCGCCCTATCCTTAGGGTCCTCTACGAGGATTTCATGGTTCAGCTGGAGGCCCAGCTCTTCCATAGTGTCTGCGTGACTCCTTCCCAGATGGGCAGACCTCTTTCTTTTGCACCCTACTAGATACCTTCAGAAAAGGCCGAGTTGTCTTTTCAATGTACACTGACACTTGTTTCATTCTTTGACGCCACTGCAATGAAAGCTCTCTTTTGGGGTTCAAGGCAAAATTGTTAATGAATGAATACATGAATGAATGATTGAATGAATGAAAGCAGTGATAAGATCCCAGAAGGCAGAAAACCCTGTAGCACTTATACCCAAGACAGTCTGTTTTGATTGAGCATGGCAGCCACACTTCCATCAATTCCAGACAAAGCCAAACACAACCCAGGATGTGGATGAGAAAGATGATGGAATATATGTGACTAAGGTCCCCCTTTCCCTCCATACTGGCTTTTGGGCTGGGACCTCAAGGTTATGCAGGTGCTCTGTGTGATGAAGGACATCTTTTGGATGGCTGACTCAGATACAGAACTTAGACCATTTGCCCAACACGGGCTCCAGTGATTCTGAAAAAGGACTTGCAGCACAGGAGACCAAGATGGAGAAACAAGGAGAGAAGGAGGTTGGAGTTGGGAATTCCCTGTGCCACCATTTTTCCGGGCTCAGAAGGATTGGCAGCTCTGAACATTTTCCTGTATTGTCCTTTTGCCCTTTTCAAAGATTGGTTTTAGATCTCACTGTCCTTGGCATCAAGGAAGCACTGAGGCTGGGCCAAAAGCAAAACTAGTATAAAGTCAACCCTGTGTGTGTCCTAATGGGATATGTCTTAACTGTCTTCTCATACTTCAAATAAGCTGTAAACACTCTCCCGTGTACATACAGCTTGCTGGGGGCTAATTGAGGATGAGAGGTCAGGTTTGAAGACTGAAGGGGGTGAGAGGAGTGGAGAGACCCCTCAGGAGGGCGACATTCCATGTCCACAATATCTCACTGTAGGTAAGAAATGGAGGCCCCTCCCTGCCTTGAGTCAGGGAAGCCAAGCTTGGGCTGGGGACCCTTGTTGCCCCTCTATTTGCCAAGGGCAGGAATCACAGAGTGGCATCCACACACTCATGTCTGGAGCATCTCATCCTGACACAGAGGCTGTGGCTGAAAACACATGTCCCTGAGATGCAGATTTTGTAGCTTGTGGGGCCTGAAACACAGCTGGTGGCTGGAATTAAAATTCCTGAGTGGTATTCCCATCCACAGGCAGGGCTTCCAAGGGGACTCGGAAGACGCCTGCAGTCCTGGTGAAGAAAACATTTATTTTATTCAGAGGTTATGGAAAGAGACTAATCTGTGTGCAGAAGAGCTGTTAGACTTTCCATTCCTTGCTCGCCCCAGGCCTTGCACTTCTGAGAAGTGAAGCTAATGAGAGCTGGTGCCACTTGCTGGGGAGGAAGCTGCCTGCTGGAGTTAGGGTGATTCCAAATGCTGACACCTGTCAGTTCTCTGCCCCACAGCCTCACCTATGGGAGTGAACAGGTAGAAGTCTTGGATGGATCTCTGGGGTCCAGATCCCTGAGCAAAATGTGTAAAGATATGTCCCTGACCTACCAATCCTCTTCCAATATTATGACCATCACATATAACAGAACTTTCAGCCAACCATCCACATTCTTTGTGAGATGCATATTACCATAGTGACTCAGAAGGTAGGTGGGGAAGGGGAAAACCTGCTGATTCTCCCCTTCTCTGTGGAAGCCAGCTGAGTGACATGCTGCATATACAGATGTTTCTGTGACTGCCAGAAAAAAAGGTGAGACCGCCTTCCAGTGGCCAAGTATTGAGTACAGGTAGTACAAAACATGCATTGGGACATACGATTATAGCCTGGAGCAACTCATGTTGACACACAAGTAGAATAATGCCCAGTCTGTATCCCCAGAGGCTTGTATTCAGTTGAGGACTGAAACCAGCTCACACAGAGTCAAGTGGCAGCACAAGAAGCAATGGCCCCCGACACGTCCACCAGGCAATGGGTGGAAGCTGCAGACACTGTGAGGTCTGAGGTCGGCCCCACCTGCGCTGATCACACCAGGCTTCCCAGTGAGGTGGAGCTCAGGCCTGGCCTCTGGCATGGGGAGGTCTGGGAAGACTGCAAAGGACGTGCTGGGCAGGTTCCATGACCAGGAGTGGAGTCACCTGAGTGGGGCGAACTGAAGGACAAGGAGAGAGAGGCACTTCCTCATGGGCCCTGTGGGCATTGCTGGTGCAGAGATGTGTGCACTGGGGTGGGTTGGGGCAGGACGGCTGGGGGGAGCATTTGAGAGGCTCAGACATGAGGCTGGACCTCTTAGGGGTCTCCTTCCTGGAACATCCCCCCAGCTCTGTCAACTCGTCTCCAGCATGGGGGGCCCCTCTGCCCTCCCATCTGGGAAGCCTCACTGGGCAGGGAAAGGAGCTGCCTCTCCACAGAGCCTGTGTCCCAGGGGGGACAGGAGCCTCCTCTAATCACCCAGAGTCTGGAGAGCAGACGGGCTGCTCCAACTTCAGATTCAAAAGTGAGAGCTGTGAAGGAAAAGGGAAGAACCGCAGCATGGAGGATGCGGGCTGGGGGCAGGAGCAGTTTCCTTGTGATGCAGGCAGCTTATTAATTTATTTTTTACCAAGGACAGAGGACTTGCCAGGTACAGAACAAACCTTTTAAAATAGGAACATATTGGATCCTAGAACACCTCTTCCACGCCACTTCTTTTTTAACTCCTCAGGTGACTACGTCTCTCTCTCCTTTTGCCTCATCAGTCACCCCATGAAAATCTATAGTGGATTTTAGCATAAAATGTTATTTGCATTTTTATTTTTGTCTGCCACTATGGAAACTCTAACTTTGGGTTCAAGCCATATTTCCTAAATGAATGAATTTGTGACTAGTGTGATAAGATCACGGAAGGCATTAGCAACATAGCAGTAAGTTACTGCCCTGCTATCCCAGGGCCATCATCATGGATTTTAACGTGGGAGTCACATTTCCATCAGCTCCAGACAAAGCCAAGGGCAGGCCACAGTAATGGATGAGACACGTGATGAAATCTGAGTGACTAAGGGCTCCTCCCCCTCCAGAGGTGGAGTGATGTCAGGACCCCCACTAAGTTTCTCGGGGCTTTCTAGGATGAAGGACACCTGGGAAATGGCTGTTACACGAGCAGTGCTACAACCCTCTACAAAACTTTGTTTTCATAAGGCAGCAAATAATGGTATGTTCATGAAGGTCATGATTCAGGGAACAGAGAGAAGGAGCTTGAGGGGAGGACAGGGCTGAATGAGCCAGGCATTTCTTGTGTGGCTATTTCTCCAGGGGTCAGAAGAGTGAGATGTTTGGAACATTTTCCTAAGGACCCTTCCCTTTTTCAAAGGTTTTTTGGTTCTGACTGTCCCTGTCACCAAGAGGCTCAAGGTTCAGCCAGTAGGAAAACTCGTACAGAAGGTCCCCGTATTTCTGCTGTTCTGGGATGTGCCCCTCTTATCTTCTTATCCTACAGAGCCTCTGGGCTCCCGCCTGGGAGCAGGAGATACACTGGGGGCTAAGTGAAGACGAGGGGTGGTGGATCAGGCTGAAGTGTTGGCCTTGAAAAGTGCCTGGTCTGGCCAGGGCTGCAGGCCCTCTTCCTGGAGGACACGCTCTGCTCAGAACAGGGCTGCTCCTGTGGAGCTGCCCTAACAACAACTTGCTCTCCCGTAACTGTGGCCATGGGTGAGGGGTTGGTGTTATCTGCTCAGGTGGGCTTCTAAGTCACTGGTCCTCTATTTTGTTTTGTAGTTTTCTTCAAGAAAGTGCTGAAAGGGCTCCAGTGCATGGGGCCTTCTCACACGTTTGGGCATATTTCCTTAATTTATGAGTACTCCTTTATTTTTAAGCCAATTTAGTACCTTCTGGCCACAACACATAACAAAACAGATGTATCCACACATAAATACATCTGAGCACACATACACACTCATACAAAGATCCTATAGCTTTAACTTTGGAACTCTAGCCAAGAGATATCAACACAAACTCACCAGCTTATTAAAAAATGGTTGGATATGAGCAGTAGTTTTTATCTTAATACCAGTAGAATGGTCCCCTAAACTAGAAAAAATACATTTTCTTAAGCAAAAACCATATCCTTATGTTTTTGTTTCACCAAACACACATCTTATTCTCCTACTTCTCTGACTCTTAGTAACTCTAATTCCCAGTGAAAATTCTAGGATTACTTAATTTAACATAACATGACTTTAAGATTTCAAATCAATAGAGAAAATTAAGTTTACCAAATTAAACTTACCAAAGATTACCAAAGTCATGTGAACTGAAAAGCCTCTGAACTAGTTTCTGTTAGTCCAATAAACACTTAGACTTTTCTTTAAGACAATTAATTAGAGTTCTTCAGACTTTTCTTTAAGACAATTAATTAGCGCTGTTTCATATAACTTGGTCGTGAAATATCACTTCCACATGACACATACAGTTCTATAGATGGACACCGACAGAGGCAGATCTTAAACACTTTAGATTTTTCATTTGTGTGTTTTCAAAATTTTTCTGTCCCCTACTTCAGATTATTAGTCTCCTGATGATCTGTTCCATGTCCAAAATAATTGTTAACTAAGCAACTCTAAATGTACAACTCCAAAGACATGACTTTGGTGAAACAGGGTAGAAAATGTACATCTCAAAGGCACAGACTTAGACCTAAACAAAGTCAAGGTCTGTTATGTAAACTTTAAGCCATTGTCTTCCCCCTAGTTAAGGTTCCTGGTGGTACAGATGCAGAGACAGAGATGCTCTTACAAAACGGAGATTTCCTTTAATGATGTAAGTTTTCTTTACACAATGTTTTTATTAAAGTGACTTAATTTGATAGGTGTTTTTATTTGTTTGTTTGTTTGTTTTTGAGACAGAGTCTCGCCCTGTTGCCCAGGCTAGAGTGCAGTGGCGCAATCTCGGCTCACTGCAACCTCCGCCTCCTGGGTTCACGCCATTCTCCTGCCTCAGCCTCCTGAGTAGCTGGGAGTACAGGGGCCCGCCACCACGCCCAGCTAATGATAGGTGGTCTTTTAACTTAGCTTGATTAGATCATCGGCTTTAGGGTAAAGCTCTTTGGGGAATGGGGCCAAGAATGCATGCATTTTTTAAGGACTAAACCACAATGTTCTTATCCAAATGTGTGAAGAAAAGAGTATCTCCCTGTAGTAATGACCATTTCCTGCCAACTGTCCTCAGCTACCCCTAAAATTGTAGCTATCTTCTGCCATTACACACACTAAAGTCAGATCCTCTCACAGTACAAGGTAATCTCTGGTACCCCCCAAAGCCAAAGAAACCAGGTAACGCAATACAAGACAGAAGAGCTTTAGACCTGAGAACAATCTGCCCACGACTGTTGAAACTCCACAAAGAAAGAACACCCCTAAAAGGAGTGAGCGGTGCCTTTATCCTGAGCTCTTTAAGGGACCCAAATTATTAGAAGCCTTTCTAGATATTTTTTTCACTTGGTACTGAAGATGGCAACAGGGTGGAAGTAAGTGAAACAACAGTTTTTAAGAAAGGAAGTGAACTGAGAAGCCAAGCACCTTTTTGTTTTTCTTTTTGCAGCTGTGGGGGATTTTAGCCAATTCAGAGGCCTCCATAATTTGGAATTCTTATCTGGATTTGACCAAGTCCAGTACAGTTGGTCAAATCCAATGGGAGAAAGACTGAAAAAAAAAACAGCAAAAAGCCAAACAATATGCTTATTCTTCTTATTCATATAGTTGTATTTTTTGGATGGCTGAGGATGGCTATTTGGAGATTTTGTTGAGGTAGTAAGTAAACTGAAGGAGCCAATATGTACATGTTCCTCAGGGCCTCTGAGAAGTTGACATAGTCAGCATTTAGTCAAAGGGAACTTGAAGGTTTCTGTGTCACCACCAGCCCCACTGAACGCTCTAATGGTAAGGAGAAATTAAGACCAGCTGGTTATCAGCCTTAACTTTTAGTCATTAAGGAGACTTTTCAACACAATATCCCAATTCAGCTACTTACCTAGGAATGGGGCCCAGGCCGAAGATTGCTCTCTACCATCTTAGAAGCAGGAAAGAAACTCAAACTCACCTTCCCTGTTGCAAGTAAGCAGAGATTCCAGGAAGGACTTGCTGTCCTGTTTCCAATGTCATGGAAAGCAGGAAAACTTGCCTTCCTTGTTAGAAGTGAGTAAAACTCCAGAAAAGCAGTCGTATGGTGAAATACACCTTAGATCTCACCCAAGTTTGGGGGAGATCAGGGATTCTCTGGAGTGGGGAAGCTCCCAGGCCTCAGCAAATTGTCCCATTGGTTTGAGCAATAAAGATAGCCCAAGCCAGTACCAAGCACCCACAGGAGATTCATCAAAGGTCAGGGGCACCTCTACTCAGAGTCTCTTCAGTTGGTCACCAATTTGTAAACCAAAAGGTATCTGAGACAGGTCTCAATTGATTTAAAAGTTTATTTTGCCAAGGTTAAGGACATGACTAGAAATTGAAAAAACAAACACACACATGCACACACACACACACAGAAAAAGCTTGTGGTCCCAAGATGATTTTGTGGGCTTCAATACTTAAAGGGGAAAAGATGGCTGGAAGGGAAAGAGGGAGGGTATGGTCATCCACATGTCTACGCTGTGCCGCTCGGGCTGGAAGGCGTAGGATTAAGCAACTTCTCTTGCATCTCTGTTCCTACATTTCATTGTGTTAATTTTTTTCCTTCCCAATCAATAATCTTGGCTGGAAGGCATAGGATTAAGCAACTTCTCTTGCATTTCTGTTCCTACATTTCATTGTGTTAATTTTTTTCCTTCCCAATCAATAATCTTAATGCAATTACTTTAAAAATGTTTCTAAGTCTTAAGAAAAGGAGCAGGTAGGGGAGAGTCAATCATGAGTTTGTCTCACACTCAGTAAATAGGCATTTACATAAGATAAGGTGAACATAGAGTAACTACCTGTGGAGATATTTAACCTTTTATCTGTAGCTCTCTGCTTAGGAACAAAAGGAAAGGCAGCTTCTTGCATGCCTCAGCTTTCAGCTTAGTTTCCTTTTTCCTTTTGGCATAGGAAATTGGAGTTTGGAGTTTTTATTTTTCTTTCACAGAAGATAGATAACAAATAAGCATAGGAAAAGATACTGCCAAATGAAGATGGAATTTTTGTTGTAGTTACCAGCGTAAGGGCTTGGAGTTTAGCCATAGCCTGGCTTTCCATGATTTGATTTTCGGAAGCCCAGTCAATAGATTACAGTTACTTTACTCAATAACTACCATTTTATGTAAATCTTCAGGATGAGTGTTTCCCAAGCATAATGTTTTGCATATTTCCCTCTGCTTATTCTTGTAATTTAGATGGCTGTATTTTCTGATGGCTGTGGCTGGCTTCTGGAGACTTTGGTGAGGCAGTAAATAGAAGGACCCACATGCACATGTGCCTCAGGGCCTCTGAGAAGTTGACATAGTCAGCATTTTGTCAAAGGGACCTTGGAGGTTTCTGTGGCGCCACCTGCCCAAGCTGTTTGGAATCTCCCAAATGAGGTGCAGTGGCAGGTCTGCTCAGCCTGGGGGATTTTAGCAGGTGATGGATGGTTCTCATTCTTCTAAGACTCTCTAAAGAGCAAGCACTTTAATTTCTGGTATTCAAGGGGCCTTGTAGAGCTTAGGATATTTTCAGCTACATGCACAAAAATCTCATCTCAAATTGACTTAAACAATGAGGACAGGGATTGACGCCTGTGTCTGGACAATGCAGAGGCTTTGGGGCTGACATCAGCAGCAGCTCTGGCGTGGCCTTCCCACCATTGCCTTGCTCTGCAGCTCTGCCAGTTGGCTTCATCCTCATCCTGGTAGCAAGGGGGAGCAGCCATGTCTGCCTCCCTCTGAGTCACACCTTCCTTTGATGCCATTGGACCAATCTGGGTCACACACTCAAGTCTGCATCCATCACTGATGCAGAGGGTGAGCCTTCTGTCACCATCCATGCCACCTTCCTACTCTACTCAGGCCAGCGTTTAGAGCTAGGCTTGGAGCCAATTGCTCCTAGGACACATTGGCTATGCTGGGTGAGAATAGATACCTGGAAAAAGTTGGGGTTTTTTGTTTCCAACTGGGAAATCACGCTAGGGAGACAACACAAAAAATGCCCATCAGACCCTAAAATTCTTCCTGGTAAAGTAAAAGTAAGGGTGGTGGGGAGGCAGATAATGGCAGACCTGGAACAGAGGAGACCAGTTGGACAGTTCTGACACTGTGGATGGCGTCAGTCACAGGGGTCTTTGAACAAGGTGCAGAGAATTACTAACCTCTCCTGGAGAAGCAGAGGACAGGTCTGAGTGCAGCAGGCTATGAGAGAAGAACGTACAAAGGGAAATAAACAAATCCACTTAGGGCTACATAGGAGCAAGGGACGACCTGGGAGGATAAAGATCTGAGGGACGCAAATCCTCAGAAGCTGGTGCTAACCCAAATCTTTCCTCCAAGCTGACATCGTGACCTGGGGCACCTAAGACTTTGGTTTCCAGGGTCCTCCAGAAAAGATACTAGGTCTTTGTTCCTTCGGGCAGCCACAGCCATGTGGGGACGATGCTGGAAGACATGTAGCCATCCTGACACATTGGAGCCCATGGCAGGATCCTTGGGCTGGGGTACAAGAGGAAGGATGCATCCTCTCCATGGGCTCCAGCATTTGCTCCATCTGGGCATTCACATCCAATTGTGGGGAGCTTTGACCTCTTCCCAGCCCAGGGCCAGGGGTAGGGTGAATGAGGGCTAATGGGACAGGGTATCTGGAGTAAGAGGAGGAAGGAGAATTGTGAGGAAGTATTGCAGTTTACTTTAGTAATACATGGGGGCTTAACACTAAAACAGCCTTTTTCAGTGACTTCTGAGTAGGGAGAAACAATTGGGCTCCCAGCCCAGCAGTGTCGGTCTGTTCTACTTGAGTTGGAAAGCCCCTTCACACTGTGAACCCACCACGGCCTGTGCAAACAAAGTTGTGGGAAATAAAGGCCGAGGGTGGCTTCTTTGATCCATAAGAAGACGAGTGATGCAATACAAGATTGTCCTGAAGATATGAACAGGCATTTCTGAAAGAGCTGCAGTGGGAGTGGAGGCATTGAAAGGGTGCCAGCCCCACTGGACTTTGGGGAAATGCATTTTATAACATTAGGTATTATTTGCATCATATTTGATTACAAGACATATTAAAAGATGTGACAAAATCAGGAGTTGGTTAGAGTTTAGGAAAATGGGTCCTCATGAAGTCCTGGTTGTTGTATAAATTGGTCACAGTCTTTGGTTGGCAAATTGGCTTGCATTCCTTCATATGGCTGAATAAATTCCCATTATGGCTATACCAAGTTTTCTTCATCTGTTTCTCAGTTGATATTAGATAGTTTCCCCTCTTTGGCTAACATAAGCAATGCTACTATGAACATTCACGTACAAATTTATATCTAGACATATGCTGTTAATTCTCTTTAGCATACAGCTAGTGGAATTGCTAGACCATAAAGGAACTCTCTGTGTAAGCTTCTAAGAAATTTCCAGCCTGTTCTCCACAGAAGCCTCTTTTAACCATGACCCTCCCCTGGGACTGAGCCATGTGGATCCTGGCATGACACATGTGTAATACAGGCAGACACGGGTACTCATGCCATCTACCTGGACATTCCCACATGGGTGGGCCTATCCCTGCAGTGGCCCCACTGTGACCCACTCACACCTTGATCTGCTCAAGGGCCTGATTTCATGCCTTTGCTCTCCTGTGACACAGAGAGGGCTGTGGGAGAGATGGGCAGTCAGGAGTTCGGGACCTCACACTGGTTCTGCCCCTGATGCCCTGTGACTTTGGGAAAGTCTCCTGGTTCTCTCTGGGTCTCGGATCTTCAGCTTTCCAAGGACTCCCGGCCTGCCTCACCTCTGGGGTGTTGTGAGGCTTCTGCAACATAATACAGCTGCAGATGCTACAAGTTAACCCGAAGAAAGAGGGCTGCCCCAGTAGGAGATCACGGATTGAGGCCAGCTTGTGATACTTCCCTTGAGTCTGCCTGGGCGGAAAGGAGAAGGAGCACCTGGCCATTATATCGCTGTCTAGGTGAAACCTGGAACCTGGCTGAGAAAGATCAGTGTTGATTAGCATCTAGCCACACCTCTCCCCTCCCTCTCTAGACCAGCCAGGTGATCCTGCAGCACCCTCAGATCCTACAGCTTGGCCAATCTTGGCTCCAGATGGGAGGGAGAAGATCAGATTTCATGGGTGTTTCTATATAACCCCAAGCCACCAGAGCTGAGCTCACTCCTGAGGTTGGTGCCAGGCCCTACTGAGGATGAGGCTGTCCAGAGCCTTCGCTTGGCCGCTGCTGCGCAGTATAGGTAACGCATGGCCCCAGGCCCTTTCTCCTGGGCCTCGCACTGTTTTCCTTTTCAACTGCAGAGATTTTTAAATTTGCTTATTGCCAAGGAAGAAGCCCATGGCTGATTAGCTGAAAGATACTCTCTTCCATACAAAATGTTTCACTTAGTGCTGGTGGAGGAAGAGACAAATAGGAAAATATCTATGTCATTGTGCTGATGCCATCGTGATTTTTAAACATTTCTGGGTTCCTGAGTTCCCGGTCTTGATGTGTTCTGTGACCCTCCTTCCTGCCTTAAGCAATGTATGCTGAGATTCTGCAGGGCTCACCCAGAAGTGGCTGAGAAAATCAGACATGGTCTTGCTTTCGAGGCTTTCCAGGTGGTCTGACGGCAGGCAGTGTCTTGGTGAGGGTGCCCTGCGTGGAATGTGTCTGGGGACTTCTGAGGGGGTAACTGTGGCCCTTGGGGGAGCCCACAGCAGGAGGGGGCTCTGCATCTGCCCAGCGGGTTGTCACATGGCTGCTGCAGCAACTTCAGGAGGAGCAATAACCAGCAGCTCCCATCGCTGGCTGGGAATGCCTGGAAGAGGGGGAGTCACTTGCCCTCTAGAGGGCTGG
The DNA here is from genome assembly GCF_029281585.2 of Gorilla gorilla gorilla. Lineage (NCBI taxonomy): Eukaryota > Metazoa > Chordata > Mammalia > Primates > Hominidae > Gorilla > Gorilla gorilla. Next base: position 134,954,899 of record NC_073232.2, read on the forward strand.
GCCCTGGGAATTGTGTCAAATGCATGAGGACTGGCCAACTGATTTTGAATGCAGGCAGGAAAGGAAGAGGGTATAGATTTCCTCAGGGAGATGTCTTCGTCTCTATGTCTCTCTTCCCCTGGCTTCCTGTTTCCCTCATTCTCCCCACCTTCTTCCTTTGTATCCTCTTTCTCTCCCCTTTCCTTCCTGAGCTCCTTGTTTCCTACTCTCGTCACTTCTTTCTCCTCTCTTGCCCTTGCCGGGTCCTTTCCAACCTTGCCCATTTCTCCTGCGCTGCTCCACTTTGCTGACTGCACACTCACGTCAGGGGCTGCCCCATCACCGGGTGCTCTCCTCCCCTGCCAGGATTTCAGCCTCACTGTAGGCCCCAGCTCCACGTGGCTGCCTCTGGCTAAAGCTTCAGATGCCCATCTACATTTCCAACTCAGATAACAGCTTACAGCTTCTGTCTAAATTAGGGCTACAGTGAGGCCTTAGGGCAACTGGTCATAGGAACCCTAAGAGCTTGGTGGAAAAACTTAATATGCTTGACATTTGGTTTCCTCATCCTTGGTGAAATCAAGAGACACAAAGACAACTTGATGAAAAAGAGGCAGAGGTGCCGAGCTTAAATGCAGAAACTAATGAGTGCTGCATAGGCTTGGCCAAGTCACCCAACCTCTCTTCACCTCAGCTGTAGAATCGGGGTGCCTCGACAGGGCTGTTGTGAGGAGTTAGTGAAGCAAAAGTTTCCATTCAAGCAAATTTAGAAAAGTTCATTACTAAAGCTCCCTGGAGTGATCACTAGCCTCACAGCCTGAAAGCTTGTGTAGTCAGTGATTGTTAAGTAGCAGCTTCTTCCCCATGCCTCAAGGCCTTTGCCTAAGAATCTAGATGAAAGGAATTTAAGGTAGATGTGGTTACAGTACAGAAATGTCACTCAATATGACAGGCATGTTCAGGATTTGCACTCGAGGTCTGCTTTCTGGGGAATCGTGGTTTATTTCTTCCAGAGCCAACTTGATAGAGGCCCCAGCTGTGGGGAGACTCTTCTTTGCACCCACAAAGGACCAATATAGTCTCAGGCTCAGGAAAGACAGCTAAGATGTCCTGGTTGACTTTTGTCAGAATAGGTTGTGTAGCATTATGAGGATTGCTAATTTACTTAGTAAAGAAACATCATCTAATTTGGAAAATGAAGCAACTGTCTTGAAAGCGTTAGAGTGACAGATCAGGTGTATGCCAGGCTACCCCGTGCTGGGCATTGGGCCATGGGCTCGTGCACCCAGCTTCATCCTGTAAGGTAGTTAAAATCAAGATGCCCATTGTATAGATGAGTGACTGAGGCTTAGGGAGAGTTAAAAACTTTGTCCAAAGCCGTTCAGCTCTAGGCTGCTGGGACAGTTAACCAGGGACATCTGATTCTGAACCCGTGTGCCTGCCCGCTAGATCATAGCCTGACAATGATCCCAGTGTCACGTGCACTGTGGGACGTATGAGATTGCATGCAGGGCTGGCTTGGATCCCGTTATTTAACTCCGGTCCCTGAATAGTGAAATTTCCATAAATAAACATGGCTCACTTCTACTCACTTAAAAATTTTAGTCAACAGATTTATTTCAAAATCAAATTAATCACTGGTTTTGTTATAGAATTTACAAGGAGAAGTGTTTATATCAGAGTTAAGGCAGCTGACTTTTATTTTTTCCCAGGAAAGTGGGACGTGAGACCTTTAGCTAAAAAATCAGGAATGTCTCGGATAATTCAAGACAAGCTGACTACTCTATCAGAGCAGTCATTTCTGACCATGGCTCCAGAGTGAGACAATTGAACTTTAATTGAGTGGAATGGGAAAAACAAGAATGCTGTGAGTGAGCTGGTTTGTGAATTTGTGAGTGCTGAGAGCGATGCTGCCTTCCATCCTTCTCTCTGGGTAACCCAGGGCTGTTCCCATAAATGGGGACAGTGACGCCATCTCTTCTTCCTGCTTAGCTCTGTCCCTTTGTGCTCAGCTCTGTCCCTTTGTGCTCAGCTCTGTCCCTTTTCACTCAAGCTCCTCTTCACAGTGTAGTCATTTTCCTTTCTTCTGCTTTCACCCATTGGTAAGTTCAGATTTTCATGGTTTTTGTTTTGTTTTGTTTTGTCTTTCAGCCACGACTGTTACAGCTCCATTTGCCACAGGTAAATGCAGACAAGACTGTTACTGTCTTTCCCTTGCCTCACACAGAGACCCTGTTTTGGGGTTGAAATCCAAATGGATCAATGAGAAGGGCACGTACCAGGGATAATTCTTGTCCAAAAGGACTTGGTAATTGGATTCAGCCTTCATAATCGCTAATTCCCCCTCCCACCCTCTCAGTGCTCCCCTCCATGAGCCTCCTCCCAACTTCCCCAACACCTCCAAGCCCCCCGAAGTCTCCTCTGCCCTCCTGTCTTACCAGCCTGCTGGGCAGGGAAAGGAGCCACCACTCCACAGAGCCTGCGTTCCTGGAGGATGGGAGCCTCTTCTAAACACCTGGAGTCTGGAGAGCTGAGGAGCTGCTCCATCCTCGGTGTCAGAAAACTGCTCCTCCCTCTAACCTGCTTCCTCCAGGCTGCAGTTCTTCCCTCTTCCTACGAGCTTCTCCGTGAGGATGCAGGCTAGAGGGAGGAGCAGTTTCTTGCGATGCAGGGTGGCTTGTTGATTGATTGGTGGATTCACCTAGTGCTTAACCAGTTGCTGGGCATGAGCTAAGTGCTTTAGAAACTGGAACACATTTGACCACTCAAGGAAAGTGCTCTTTTCATCCTCAGTCACACTTTCGGAGCCTGAGGCATCATTGAACCTCAAGGAGATGGATTCTCATTTGTTCAGGGATTGGGCTACTATTGGGGCAGGAGCACTGCCTATTTGTTATTTGTCCAGCCGGCCCTAAGAAAAGATCTGTAGGGAAATGGAAAGATAGTGTTTGTGCTGATTTTCTGTTCACTAATCGGGCAATACGATTGGTGAGAAAGTTTTAGTTAGGGGTGTTAAGTTCCTCTATTTCCCACTGGTCATAAACAAACTGTACTTTAAAATAAGTGTGGGTCACCTAATAAAGTCTGAAACCAAAAAGCCCACCTTGTTTGTGGAGCCATCAGACTGGGCCATTAAGGTTGAATTTTCTTCCCAAGGATGGGAAGTTGGGAGAATCAGTAATAACAGGGGCCCCTGGAATGACACAAGCCGATCCCAGACCTAGAGCATCCCTGCAGTGCCTGGGCCCCGTTTCTCCTCTTGTAGCACCCAGTGACTGTGGGGGCCACTACACGGATGAATATGGCAGGATCTTCAACTACGTTGGGCCGAAAACTGAATGCGTCTGGATCATCGAGTTGAACCCCAGGGAGATAGTCACGGTGGCCATTCCAGACCTCAAGTGAGTACTGGGGTTGTGAGTTTTCTTTGATGTTGTTGTTATTTCTAGGAAAGATCCCATCTTGACCTCATATGGTTCACCTTCCACCCTATCCATGACAGCCATTTGACACACAATTTGACTGCATTTTCACTTCCTGTTGAAAGCTTTTCACTGGCTCGTTTTCTCCAAATAAAGTTGATCTTCTTGTCATGCCTTTGTCATTCCTCATAACTGGTTTCTCTTCTCTGCTCACTTCTGATCACTTCTCCTCTCTGGACCCTGCTATGGGCTGTGCCATTACACTGAGTTTCCTGGACACACCAGAGTCCAGCAGCTCCTTGCCTTTGCTCACACCTGCCCTCTGCCTGGAATGCATCCTTCAATCCCTGCCAGACTCATCTGCCCTCTGCAAAGGGTTTTCATGTTGTATTTCATGAGTTAGCTCAAGGACAACAACCTCCATAACAATAAAACCACTTTCCTGACTCTCTGCAGAGGAGGAGAGATCTTTTTCTCACAAGGGTTTTCATAATACCCCTGGAAAGCTCTACACTGAATTTATAGTGCAATATTACTCTTGCCTATGATTTTGTTTGTGTCTACTAGGAGTCTGTCTTTGGATTGCAGGTATTTTTCTTAAATGAATGAATGAATGAAGTGATAAAGCCACAGAAGGCATTTCCAATGCAGCCTAAGTTACTGCATTGATATCCCAGGGCAGTGTTCACAGATTTCAGCATGGAAACCACATTTCCATCAATTCCAGACCAAGCCAAACACAGCCCACAATGGTGGATGAGACAGATGGTGGAACTGTGTGACCCAGAGGTCCTGTCCCCTCCAGACAGCCTATGGGCTCAGAATCCCACTACGTTATGCAGGAGTTCTATGGGATCAAGGACACTTCGAGACACCTGCCTCAAATACAGGGCTTAAACTGCCTACCCAACCTGAGGCCCGGGGATTCAAAAAGGATGTGTGGCCATGAAGACCCATATGGGGAAACAAGGAGAGAAGGAGGTTGAGGAGGGACCTGGAATGAAAGAGTCGTGCACTTCCTGTTTCATAATTTCCCCAAGGCCAGAGGGATGGGCAGCTGTGGACATTTTCCCATATTGTCCCTTTGTCCTTTTCAAAGTTGATTTTGAATCTGATTGTCCTTGGCACCAAGGAGGGACACAGGCTGGGCCAAGAGCAAAACTAGTATAAAGTCAGCCCTGTGTGTGTCCTGGTGGGGTGTCCACTTGTTGTCTTATTATACCCCAGAGAGGCTCCAGCCCCTCCTTGTGAACTGAGACCTGCTGGGGCCTGAGGATGAGGGGTGGAGATTAGTCCTGGAAAAGCACAGGGAGGAGAGGGAAGTAGGGAGGTCTCCTAGGACTGAGAACTTCCATGTGCAGCTTGTCTCTCACAGGATGGAGAAAGAGACCCCTCTCTCCTCTGCAGTGAGTAAGCAAGGCCAAGCTTATGCTAGTGGGGGGTCATGCTTCACCTCTTCCTGTCCCATCTGCCAGGGGAAAGGAAGGCAGGAACCAGGGAGCAGTGTCCACACACTCATTTCTGGTGATTTTTGTCCTGACACAGAGGTTGTGGTTTAAGGAAACACACCACTCTGCTGGCTGCATCCCCTGTTTGGGGAACTTGAAGCACAGCTGATGTTTTGACCAAAATTCCTGGGTTGGAATCCTAGGGCCATGGGCTGGGCTCCCTGGAAGACATGGAAACCATGAGACTGGGAAGCCACCTGCTGCCCTGGTGGAGGGGAAGGTTTCTGGGAAGATGGAGGGGGTGCTCGGGCCCCTGCTTGCGTTATTGAAGAACTGACGAACTTTCTTTCTTTCGTTCTCTTCTGTCCTTGCACTTCTCATGAGCAAAGCTGTTGGGATCTAGTGTGGATTCATTGGTGGAGGGAGGTGGCAGCCTGGCTGGAGGACAAATCCAAATGCTGATGGTTGCCTTTTCTTCTGACCCAGAGGATTCGCATGTGGCAAAGAATATGTGGAAGTGCTGGATGGACCTCCAGGGTCTGAGTCCTTGGGCAGGATTTGTAGAGCCTTCAGTACATTCTATTACTCTTCTTCCAACATCATCACCATCAAGTACTCCAGAGAACCCAGTCATCCACCCACCTTCTTTGAAATATATTACTTTGTTGACGCTTGGTCAACACATTAATAGGAAGGCCGGGGGAAGAGGCACCTGCTGATGCTCCCCTGCTCTGCCTGAGCCTGGTTCTGCATGTGTTGGACAGAGGCTATACCTGGGACTGCAGAAATAAGATTGAGTCATAGTTCTCCTGGACCAGCACTGGGTGAGGGAGAGGGAGTGTGACCCTGTGACCCTTCCAGAAAAAGATACGGGTTCTGTCTCAGCATTTCTGTACACCCACATCTTTAGTGTTAGAAGATCATATGTGAAAACTTTCTTTATCTTTCCTGTCTTCTTGATATAGAAGTGTGTATCTCTGAGAAGCCATCTTTCTCTCTATTGATCTTATTATATGCCCTGTACCATTTTCTAGTGTATTTCTGCAAAGTGAGTAGTATATGAACTATATACTATAAGGAATGTATGATATACATATTCTATATGAATATATAATCCTAGAAAATATATATAAACAAGAAATATATATTATATATACATAAAATATATATAAATAAGAAACTTGTGCCTCCTGGACTGAGATTATACTTGGTGCCCTATGAGTCTCTGGACACACTGAAATACACAGCACACATTCTCCATCCCTAAGAGACTTGTATTCAGTTGAGGACTGAAACCAGCTTGCATAGAGTCAAACAGCAGCACAAGAAGCAATGGCCCCTGACACCCCCATCAGGCAGTGGGTGACAGCTGCAGACACTGTGAGGTCTGGGGTTCACCCAGCTATGCTGTTCACACCAGGCTTCCCAGTGAGGTGGAGCTCAGGTCTGGCCTCCAGTCATGGGGAGGTCTGGAAAGGCCGGAGTAGGACGTGCTGAGCAGGTGCCGTGAGCAGAGGTGGAGTCACCCGAATGGGGTGAATTTAGGAACAAAGAGAAAAGTGCTCCCTCCATCTTTCTGAGTGTTTCAGAAAGGGCAGAGCTCCCAGTGGGGCCTGTGTTGGGCATATTTGAGTGCATTTCAGGCACATTGCTGAAGTGGCTACTTCTTCCTTCACCATGGGTGAGGCCTATCTGGGGACAGAAGAAGGCTTGGCTCCTGGTCTTGGTTCTGGATGAGTCCAGTTTTTTTTGTTGTTTTGTTTTTTTCCCCCGGGATACTTGGTCAGTCCCCAGGAGGCCCACAGTCCTCCCTGAATGTGACCAGGGGAGAGGAGGACACAGGGTCAGGGACCTTCCAGAGCTGACCTTGCGGAGTTTCCCTCCACCCTTGAAGCTGGAAGGAGCATCTGGATCCTGTAAACCTCACATGAAGCAAGCATCTCTGTCTGTCATCTAAGTTGTTCCAGAATGTTTGTCTTGGAGCTTGAAGGATCACCTGAAACTCACATGGTTGAAGAAAAAAAAAACAAATCCTAGTTTTGGTTGGCTTTTCTGGTTTTTCTAAGTGTACAGATATGGAGACACAGCAGGTAGGACTTGTCCTCTAGCTCTGGTGCACAGCACATGGTAGCCTGGGACTTTGTGTGAGCAGGTCAGGTCTTTAATGTTCCAAGAGCATCTTGGAGTAGAATAATACAATGTGACCAGCTGAACATGACTTCTGCTTAGCGCGCTGATGTCTTTGACTGGAAAAGGTCCAGGGAAACCCTGGACAGAAAGCAGAGTCAAAGAAAAATAACAAGCTACCTGTGTCCATTCTATCACTGAGTGACGTGCGGCTCCAGGTCAGACTTTTTACCTCTGTCAACCATGGTTTTCTCATGTGTGAACTGGAGATAGAAACATCAGACCTTTTACCTCTGTCAACCATGGTTTTCTCATGTGTGGACTGGAGATAGAAACATCAGACCTTTTACCTCTGTCAACCATGGTTTTCTCATGTGTGAACTGGAGATAGAAACATCAGACCTTTTACCTCTGCCAATCATGGTTTTCTCATGTGTGAACTGGAGACAGAAACAGATGACAAAGGAATAATAATAGTGAAAACCATTAAATGTTTATTCAACACAACATTCTCTAGGTACTACCTTAATAATGTCATACAGGTTGTCTAATTTTATCATGACATGAAGTCTTTTGGGGTAGTATTACTATCCCTAGTTTACTTAGGATTTGAGAAGGTTTTGTTTTGTTTTGTTTTCTGTATGTTTGTTTGTTTCTGAGATGGAGTCTCACTCTGTCACCCAGGCTGGAGTGCAGTGTCGCGATCTTGGCTCACCAAAAACTCCGCCTCCCGGGTTCAAGCAATTCTCCTGCCTCAGCCTTCCTAGTAGCTGGGATTACAGGCGCGCTCCACCTTGCCTGGCTAATTTTTGTATTTTTAGTACAGATAGGGTTTCACCATGTTGGCCAGGCTGGTCTTGAACTCCTGACCTCAGGTGATCCACCCGCCTCAGCGCCCCAAAGTGCTGGGATTACAGGTGTGAGCCATTGTGTCTGGCCTAGGATTTGAGAAAGTTAGTTGAAAATAACTTCTCCAGAGGCACACACTGTCATGCCAGCTAGGACTGTGACGAGGGCCATCTGATGCAGAGGCTGGGCTCCTGCCAACACGTCCATCATGAGTGCGAGCCACAGAGCCATGCCCCAGAGGGAGGCCCTGTGACTGCACTCAGGGCTCCTGCATTCAAGTCCATGACAGGTCCCTGAAATGGTGAAAATTTCGTAAATTAAGATGGCTTATTTCTCCTAACTCCAAAAAAAAAAAAAAACATATTCAATAGGTTTACTTCAACATTAGGTTGATTATTGGTCTCATTACAGAATTTAAAACAAGAAATATTCAGGTGAGCATTAGATTGGCTGACTTTTCTGGTTTGCCCAGAATAAGAGGTTTCAGGGACAGGAGAACTTCAGTGCTAAACAACAAACGTTATCAAAAACTAGGACGTGAAGATTGCCTTGGTCAGGGCTGACTTTTCTGTCTGTGGCTCCAGAGTGGGGATATTGTACTTTGAGTGGAATCAAAGAAACAAGAAGAAAGCAGTGAGTGAGCTGGTCTGTAAATGCTGAGAGCCAGTCCTTCTTTCCTCCCTTCCCCCTGAGGGACCCAGCATTGCTCCCAGGGATGGGGACAGCGATGCCACCTCCTCTCCCTGCTCAGCTCCATCTCTTTGCACTCAAGTCCCTCTTCACAGTGTGGTCATTATCGATTCTCCTGCCTTGACCTACAGCTAACTCCCAGCTTGGCATTTTGTTTTTTGTTTTGTGTCCTTTTATGGAAAATCAATTAGCAAAGAAGGATATGAGGTAAATGTGGGCAATCTAATTTCATGCTTTCATTCTTCTCACAAGGAGGCTATGCATTTTCAGGTTGGAATCCAAACAGCTCACCCCTAAAAATCATGTTCTGAGACATGTTCTTGGCCAAAGAATAGTGGAATAAGTAACTGACTATCTGCTTAAGCACTTCACAATCCCTAGATCACCCTCTCTACCAGGTGCTCACCACTCTTTCCTCCCTGTTCCTCCTCCCCTCACCCTCTGCAACTCCAAGTCCTAGGGACCTTCCTCTGCCCTCCCTTCTGGGCAGCTTCCTGGGCAGAGAAAGTGGCCACCTCCTCCAGAGCCTGTTCCCAGGAGAGGAGACTCCTCTAAACCCCTGAAGTCTGGAGAGCTGAGGAACGGCTCCATCCTCAGTGTCAGAGATGAGAGCATTGAAGGAAGAGTGAAGAACTGCAGCATGGAGGTTGCTGGTTGGAGGGAGGAGAGTTTTTCTCAGGATATAGGGGACTTCCAAAGTGTTTATCCACCTAGTGCTTAAAAGGCAGAAACAATGGGCTCAATTATGGGCTAAGTGCTTTACAAATAAGAACACAATTGATCCTAGATCACCCACTGTGATAGGTACAATTATCGTGACAATTTAAACTTATCTGAGACTAATCTTCCTTATCTGTGATAATGGAAAACAACAAGGTTAAGGAAAGTTCTCCACCATTTTTGTTCTGGAGAATGGCTTACTAGAAAGACCACCCTCACCTGTATGACTTAGATAAGACTCATATGATCCCACATTTTCCTTGGGCAACCTGGACACCCCAAATTCTCACTCATTTTCTCTTCAATGATTAGCTGAACTATTTTCCTTCCTTATCAATTGAAATGAAATGCTTGCCAAATTGACCTAACCAAACTTTAGTTAAGCTGGTCTCCCACCACAGCTTCCCCACCTTTGATTCATCCCTCAAGATAAACAAGCACTGCGAAGCAGAATAATCCTCCCAAAGACCCTTCTGGAAATGAGCTGACCACGAGACACACATTCCTGGTCACCTGTCACACTACCTGCTCATCCCATCTCCCACCCTCAGTCCTTCCAGCTTCTGTCATCCTCCCTAGAAACCAAATTCCTTTCTCTCTGACCTCTGAGATCCTTGCCAATCCTCTGGTTGGAGCACTCTCAGTACTGCTATAAGCATTTTGAATAAAGTCTTTGTACTAGTCCATTTCGACACTGCTCATAAAGACATACATGAGACTGGGTAATTTACAAAAAAAAAAAAGAAGTTTAATGGACTCACAGTTCCACATGGCTGGGGAGCAGCCACAATCATGGCAGAAGGCAAGGAGGAGCAAGTCATATTGTACATGGATGGTGGCAGGCAAAAAGAGAGCTTGTGCAGGGAAACTCCCATTTATAAGCCATCAGATCTCATGAGACTCATTTGCTATCATGAGAACAGCATGGGAAAGACCCACCCTCATGATTCAATTACCTCCCACTGGGTCCCTCCTACAACACATGGGAGTTATGGGAGCTACCATTCAAGATGAGATTTGGGTGGAGACACAGCCAAACCATATCAATCTATTTAAAGCTACGTTGGGATTTGGTTTATTATTTGACAATCTTCCTATCACACTTTGGGGACCTGGGCATCACTGAGCATGATCGTGCGGCCTCTTCTGACCTGTCTTTAAAATAAGATGGATTCTTGTTTGTCTGAGGTCTCTCTTGAGGCAGGAGAGCAGCCTATTTGCTATTTCTCTCCCCTATACTGGGAAAAGACCTGTAGGGACACACAATTGAGAAGGTGCCGGCTTTCTGATCACCATTCTGCCAATGTGGTGATACGGTATGCTATGATGATGGTGTTAAAGTTCTGCTATCTCCCACTGGTCAAAAACACATTAGACTACATATGGAACTGGGTCCCTTAAAAACCTCTGCATGGAGTAAAACAAAAAGTGTGATCATCACACTCCAGTTACCTATGTTGTTTTCAGCTGTCACATAACATTTTGAACAGACGTTGGTATCTCTACGAATATACCCAGCTAAGGTTTCTCTGTGAAATGTAGAGATTAAGGAATAGAAACCTCTTCAATCATAGTTCAAATGTGCATGACCATATGTATAGTCAACTCTCCATAAAACCAGTAGTTCTGCCTTGCTCGTGATAGTAGTTGGCCTACAAATGATGCTTAAGTTCCTGCTATGTATAAAATGAAACTTTCCATAATATTTATGGATGAGCATCAGTTAAATGCTCTTTGCTTTGAGTGGAAAGTTGACTTCAAATGCTATCTTGGATGTTTGAGGTGGGATCTAACCTTTTCACTCCTCACTTATAGGCTGGTGCCCTTCTCCAATTGCTGTTGGGTTAACTTGACATCTTTGAAGGCTCCTGGAAACATTTTCTACTGAAAAATATCCGTGGCCTTCTGGGAAGACATCCTCTCCCAACGAGATGAAAGTTCAGTGTTTTAGTGAACTGACTTAATGGCTATTACTATACCATAATCTAGCTGGGTTAGTGGGTTGGGCCATTCTTGCATTCTTATAAAGAAATATCTGAGACTGGGTAATTTATAAGAAAAGAGGTTTGATTGGCTCATGGTTCTACAGGCTGTACAGGAAGCATAGCACCATCTGCTTCTGGGGAGGCCTCAGGAGGCTTCCAATCATGGCGGAAGGCAAAGAGGGAACAGGCACTTTACATGGCAAAGCAGGAGCAAGAGAGAGAGAGAGTTGGGGAGGAGGTGCCACACACTTTTAAACAACCACATCTTGTGAGAACTCACTCACTATTGTAAAGACAGCACCAAGGAGATGGTGATAAAGCATTCATGAGAAATCCACCCCTATGATCCAATCACCTCCCAGCAGGCTCCACCTTCAACACTGGGGATTACATTTCAATGTGAGATTTAGAGGGAATACACATCCAAACTGCAGCAGTTAGGGACCCAACTGATTGGCTGGCCAATCCGATTCAGTACTTCCGTTTTTTTTTTTTTTGAGATGGAGTCTCACTCTGTTGCCCAGGCTAGAGTGCAGCGGCACAATCTCAGCTCACTGCAAACTTTGTCTCCTGGATTCAAGTGATTCTCCTGCCTCAGCCTCCCGAGTTGCTGGGATTACAGGCACCCACCACCACACCTGGCTAATTTTTGTATTTTTAGTGGAAAAAGGGTTTCATCATGCTGGCCAGGCTGATCTTGAACTTCTGACCTCAGGTGATCTGCCCGCCTCGGCTTCCCAAAGTGCTGGGATTACAGGCTTGAGTCATCATGCCCAGCCTGATTCAGTACTTCTTATCATGCTGTTCCAAAACAGGATAATGACACCAGCAAGAATCACAACCAATATTTGTTCCTGTATCTATATTTCTGTATAAACCAATATATTAATATATCTATTTATTTACCTCCATTTACCTGCTTCTTCCAGGTTGACTGAATGCTGAGAAGAATCATTTGCTATTACCTTAGTGAATGTCCTTTTTGTTACAAGTAACAGAAATACACTTTAGGTATATTGAGCAAAAAATGAGGAAATTTACTGAAGGATTCAAGAGTAAGTCTCAGAAATGAAGGGGCGGTGTAGACAGGGAAGCAATTTGGGAAGCTACCCTCACCTCTATTTTTGATGCCATCTCACCCGACCCTCGTGTTTCATTCTCCTCCCCTCCAGCCTGGCGACATCCTCTTCTCTGTGCACATTGTAGAGGACAGCTGCCTTACAGCTCAGCTCCCAAGTGTATCTGTTTGTGTTAGTCCATTCTCACATTGCTATGAAGAAATACCTGAGACTGGGTAACTTACAAAGAAAAGAGGTTTAGTGGGCTCACAGTTCCACAGGCTGTACAGGAAGCAGGGCACTGGGATCTGCTCAGCTTCCAGAGAGGGCTCAGGAAGCTTCCAATCATGGCAGAAGACAAAGGGGGAGCAGATACTTCACAGGGCCAAAGCAGGAGCAAGAGAGAGGCAGGGGGTGGGGGGTGTCACACACTTTCAAATGACCAGATCTCAAGAGAACTCACTCACTGTCATGAAAACAGCACCAAGGGCATAGTGCTAAACCATTCATGAGAAATCCTGCTCCATAATCCAATCACCGCCCCCCACCAGGCCCCACCTCCAGTGCTGGGGAATTGGGGGGTGCAATTTGATGTGAGATTTTGTGAGGGGACGCAGATTCAAGCCATATCACTGTTCATAGTTCAAAATGACAACAAAGATTCACTTGCACCTCTGATTTCTGTCTGGAAATTTCCAGGGAGAGACTGATTTGTGTGAATTCGGTTGAGCATCCACCTCTGGTTGGATGGCTGATCACCAGCAGGGGAGACTCATAGATCACAAATGTGAGGGTGACCATTCAGGTAACACTGGGCTCAGGTTTCAGAGGGAGGTTGGTAGGGCCCCAAGGAGCAGTCATTCCAGAAACTATTACAGTGTCACCTGTCATGTCTGCCTGGCCGACATTTTTTTTTTTCCATATTGCTCTTGAACTTGAGTTTTTATCTTATCTTTACTGAATACTTCAGGTATCCAGTAGGAAATGAGTGGTTAAAGAGAAGAAATTAAAAAGGGAAAGTGATGATAAACTGAACATGACCAGTGGAAAAGTGAATCCAGCAGAGGAATGAGGAAACTGTCTTTGCCTATCAAATATTCTGCCTTTTGGGGACATATTGTTGACCTTGGCAATCATCTGTGGGTGAGGGAAGCTCAGCAAAGACCATTTGTTCTGTCATGCTGACGAAGGCCAGATATATTAAGCATTCAGTGACCTCTGTCTCTGGAGAGGTGATATTTCAGCCAAAATGTGGAGCCGGCTATCTGCAGAAAGAGCATTCCTGCAAGCACAGAGGACCTTTAGCAAGAGCAAACTAGGCTTGTTCTGGGTGCTCAAAGAGGTTCAGTGTTGCTCAAGTGAGTGAGGGTGGAGGAAGAGGAAGAGGTGAGAGCAGATAAAGGACCAGGGGCCAGACCAGGGGAGGTTTCTTAGGCCACTGTTAGAATCTTGGATCCTGTTTAAGTGCAAGAGGAAGCATGGAAGGGTTTTACATTCGTTTCCTGCTGTAACAGAGCACCACCAGCTGGATGGTTTAGAAAAACAAACTTCTCTCACAGTTCCAGAGGCTAGAAATCCAACAGCAAAGCTGTCAACAGGGCCACACTTCCTCTGACGGAGCTAGAAAAGAATGTGTTTCAGGCCGTTCTCCCACCTTCTGGTAGCCTCTGGTGTTCCTTGACTTGTAGATGGCCATCTCATCCCCATGTTTCTTCACATCCTCTTCCCCCGCAAGTGTCTGTGCCCAAATTCCCCCTTGTTATAAGCACACCAGTTATATTGGATTAGGTTCCATCCTCCCAACTTTGTTTTAATTTAACTACCTCTGTAGAAACCCTATTTCCAAATAAGGTCACATTCTGAGGTACTGGGATTAGAACTTCAACATATCTTTTGCAGGGAGGGAGACACAATTCAACACATAGCAGTTTTAAACAAGGAAGTAACATAATGTGTTTTAAAAATATCACTCTGGCTGCTGGGTGGATTGTGAGTTATAAGAGGGTCCTTTTGAAGAGCCTCCTGCATTAGTCCAGGTGAAAGATGGTAGTTTGGATGGAGAGAAATGGCTGCCTGGCTGTAGCCTTGGTTTGAGCTTGCGGTATAGGCAGGAAGGGAGGCAGCTTGAAGCCAAAGATAATAATAGAGATTCAGATATTATAAACTCTTAGCTAATATGAAGTAACTATGAAGTACTCACTAAGCCTCATGCTCAATTAACTGTTCTTATTCTTTTCCATGAATTATCTCCTTTAATCCTCCAACTCCCTATGATGTAGACATTATAATTGCCTCTACTCACAGATGGGGAACATGAAGCTGAGCACTGCCTAGAAACTTGTCTGAGATCCCACAGCTCACCTGATAATGAAGCAGCTATTCCCACCCATGTCTTCTGCTGCCACATCCAGGCTCTTGGTGACGTTTCAGCACTCTATTTCAGAACACGCTGAAGGCTTGTTTGCTGAGACTGGAGATTTATGGCACAGAGGGAGATAAGGTTGGGTAGGTGGGGCTCCTATTTTAATCATTTATGAGTATTTGTCTCATTCTTCAACTATTTATAAGCTTGTTGAGGGTAGAGTCCAGGCTCTCTCTCTCTCTATATATATATCCATATAGAGGTAGACATGGGTGTGTATATACCCATATATAAGTACATATGGGTTGTATATACCCATATATAAGTATATATATAGTCTGGACTCTACCCTTAACAAAGGTGTATATATATTCACACACCCATATATAGATAGATAGATATTCATCTATCTATCTATATCAATGCTAACATTGAGCTATTATCATGTTCTGGACCTCGTTCTGAATCAGGTTTTCTTAACCTCAGCGATATTGGCATTTTGGTCAGGTCGTTCTTTGTCGCGGGGCTGTCCTGTGCATTGCAGGATGTTTAGTAGCATCTCTACCCTCCGCTAGATGCCAGTTGTGACAACCAAAAATATCTCCAGACATTAACAAATACCTCCTGAGGGACAAAATTCCCCCTGGTTGAGAATTACGGTCTAATACCTCACATTTAACATATCCAGGAGCCCCACTAGGCAGCTACTCTTCTGATTCCATTTGTGGGAGAGGAACTCGAAGCTCAGAGATGTTGAGATAGATGTCCTAGATGATACAGCCAGGGTTCATATAACCCCTCCAACATCTGAGCTCATGGCAGGTGTTGACAGGACACCTGCTGGATGGATTGCAGGTAGCTTTGACATTGAGGCAGAGATGTTTATGCATGGCTAAGCATTATAGGAAACCATGAAAGGTTTTTGACCAGAGTAGTGATCTGAGAAAAGCAGAAGTTTACAGAAAACTCAAAGACTCCCTCCCATCTTCAAAGATAACTTCATATTTGGGATCCTTGGGCCTGGGGTCAGAAGGGATTAGAGGGTAACCTCATCCAGGAAGGAAAATGTTCCAAAGACCACCGATGCTTTTCTGCTTCCTCCTTTCCTCTTCTCTTATGAAATTTTCTTTCTACCAAGTTACATAAGATCCTCTAGGCATCCTGCTTCTTGTCACTCCCCAGACATTTTGGTAATAAGAGCATAAGGATTAATTACAACCCCCTGTGAATGTTTAATGCAATTACTGTTCACTGGCTCCCAGTAATTTCCAAAACATAAATGGGCAGTGAACAGACAAAATCTCCATTTGCCAACAAAGCTACAACTTGGCATTTAAATTAAATAAAACCCACCTATCATTTTTTTAACTTTTATTTGAAGGTCGGGGGTAGCATCACTGCATGATCAAACAGGAATCCAACTCATCCATTCAATTATTGCTGGTTGACAAAATTGTAGGAGACCTGATGAATGCCAATTGATTCCACTATAGTCACATTAAAACTGACATAGCATTAAAAAAAGAAACACTTACTAAAAATCCAGGAAAGAGACAAAAGAGGAAAAATAGGCACTCAACTTCTTCATGATCTCCTTTCCAATAAAATATCTTGTGTGTAGTATGTAGAGTGTTCCTCATAAATTCATCAGAAGAAATCATTCTTCTTCCTTTTTCATGCAGGTCTGGATTTGGGGAACTCAAGAGGTTCTCCTTTGCTTAATCTATTTCTCCTTACAGTCCAAGGCATCTAGTCCCCTTGTCTATGGGCAGCCCTTAGTGCTCCCTTTTATCTCTCACATTGTCAAGGTTTTGGTGACAGCATTACAAATAGACATGACCACTGTGCCCCACCCTGACTCACTCATACACTTTTAATTTAGATGTTCCCATCCCCCAGAGCAGAAGGCACTTCATTCATATTAACTTTATTTTCTAACTACTTTGATTACTATTCTGTCAACTCCAAAGTGGTCAAGTTTAAGTTTAAAGCCTTCCAGTCTCTTAACCCAGTGCAGTGCATTCTCAGTGTAAAGTGGTCATGTGCAGGGCAAACAGTAGCTCATTCCAATGCCACTGGGGCTGCTCTCCAAGAGCCAGGTGAGAAACCCATCCTGACCAGAGCAAGGTGGACTTGGGACCAATTCTTCTACAAAGGGAGCCATCTCTGAAAATGGTATAATATGGTAACAAATGGTGGTCTTGTTCTGTGTTCATGGTCAGCTGACTAGAGCAAATAGCTGGGTGACTGAGATAATGTATGGCTAACCCAATATTCAAGCTGCCTGCATTTCTAAGCACCTGTATTTTTCATTCACTTATTCATTCATTCATTCAGTCTGTAACCCCAAATCTAGCTTGAGCTCACTGGCTTCTTAGGCTCTGGATGAGGCAGGCTCCACTTCTCAATTTCCCTCTGGTTGAAATTCAAAGCCTTCTTTGGGATTTCTGCAAACTGCCAGGAGGCTGTAGGACACCATTTCCACACATGCTGTCTCTCTTCTGAACTCTCTGCCTGATATGAAACTCAGCCCTGTCGTCAATTCACAAACGCCAGTCCGCGAAGCTCATTCATACAACGTACTCATGAATTTAATGGGCTTTTCTGATGATGAGGGTCTCAGGGAGGAATCTCTGGAGCTCTGCATAGCAAACAACTTACAACAACATGTTAGGTACTTCTTGTCTCAAAAGCCCACAGCCTCCTTGATACGTGGGGTTTTACATGGCCGTTTATCCCCATGCAGTGGGGTACATCTCACTAATGGCTGTCTCTTCTTCCTCCCTTCTTCCTTTTCTTTTTAAGAGAAAAACAAAATTCCTCTCATTTCCTCATGCAAAGAGGCTAACCATTCTTTCATTGTTAGGAGGCTACTCAAGTATCCCCTTCCAGCCCCAAATAAACTGTAAGGTATTTTTCCCCAAGAAAAAACAATTTACCTTAAGATAAATTTGGGTGCCAGCTCTTAAGGAATATAAATGTTGCTTCATTATGATTTTAAAATCATTTATGGAAGTACATACAGTATGTTAGGTACTAGGGATACTAGAATGATTAAATTGGGCTTGTGCACTGGCTACAGAAATGGCTTGTCATCCAGTGGGTTATACATGAGACAGATGGCATGTGGAAGGAGGAAGCCAGTCAGTGAGAGGGAAGAAGCAGAGTCAAGTTGCTATGGGATCCCTGAAGAGGGCAATGGATTCGGTTTAGGGATGAATTATAGAATGAGTGCAGTGTCTCTTCAGGAAATGGAGGTAAATGTCTGGTCATATCCAAATTGTTAGCCAGATGTTTTACCTCAGGATCCTCCAGCTTGTTTTTGTTTGTTTGTTTATTTGTTTGTTTTTGTTTTGAGATGGAGTCCTGCTCTGTCACCCAGGCTGGAGTGCAGTGACGTAATCTCAGTTCACTGCAACCTCTGCCTCCTTGGTTCAAGCTATTCTCCTGCCTTAGCCTCCCGAGTAACTGGGATAACAGGCATGCACCACCACGCCCGGCTAATTTTTTTTTTTTTTTGTAGAGATGGGGTTTCACCATGTTGGCCGGGCTAGTCTTGAACTCCTGACCTCAAGTGATCCACCTGCCTAAGCACCCCAAAGTTCTGGGATTACTGGGGTAAGCCACCACACTCAGGCTTCTTTAGCTTGTTTGACTCCAATTTAGTCACCCACTTCTGACACCACCATCATAGATGAGCCCTGTCTGATTTCACAGGGCCCTTGTGAGTCAGGGGTGAGACCACATTAAAAACTATATAGCCTCTAGGAATGGAGCAAATGATGGCGTCTGTTTACAAAAGCAATTCTAAATAAAACGAATACCAATTTATAAGTAAAAGGAAGTTCAAGGAAGTGCTGACTTGTTCAATAATGACTACTTTTAGCTTATATGAAAATCTACTATCAGATTCTTTTCCTTCAAAATATCTATCTTTCTGTTTTTTGAGACAGGGTCTCGCTCTATTGCCCAGGCTGGAGGGCAGTGGCACAATATTGGCTCACTGCAAGCTTCACCTCCAGGATTCAAGTGATTCTCTTGCCTCAGCCTCCCAAGTAGCTGGGATTACAGGCATGTCACCACACCCGGATAATTTTCGTATTTTTAGTAGTGATGGGTTTTCACCATGTTGACCAGGCTGGTCTCAAACTCCAGGCCTCAAGTGATCCACCCGCCTCAGCCTCCCAAAGTGCTGAGATTACAGGTGTGAGGCACCATGCCCAGCCTATTTATATTTTGTTTTCGTCTGCTGGATAACCCAATAATAAACTTTTGGTAAAAATTTAATTGATCACTTGTTCTCCAAGGCTTCTTTGTTAATCAGCATTCTCAGGGAACAGGGATTGTTAGAAATTTCAGATTAAGCAACTCATTACCAGAGCCCTCTTTTGCATCCAGTGCTTATGTCAAAGACTTTCTAAATTCGTCATCACCATTAGCATAATCTACTGAGCATAAGACTCTCATAAGGCCTTGTGGTCACTTATCTCTTTATCAAATATTATCATCTGGATGTATTTATGAAACTCAGCTAAGTGGTGGTTAAGATAAATAAGTACTTAATCCAGGGCATTTTCTAAAACCTTCAAAAATTCAAATCCGAATCTACATTTATTTTCATATAGACTTCCTGAAACATGGCATACACATACATGGTAAACTGTGGGTATATTCTGGATGGCTCCAGGTAATTAATGTTTACGGCAATTAATATCACACTTATCAACAAGTTTGATATTGATAACAGCCTGTAAGGCAATATCTTGGCATTCTGTTGACCTCTTCTCTTTCCAAAGGGTTGAATTTGTTCTCATAGGTGATTTCCGCATCTCAGAGAATTTGGGTCAGTGAAAATATCTCTATGCCAGCGCCACCTGACCTTCTTGTAACACAATACTTAGGTTGTAACTGTCCACACTAAGCAGATGGTGAGCAGTCGGCAAGTATTGAGTCAACTCCCAACTCCACTGAACGCAGCTAATTAAATGAATTATAGACTGAGCCTTGCTGACCATTTAGTTCAATGCACTCTTTTAACTGATGGGTAAGTTGAGTCACAGAGTGCCTGGTGGCTTACCCATGCCTCACAGCTGGTTGGGAACAGAGCTGTAGGGAAAGCACTGATCTCCTTATTTCTCCTTTAGAGAACTTTATACCACATCATATTGCTGATCCTAAGCAATTTTTAGGGTCCAGATAAATCGTTTTCAGTTTTTTCAAACTGGCTTGAGTTTTCAGGTGATGCTTTGGTATTTACTATTTTATACATATTTGGGAGGTTATATCAACATTGGAAATAATATTTTCCTCCCCCCAACCACCGCCAATTTCTAACTTTGCCTCAGCTGAAAAGTTAACCCATTTCTTTGATTCATGCTGATTCTTTAGTCAGAATCCACTGATATTTGGGAACAATGCTACACTGCCCAGAATCACTGTCTTGGCCACAGCAGCTGCTGATACAATACTTCAAAATGCTCTTAACTTGGAGCTGTGGCTAATGGAGTTGTCCTGAAAAATCAGAAAGGGTGAAGCCTCCTGCAATGACATTCCCTCTGCTTGGAGGGGAGCTATGGCTCTGAAAGGGCTGATTGTGGAAAATCCACTGGCAAGAGGGAGCTAGAAAGGAACCTGACCTTTCCTCAGGCAGTTGTAGGTCCCTGTGGACAAGTTCACTGTCTTCCCAACTCTGTGAGGAGTTGCTGAGGACACAGTGTGATTAACGGAGGAATTCCTGTATGCTTCAGATGCAGACAGTGAGTAAGTGCATCATGCATCTCAAATGGTGAAGGTGCTGGCTGGACTCAGGGTGAGATTGTTAGGGAAACAGGGTGACACCATTTTAAAATCAACTCCATCTTAAAACTAGCAAGGCACATTCCTTGCTGGTCATGACCCATGGTCATGAAATGTTTCTGGCTGAGGAAACTCCTACTACAATGAAATGTCCAGATGTCTCGATATCACATAATAATATATGCTTTTAAGATGATTCTAGACATGCTTTGATGTACCTACACACTAAAATACCAAAAATAACTTTCTTTAAATCAACAAAGTAATACATTTTGTCACACTGTTAGCCCACCCTCACATTGTTATAGCTTAGCTTTTACATAGATAAGACCCTTGTATAAGAAAAACTTAAAGATGATGCATTCCTCTGCTTGCTTTCTGAGGATGCCCCACTCTGTAACTGAGTAGCTTTCAATAAGCTATCTCTTCTCTGTGCTTTCTGAAACTCACCTTGAATTCCTTCCTACATGAGATCCAAGACCCTCTCTTGGTGTCTGGATCAGGACCCCCTTTTTCGGCAACAAGAGTTCTGTCTTTTGGGGAAAAAAATCCTCATTTCTTCTAGATGTCTAAAAATGCTTCACTTCATATTTACACCTGGAACTTGAGTCTGACCCATAAGATACTTAGGAGGGTGAGGGCCCATGTCTCTGTGCAGCTCAGGGTCTGGTTGTCCCCCAACTCCTATTGCCCACTGATTAATGGGCACTCCAGTTTTTCACTGAATAGCTCAGCATCAAGAAAATGGCCTATGAGCAAGCCTACAATTTGGAACAGTTCCCTGAGGTCATGGACAATGGCCAGCTGTCTTCTGTCTTGATTATTGGGAAAGGAAGGAAGGAGATTGGACTGACATGTCCAGGTTCTATACAGGCTATGTGTGCTTTGAATTTGATGAAGTCTGTGCTAGCATGAAAGTCTGACAGAATGGCTATGAGTTGGTGGCTGGTTGTGAGTGTGGCTCAGAGCAGGTGTGAGGGTCATTGGTGAAAACTTAAGACTTGTCATGAGAACTGCGCAATAAACAAAGTCCCTTGGCAGTGTCTATGTGTGTGTGTGTCCGTTTAGAGGAGGCAGTGTACAGGGAAGAGGCTAGAAAAATCCTGGCTTCAAATTCTTTCCTCCTATGAGAACCCATTTTCATATTTTGAAGCAAATCTGGAAGGGTCAGCCCTTCTCTGAGCCATCCTCCTTGTTGATGGCCAAGCATCTGTAAGAAACAAGAGCTCCATCTTGGTAAAGTCTGACTACCCTAGTTGTTGTCTGCTATATCTGCCACATTGGGGCACAGGCAAAACCTTGATAGGGGCAGCAATAGTGACCTCAGAGACATTTGGTACCTGCTCCTGACATGCCCAAAGGAATTGTGCATGCTACAGCCATGCCTGCCCTGTGGCTGCACTTGACTTGATGGGGAGGGTGTGGACTGCCTGGCTGCATTGAAGACGAGGGTAGCAAAGAAATAAGGCTGGAAAGGGCTGGCTCTGCCTTCCAAGGCAGAAACTGTATGCCTGGGCAGGAAGTGGAGAGCATGAAATAGACCTCCAACTTTTAGATGTGGGCATAGCGTTCTTTCCTTCAGTTGTACTACAGGCTGCTCCCAGTTCCAGGGACTCTGCTATTGACTGTCTAATTGTTCCAAATATTCCCACTTCTTTGTCTTCATGCCTTTTTCAGTATGGCCTCTCATCAAGGGATAAAGTTCATTTACCCACTTTTGCATCTAGGCTGGCCTCAGGTCTTGCTTTGGACGACAGAAATGTGGCAAAAGTGACAGTGTGCCAGTTATGAGCCTTGATCTTAATAGGCCTTGCAAACTTCCACTTACCCTCTTGGGCCCCATAATGACCCTGTGAACAAGCCTGGGCTAGCCTATGTGAGGGAGGAAAAATGTGGCCCAGTCACCCCCACGGACCCAGTCGATAGCTGTCAGTTCCCAGAAGGAGAGCCAACTAATTTACCTGCGGTTAACTACAGACACATGAGGAACCCAGGTGAGATCGGGAGAGGCGCCCAGCTGAGCCCAGCTTAAATTGCTAACCCACAAAATTACAAGCAAAATTAATGATTGTTGTTTTAAGCCACTAAATTTGGGGGTGATTTGTTTCATGGAAATAGATAACAGACACACACCCCAATGGGAGTAGGTTAGGAGAAGGCCTGGGCTGTTGCTGAGGGTGGGAGCGACGGCCAAGAGTTGCCTGAGGTCAGGAAGCCTCGTCAGGTAGGTCTTACCTTGAGGCCCTCCTGGAGATTGGGCAGGGGAAGCCAAAATCCCAATATAAGATGGGGTGGCAAGGAGCCTGGGGCACAGCTGATGGGAATAATAAGGACTAGTACACGTGGTTACCCTGGGCAACAAATAAAACTTTAATAATGATAAGGAGTTGCTTTACGCATGCGCTCTTTCCAGATACTCTCTTCTTCCAGGCTGTAGGTCTTGACCAGATCACTGAAGTGGTCTCTCCGTGATATAAAATCCTGATTCATTAGCATTAAGTCACCAGGGAATTCTGATATGCAGAAAAGATTTCGGTTTGTTAGGCCTGCGATGGACCGTTCCGGTTTCTTTGTGGGGAGGAATGATTTGCGATCATTTCCATGGTATGTTAAACATTTTTTTGGTTCTTTTGACTTGAAAACTACATTCATTTTTATTTCTCGTCTTTTTGTGTTTTTTCCCTCTGCCTCCTCTTTCTTATCTTGGTTGGCATCGTCACAATTATGGGTGTCATAGTTGTCTTCCTTTCGTCTGGCCTTATTTTTTGCCATTGGACCCAGGCTCACCCCAGACAGAAATGAGGAGCGTGTAAACCTTTCAATGTAGGGTAAAGGCTGATGATTTCCCAGAGCCCGAGCAAGCCTCATTCTCTCTATGTGCTTACTGACGTTCACCTGTTCTCGTTGTGGCATTTTAAATGCCTCCAGGGGCACAATCACCTTTGCTGTCCATATTTTTTCTAGGGGTACACAAATAGCACAAGGAGAGGAATGTTTCTTTTTATACTCCATTGCCCGTTTGTAGTCCGGAGAAAGCAACTGTAGTTCCTTGAGCATTCTGCATTCTTCCTCTTGCTTGTAAGCCAAAAGCCTTCTTGCTGCTATGGTGTGAATGCCACCTAGACGCTGACAATGGAGAAAGGACTATTAACATCTCAAGAGCACAGGGGCAGGTGGCACCCACAGAAACAATTCGCTAGTGGCTGGTTCTCCCTCCATTGCGGAAAGTGTTTGAGCCCCGCTGTAGTGGAAAACAGGTGAACCTTTGGCGTCAGATAACCTTGGGTTCAAATCCTGACTCTCCTCTGACCTACAATGAATTCAGAATAATTTTATTGACTTTACAGGGTCATGGCGAAGCCTCGACAAGACAACATATATGAAAGTGACCAGTGCAAGGTAGGAGCTGAAGAGATAACTGTTCCATCATTTGTTATTTACTTATATTTGTAAGTGAGACTTGTCAATAAGGGTATTTTGCTGTGCAAGTGTGGAAGCCACTAGAAGATTCAGCCAATGTAAGTCTACTGTTTGAGAGGCAGCTCTGTTCCTGGTGGTTTCTGAACCTTTGGCTCCCCCTAGCTAAACTGGCTGGCTTCAGTGGGGGCTCTCCATGTGAAAACTGCGGGACACTTACTAGGATCTCTTTTTCCAATGGGGAGTATTTCCCAAGGGCAATCCGTGGGTCTGATCTGTAGAATTTGCTCCATATCCTGCAAGAAGAGAAGCAGGAATATCAGAATTCTGGAAAGGCTCTTCCTACTTTTCCCTCCTGGAGTGGGAAGGCTCATAAAGGGTTATTCTACACTAGCCAGACTAAGGCCGCCATGAGCAGGGGTTTCTGTAGCCACTGGGCAGGCTTCTCCACTTGGCCTCTTTCTGACATGGACAGACTAAAGTGCAAGTCAGACTCACTGCAACGGTGAAGCAGAACTCAGATCCTCTTGGCAACACATTGGGACTTGATCCTGAAAGGAATAGTTGGTGTTAAATATTCTAACTGGCTTTTCATTCTTCCTTTCTTGGACCATTGTGTCACTAGCCCTCTGTTTTTCAATCCTCTGACAGTCATTCTTCCATTCTCTGATCATACTCCGGCAATAGCTAGGATGGGAGGTGTTCATGCCTGGAGTTTGTTTCTAAGACAATGTGATGAGGGCCCGAGGGTAAGTCACAAACATTTCTTGCATCATAACTGGCTTACCTGGGGGCTATTGTGAGGTCTGAGTTTAAGACATTGAATGATCCCCTGGGGTGAAATGGACACACACTACCAGGCTCCTGGTGTGTTGGAGTCCAGAGGAAGAGAATGGATAGAGAATGTGTCTGGGAGGCAATCTGACCATGTCACTGCCACTGACAAACCCACAAGACTGCTCAGTTTTCACAAGAGGAAGACTCAGTCAACTAAAATCTCTCTCACTGGCTTTCACAAGTCTCTTCAGCCTTAGCTCCTCATGCTTGATCAATGCCACCCTATCCATCATTCTCAAAACAAGCATCTGAGCTATTGTTCACAGTCCCCTCATGTGTTGAATAACTCTCTTATCCTTGGCAACTTGCTTGTCTGTCAAGACCCAGCTTAATTGTTGCTTCCTCTGAATGTCTCCTTGCAGAATAAACCACCCTTTGTCCATGTTCTCATAGCACTTTCTGCCTCATGCTATGGTGCTTTCTCACATACTGACTTGCTTGGTAAGTCAGATTTCTTGGTAAGTCTGTCTCTCCCTCTATTGAAAGAAGGTACCAACAGCATGTTATTCTTCTTTGGTGTGTGGTTTTCAGCATAGGGCATGGTGTAGGGCAGTTTGCTAGAGTCAGTTTGCTAACTCAATAAACAATTGTCCTGGGTCCCTGTTCAAAGGTGTGGTTAAGAATGGCACTGGTGGGAATGGATATTGCCAAAATTCTATGGAAGGTAATTTGGCAATACGTATCAAAATTATAAATGTATTTGCCCTTTCACCCAGTTATGTGTACAAAATAAATTACTCCCAAGGTTGGTCAGTGCGACTTTGTTTGAGGTGACAAACCTCATGGCAAATTCAAATACCCATTAACCAGTAATTGGTCAGAGAATTCTAGTTAGACATACAATGGAGTATAGGACTATAAGAGTCAAAAAGATCAAGGAAGGAAGACCTTTACTTATATGGAAATAACTCCAAGAAACATAATCAAATGCAAAAAGCAAGATGAAAACATATATAAATTCTAGAATACTCTTTTGTGTTGGGGAGGGAAAAAATAAGCATGTATATATTTGTATTTGCATAAAGAAACCAGAATAATACACAAAAAACTAGTAAAACAGTAGGTATTCAGCAGATGAAGAAGTGGTGGGAATGAGCCATTTCATGGTATACATGAAGATATTGTCTTGAATGTAGAACCACATGAATGTATTAGGTATTTGAAAACATAAATTTAAAAAGTAAAGAAGCAGCTCATGGAAAAAGATTGACATGTTTTCGCTGACAAACACAGGTCCTAAAACTCCTTTCCCTTACCAGAAATCCACGGTGGATATTAAGAGTTGGGCCAGTGTTCAGACCCATGTAGGCACTAAAATACAGAGGTACTTTTCCAGTTGACACAGACAAATTCAGTTACCTGGACAATCTGTGAGCCTGGACATCAGCAGAGGGCCTCTGAGCAGTGAAGAAAATGCCTTTTGCAGTGCATTCATTGGCTTTCCCACGTGTCCCACACTCAACTGCTAATTAAGTGACCTTGAGCAAGCCATACAACACCTGGCACATTATATGCATTCAACAAATATTTGTGGAACAATCAATGGGATTGTTGGACTCCAATTGATGGAATATTGTGTACCCATTAAAAATTGAGTCTTTAAAAAATTTTCTGTAATATGACATAATGGGATGCAAAAATAGGCAGAATATAAAACTTATATAGGGTATAATTTGGATGCTGTAAAAATACAAATATGCAAGAGGAAAAAAAGACCAAAAGGAAATACACAGTGATACTAAGGTTACTTCAGGCTATGGGCTTGTGGGGATATTCCAGGGCTGATGGTGCATCAGCAGCCTGGTCAACTCCAGATATTTAGATGGAAAAGTTATTGCCCTGCCACAGCAGGTACAGGCAGGTAAAGGTGTCATTGTCAGAGTCCAGCTCCTCCAGACTTCAGAGAAAACGAGGGTGAGAAAGGATACACCTGGGCGGGGTGTCACCACAGCCACGAGGCTCTATACTGTGGGAAAGTCTGGTTTTCTCACACCTGGTTCCACAAACTTCTGCTTTTAGCTCACTTCCTTCTCTCCTTCTCTTTCATTGTCATTCCCAGGCTTTTTGCTTTTGTTTTCTTTTACAGATATTTCCCCTCAATTGTTTTTACATTAGGTTTCATTCTTGACTTTTACCTGGTTTTGTCCTGACTTGTATTCATAGGCATCAATCTCATCTCCTAGTCCATTTTCAAATTCTCTTGAACTGCCTTTCACATCTGTCTTTCATCTTTTACTTCATGTTTACTTTATTTCTTTGTCTTGTAGCCTTTATCTTTTATACATATTTCATTTATTCTTAATATTTGTAATTAATATTTGTACACACACACATATATATAAATATATATACACATATACATATATACAAATCATATGAGAGAGAGATTTATTATCTATTATTTATTTTAGGGAATTAGCTTACATGATTACAGAGGCTAGCAAGTGCAAAATCTGCAGGGTAGGCTGGCAGGCTAGAGGCCCAGGAAGAAGTCAGTGTTGCAGTTCAAGTCCAAAGGCCATCTGATGGCAGAATTGCTTCTTGCTCAGGAAAAGTCAGTCTTTTGTTCTATTCAGGCCTTTGTGAGGCTCATCCACACAATGCAAGGCAATTTGCTTTGCTCGAACTCCACTGATTTAAATGTTAATCTCATCCAAAAACACTGTCCCAGAAACATTCAGAATAATACATCATACCAAATACCTGGGCCCCGTGGCCTAATCGAGTTGACATATAAAATTAACCATGACACCTACTTATAGTTCATAGGTTTTTAATAATTTGTTTAAATGTATTATAGTTTTAAAATATCAGGCTTTTCGTTTCTATACATAATTTTACCCATTATTGAACTTTATATTAACAGATTCACATAGTATGTGTTCCTTTGTGTCTGCTTTGTGCCCCTTCTTATGAAAAAAAAAGGTACAATTCTCTTATTGATATGCTTGTACATTCCTTTTTATTGTTGTTTAGCATGACGATGTTATGATTTATTTATCAGTCATCTGTTGCTTACATTTGGGTGGTTTCCGATTTGGGGAGCATTCTTGTACATGTCTCCTTGGGATTACGTGCATGCTTTTCTCTACCAATTCACATTCCCACCAGTAGTGTATGAGAATCCCTGTTGATACTCATCTTGCCGATACAGGTAGATTGGTTATGGTATCTTGGATGGTTTTCATTTACATTTTTCTGGTTAGAAATAAAATTGAACACTTTTTCTATTGGCCATTGAGATTACTCTTTGTGAAATGTCTATTCAAGTCTTTTGCTCACTATTTTCTAGTTTTTGTTTTCTTATTGATATATTAGATTTCTTTATATGTTCTTGATATAGGCCCTTTGTCAGTTAAATGTGTTGCAAATACCCACTCCTACTCTGCAGTTCACCTTTTTACTGTCTTTAAGGTGTCTTTTGATGAATGGAATTCCTTATTTTTATACTAGCCGCACTCTAATTTATCAGCCTTTCCCTTTATGGTTAGTGCTTTCATGTCTTGTTTAAAAAATCATCTCCTACCTCATGATACTCTCACATATTATACACACACATATACATATACACACACATAGATACACATACACACATGCAAATACATACACACAGACACATACACACAGAGAGATACACACACACGCATACACACATAAACGCATACATACACATACACATACATACATATACACACATACATACACACACATACAAACACATATACACACACATATACACATACATACACATACACACAGAGACACATAAACACACACACATACACATACACACACCCACACAGAGACACATACACACATTCACACAGTGATATTCTCCTATGTCACTCTCTAAAACCTTTGATATTTTTTCTTTTGAAGTTTGTTAACGTCTTATCCTCATTTTATTAACTTTATTTTTCCACCTTATTTTCCTTTAAGTATATTTTGCAACTTATTTTTATAATGGCTATCAAAAAGTGTGACGGTGTGTGAATAAGTCATACACAAAACCCTAGGGGACTCCTCACCCTCTCGCAGCTGCCCCTGCAGCCATCCCTGGGCTCTGGCTCCCTCTGGTGGATCTTGCAGAGGCTGGCTCTCCAAAGACCCGTCGGCCATCTCCCTCTCTCCAAGGCTGAGTCTATGCAGGTCGCCGCCTTGAAGCGTGGAAATGGTGCTCCTTCTTAACACTGCATGAGATCCACACCTTAATAAGGAGC
Source organism: Gorilla gorilla gorilla (assembly GCF_029281585.2). Lineage (NCBI taxonomy): Eukaryota > Metazoa > Chordata > Mammalia > Primates > Hominidae > Gorilla > Gorilla gorilla. Next base: position 134,983,809 of record NC_073232.2, read on the forward strand.
TGTGCTCTTTAAAATCGTAGTCTCCTCTACAAAACCACCAGCTCAGGGCACACCACATTCTGGGAAGTGTCCTCTAGGTCAGTGCTTCTCAAACATTAATGTGCGTGTGAATCTCCTGGAGGTCTTGTGGAAGTGTGGAGTCTGATTCTGCAGGTCTGGGCCAGGACCTGCACCTCTAACAAGTTCCCAAGAGAAGCAAAGTTGTGACTCTCTGTGTAGGTCACTCAATAAGAGGTGATCCTCAAAGCATGTCCCTGGGCCAGCGGTGGCAGCAGCAGCATCACCCAAGACATGCAGACTGTCAGGCCCCATCCAGAACTACTGAGTCACAATCTGCATCTCAGCAAGTTCCCGGGTGAATGGCAGGCGTGGTAAAGTGTGAAGGGAAGCTGGCCCGGGCAGTGTTCTCATCCGCTGCCTGTGAAGGATCAGACGATGGACAGCCTGTGCAGAGCACCTGTGGACAGAATTCTATGGGTTCCACAGCAAAGTGCCTCAGACGTCCCGGTTTCCAGGCTGAGCCTTCACCCTTCTTGGCATGAAACGGTCCTTTGATGCCTAGTTTCCTCAGTCTCCTTCCTTTCGGCACAAGGGTTGAGGAGACCTGGCTCAGTCAGGCTTGTTCCAAACCATTACCTAGGAATGGGGTCAGCTGTGCCTCTTTGAGGAGCCTCTTTTGAGAGGTTCACCCAGAAGAGTGAGACCCAGGAGCAGGAGAGGCCAATTCTCATTTAGCCCTCTGGGAGTGGTTTCAGCCACACTGAGGTGTCATAAGCTCGATCTTTGCTTCTTCTGTCTCTGTTAGGGGGGCAGATTATTAACTGGGGAAGTCAAAACCCTAAAAGGGTGATTTTCATCAAACTTCAGATTCTAGTCAACAATGCTGACATTCCTGCCCACATGTGTCTTTTATTTTCCCCCAGAATTTCTGCTGGGTTCTTTGCAGGCCCTACCAACAAGCACTTTCCCTCTGAGATGGAGTCTGTCCCAATGGGGGCCGAGCAGATGAAAAACAGCATCAGGGCTCATGAGGAGAGATCTTCTCTAGCCTCCCTTGGCCAGTTAAATGGAGACCATTGTCCAACACCATATTATCTTTCTGAAAGGAGACCTTGGGAATCCCCCTGTGGTTGCCTCTGCTGCTATTAAAATCCACCGAAGGGCATGAGGAATTCTTTTTTGAAGTACAGGAGGGCTTGGGTTCTTGAATTTGGAGAGGTAATATGGTAGGCATTCATCTTCATGGTAAGGCCAGTAGATGCACATTTTAAGAGCCAATAGGCTCGGCCAGGCACGGTGGCTCATGCCTGCAATCCCAGCATTTTGGTAGGCCGAGGCAGGTGGATCACGAGAACAGGAGATCGAGACTATCCTGACCAACATGTTGAAACCCCGTCTCTACTAAAATACAAAAAATTAGTCGGGCGTGGTGGCAGGCAGCTGTAGTCCCAGCTACTTGGGAGGTTGAGGTAAGGGAGTCGCTTGAACCCCGGAGGTGGAGGTTGCAGTGAGCCGAGATCATGCCACTGCACTCCAGCCTGGCAACAGAGCAAAACTCTGTCTCAAAGAAAAAAAAAAGCTCCAAAAGATATGTCTCTAGATGCCTGAATTTTCTCTTTAGAAATGTGGTCAGTTGAGGGCACAGAATAAAACCCTGAGGTATTAGTTGACTTTTCTGATGGGTTTTGATGCCATGATCCTAATAAAGAATACTAGAGTATGATGATCAACAGCATGGGTATGAAGTCACTGGTGTGCTAGTAAATGTAAACAACCGGCTCTCTGAATGAAGTTAACAAATGTAGCAAATAAAAATACAGGGCATCTGTTAAATTTGAATTTCAGATATGTCTCATTTACTTATACAAAGAATTTTTCATTTTTATTGAAAATTCAAATTTAATTGGGTATCCTGTTATTATCAGGCAACCCTATTTCTGGGTGGGATGTGAGCAGAGGGGTGCCTCTCGCTACTTGCCAGCTTACTATCTCTTTTTCTTTTTAACATTAATGCCTATGTCATTCTTTTCCTTCCAACTTTTATTTCAGATTCAGGGGGTATGTGTGGGTTTGTTATACGGATAAATTATGTGTCACAGGGGTTTGGTGTACAGATTATTTTATTGCCCAGGTAATAAGCATAGTATCCAATCAGTAGTTTTTTAATCCTCACTCTCCTCCCAGTAGGCCCTGGTGTCTATTGTTCCTTTCTTTGTGTCTGTTTGTACCCAATGCTTAGCTCCCACTTACAGGTGAAAACATGTGATATTTGGTTTTCTGTTCCTGCATTAATTCACGTAGGAGAATGGGTTTATTCTTTTAGGTTGACTCCACGTCTTTGCTATTGTGGATAATGCTGTGATGGACATATGTAAGCATGTGTTTTTATCATAGAATGGCATAGCTATATACTGAATCACGGGATTGCCAGGTCAAATGGTAGTTTTGTTTTCAGTTCTTTGAGGAATCTCCAGACTGCTTTCCACAAAGGCTGAACTAGCTTACATTCCCACCAGCAGTGTATACAGCTTACTGTCTCTAGGGAGTCATGTAAACTGGGAAGCCTCTGTTTCATATATACAACTAGGATAGTAATATGACCTGTCTTAGAGGGTAGTTGGGAAGATGAAGTGAGAAGTTACACTCATGGAAATGCTCAATAAAGAGCTTGAGGGTCCTGGATTGTGGCAAATACTAGTCTCTGAATATTCATTTCATCACTCCAATCGTCACAAACAAACATTTTGGTCCAAGAAAGGGTGGAGTCCACCATTGTCTCTCCCCTCTCCAAGGAACTCTTGTTGAGTTCCTGCTTTCAAGTGGAATTTATTCTTGACAATCCTGTTGTGTCTTCTGACAAACTGGACGAGGTTTGTCTTAGCATAGCCTTGTTTCTGGCAAGGCAGACACCATCTGCTTAGTCTCTTCGACAACTTTCATCTATCTAAAACATTCTAACCCCAAGGGGGCATTCGTCCTCCCTGGGGAGCTGGTGGGCTGGACTTGTCGTAGGTTTCTGGAGCCAGTGATGAGTCTAATAGGTTATTTTTATTTTAGAGACAGATTATTTATATCTAAGAATAAATATTTCTAACATTTTAAATTTCTTTTTATAGTTTCATTGAGGTATAATTGATACAAAATAAATTACACATATTTAGATATAGAATCTGATGGGCTTTATGTATATAAACAACCATCCTCACAATAAGATAATGAATATATCCGTCATCCTCCAAAGCTTTTTCATGCCCTTTGTAATCGCTCTCTCCCCTCACCTCTGTCCCACAACCACTGATCTGCTTTCTGTCACTATAGATTACTTTCCATTTTCTATAATTTTTAATAAATTGAATCACACAGTATGTACTCCTCCTAAAAAATAAACTTTTTGATTTGGAATATTTTTAGATTAATGGACAAAGTACCCCACGCTATCTATGTGGAGGCTGTGCATCATCTCATCCCTCTGATGTAGGCTGTGCCTCCTCTGATCCTTCACAGGCAGCACCTGAGGGCGTTGCCCATGCCAGCTTCCTTGCACTCTGTACCACGCCTGCTATTCACTCGGGAACTTGTTGAGATGCAGATTGTGACTCAGCAGTTCTGGGTGGGGCCTGAGAGTCTGCATATCTTGGGTGATGCTGCTGCTGCCGCCACTGGTCCAAGGACATGATTTGAGGAACACCTCTTATTGAGTGACCCACACAGAGAGTCGCAACTTTGTTTCTCTTGGGACAGCAGCGTTGGGCTCATCTGGGAATTTGTTTGAGGTGCAGGTCCTAGCCCAGACCTGCAGAATCAGACTCTGCATTTCCACAGGAGATTTATATGCACTTTAGCGTTTGAGAAGCACTGACCTAGAAGACACTTTCTGGGATATGGTGTGCCCTGAGCCGATGGTGTCATAGAGGAGACTATGATTTTAAACAGCACTGCTCCTCATGTCTTCACAACTTCCCTAAACAAAAAGGCTGGAGATCCTCTTAAGTATCCGTAGGCCAATGCACAAATGATTTAGCCGTTCCAAGATGCCATTAGATTATGGAGGAAGGGTGTTAACTGTGGTTTCTCTTATCTTTAAATAACAACTTCCTGTATTAGCCTGGCATGAAGATGGTGCCAGGCAAACCAGACTGTGATTCTGCTGGTCCCACCAAACAAGACAGGGCAGGGGACAAGGGGGATGGGAGCCTCTCCATATTTGGAATGTTCCTTTCTGCCTGCAAGCAGGCAGCAGTGTACCAGCTTGGTAACTCATTTAAATATACATATATTTAAAACAATAGTCATAAAGGTTCTTGAAATATGGATTGAAAAACAACTACACCTGTAAATATAGATTATGGCTTTAGGATAGCCTAAGCATAAGCAACTAGTATGATGATTAAGCATGAAAAAAAAAAATAAACCTTCTTTCGATGTAAAAGTCATCAAAAAGTTACCAAGACATTCCTCTTCTTAAGGAAGTTTGTAGTTATCATTTATTTTTTACAGGATTATTGAAGAATATATACTTATCCATACTAAAACATGAGCGGCAATTATTAGGGGAAAATATTCTTCAACTATTTTTTTTTAAACAAGGAAGCAGTAAAGGATGTTTGCTCATCTTATGCCAAGAAATATACATAGGAGGTGTTCTATAAACTTTCATAATTTATACAAATGTTTTCGGTTTGTAAAATTTAGCAAATTTCTTCTCAGATATTGAAAAGGTCATTTACAGTTTTAAGAATCTTAGTTTTAGGCCAATTAAAGAAATACATGTTTTTTTCTTTTAAGTGCATGGGAAAAATAAACAGTGACTTTACCTGATTCTGTCAGATTTTAGCTAGACTTAAAGTATTTTGGTACAAGTTTTTGTTTAGGTTCTCATGTGCAGTTACTGCACCTTAAATTACAGACATTTTGCCATTGACAAAGATTGAGAAGGCTGTCCATTCTACAATTTCAGTTGCTCTGATTCCGCAAATACTTTAGAAAGAGTTTCTACAACTCCAAGTAGACTTTCAAATGCTTGATTTTTGAATAAAACTTAAAACATAATATTGGAAAGTGATATGGAACCTGTTTACCAAATCCAGATGGAGCATGGGAAGCTAGAAGCCAGTGAGAGGGCGACCCAGGTAACTTGCCCTTGGCATAGAGACCTTGTTCTCTATTCTGCCAAGACTTGACACACAGTGCTTCAGAATAAAGCTTTCTTCTCATTCTTAAGACCTATACCTATTTCTGTCTAATGTCTAATTAAGATATAGTATTCCAGAAAGTGAAAATAAAAGATGATGTGTTTTACAGACCAAACCCACAGGCACAAGCTAGCTTAAAGAAAAGTGAGGAGAAGGGGAGGTGATTAACTTTAAGCACAAATAAGAAAAGCAAATCGTTTTAGTTCTCTGAACTAGGTGATGGGCACTCCAGCAGTAGTAACCCCATGTTGCTAATATGATCATGTGACCTAGACCCTCAACAAGTCAGTCAGAGGCCTGGGTTGTACCAAGAGCAATTCCCACAAATGAGACACGGTGGTGGAAGAAGGAAGAGAAAGAGTCCAGCCTTTTTCATTTTGAGAAGAAAATGATAGCCTCCCAGTAAAGGGAATGGTATGGGTTCAAGTCCCAGCTCTGTTGTTCCCCATCTATGGGAATTTACACAAGACAAAGAGAGAGGTGGCTAAGACACAGCAGGGAAGAACTGATTGGGGAAACTGTATTAGAATCAAACTACAAAGACAGAGACTGCTCAAGAGAAAAAAAAAATTCCTTCTCTCCCCATCCTGCAGGGAAGGATTACGAATAAAAAGGGTGATTTTGCATTTATAGCATTTGTGCCTCCAGGAGGTCCAATCTATGAATCTGTAAAAGAAGATGTCAGATGTTGGAGAAAATTGGAGAGGAGAATCCATAGAAGCTGCCAGTACCTGGGTAACCTGTGTGAAGGACAGGTCACTTCCTGATCACAGCTGAGCCTGCGTTGGTTGGAGCCAGGACTGTCCCTCCCCATAGAATAGCCCTGCCAAGGCAGGGGTTCCTACGCTCCCCTCCTACTCATTCTCTCTCGGGAGATCTGGTTTGCAGACTTTTGCAGACAAAGAAGCCATTGTACTGAAGGAAAGTTTCAGTGATTTTCCCAAGGTCATACTACTTAAAATTAGAAAAAACAAAACAAAACAAAAAAACACCAATCCCAATGTAATCTGAGGTCAAATTCCCCAGGAAATGGTGTGGTGACTGAACGATGCCAATCAGTCTGATAAGAAGATTGAGATGGAATATGGGGCTGGTGAAATTCACAAAGAAAAATATTGAGCATCAAGGGTGTAGCAGTTCCCACTGTTACCACCTTTAAATGACATGTTTGGTCTGAAACAAGGAATGCCATCAAAATTAACAATAACACCAACTAATATTCTTTGAACATTTACTGTAAGCAGGCACCAGTCTATCAGCTGTACCTGCCATAACCCATTTAAATATACACATATTTAAACAATAGTAATAAAGGTTCTTGGAAGGCAACTGCTTCCAAAACAAACCCGATTAACAGCTTCAGTAATCTGCTTTGATAAGCAGGGTGAGGTTAGAAATACTGGAGCCTGGCACAGGGCACAGTGTGGGCCACTGACTGGATTTAATGCTGTGTTCATGCTTGATGTTAGGTTCTGGATCAGGGAAGGGGCTGGGGCTCCAAGTGGTTATAGGGGACACTCGGGGAGTCATTACCCATCAGTTAGAAAGATTTACAATCTTTCTATAGTGGTACATCCATAGCAATCTGTACTGGTCAAATAGCAGCCCTACTGACAGGTGTCAATCCTGACTCACCCTTCCTTTTTCAGGAAACTTTGCCAAGTGTCACCATAATCTTGCAGCAAAGCCTCCTATATGTTTCACAAAATACAAAGTGTTCCCCCCTGATTATCTCTCCCTGCCTGGAAATGTGTGATGTGTCCTCTGTCTGGAAGCAACCCTGCTTGCTTTCCCAGAATTTGCCAATTCCTGTGTGAGACCCTGGCCTTTTCTACCAATTGAGGTGGAGTTTAAGAGTTGTTATTAAGGACATAAAGTTTTCTCTGTATCATGAGAGGATGATGCAAATAACTTTGAACTTTCCCTGTACACCCCTCACTCCTCTCTGGGCTCACCCTGGGGAGGATTTGTGTTTTTTCAAGAAAACTGAACCTAACTGAGCATGCATAAAAAGATCGTATGAATTACCACGTGCAAACAGGAAGCCATCTTATCTTAACACCTTGTTGGCAAAGAATCTCCTACAGGTACTGGAACTTTGGTGGGTAAGAGGAAGGAGTCACCGTATATCTTATTTGCAATCTAACATCAAGAAGAGTACATTGTCATGATCTTCCAACTGTGTGCCTTGAAACAGAGTCCTGGGAAGAGCCCTAATGTTCAGTGTTAAGAATCTCCAAATGGCTGACTGGGCTCTTGCTTACTTCAGGCAGTGCTTTGCCTCTTTTTTGTTCAGGAGTCCATTGATTCTTTAAACGGGCAGTCTATTGTTAACATTTTTAATAGTAGTGTTCAAAACAACAAGCAATCTCTGGAGCCTGACAGCAGCTACTGAGTTGACCATCTGTCCTGTGCTTGTGCTTCTCACCCTTTCAGTCCCAGGCAAGGTTGCTGGTTCTTCTAGCTACAGCCACATTAGCCAGTATCACCCACCGTGGTCCCCCTGAGGCAGCCTCCACCAGCACTCTTACCTTAGCCCTGCCACCTCTGTCAGTTGTATCACCTCAGCAGCAGCCACTCTCATCTTTTCTGTCCTTGCTGTCACTACATCCCAACTGTAGTCACTGTGGTTGGGCAATTGAGGTGTTAGGCATTCTTGCAACAAGGAAGTGGAAACATTTGACCAAGGAATCCAACTAGCTGTGGGGCATAAAGGATAAGGAGAATGGAGGGGGGAAGTGTTGAGAATAGAGACATCAAAGTACTGTGTGTCGATATTGAAGTAGCTTAGTGCTTTGATGATCCTGCAGAGGCCAAACACACCTCAGGAGAGGGACATGGGGAGGCCACGGTGGGATTAGGGATGAAGAGACAGGACATGGCAATGAGGGAGCAGAGTGTGACTTGGAGCTCTCCATTTTGATGGCTTTCACTTTGTAACTGAGGACTTTTGCAACTACACCTGCTGACTTTGTCAATAAAGATTTCAGCCTACCTGTGGTGACTGAGCATTCAGTTAATGCTATATGTTATGAATTGAATTGTCTCCCCCAAAATTCATATGTTGAAATCATAACCCTCAGGATGTGATCTTATTTAGAATTAGTATCCTTACAGAGGTAATCAAGTTAAAAGGTCTTTGGGGTGGGTATTAATTCAATGTGACTAGTGTGTTTATAAAAATGGAGAAATTTGGAGGCAGGCATGCACAGAGGGAGAATGCCAAGTAAGGATGAAGGCAGAGATTGGGGTGGTGCTTCTACATGTCAAGGAACACCAGAAAACCACCAGAATCTAGGGGAGAGGCACGGAACAGATTCTTTCTCACCGTCCTCAGAAGAAATCAACCTTGCCACAACTTTTTCAGACTTCTAGCCTGCAGAACTGTGAAACAATAAATTTCTGTTGTTTAAGCCTCACACTTTATAGTACTTTGTTACAGCAGCCCTAGCAAACTAATACATCATCACAATCTTTCCAGCAGAATCTGCCCAAAGAAAATTAACATTCTATAAGGAAATTATTAATCTTGAAAAAAATGTATGCTGGTCTCTATCAACCTCTGTTAGATAAGAGATAGAAAGTCTTCATTGTAGCAGAAGACCCTAAAGAAGATGAAGTGAAAAGAAACCAGGTATTTGCAGAGGGACTTGCCTGAAGGAATGAAAAGAAGGCAAAACTTGGAGAGGGGAGAAGTGTGAAAGAAAAGATGATCCAGAAGCAATGGTTCTCAACCTTTACTGAGATTCAACCTTGGTTGATGTTGGATTCACCTGGGGAGGTGGTTATGGAGAAGGCTTTTTATAACTCCTGATACTCATGCAATATCCTACATTAATTACATCAGAAGCTCTGGGTATGGGACCCAGATATCAGTATTTTGCAACGGTCCCCAGGGGATTCCATTGTGCAGCCAAGGTAGAGAACCACTGCCTAGAGAGTTCCTCATTTTTGGTGAACTGTGTTGAAAAATGTTAACTGGCTCCTAAATACAGTTCTGAAGCATGTTCTAGAGCTCCTGAAATATTCCAGAGTGAAGTTTCAGATGTTGGTGAGCCTGCGAGTTTTACAGTGGACTTTCTGTTTGAACTGAATATTTCACAAATGAGATGTTGACATACGCAATAAGATAGTCCTCAGACAATTCTGGTCTCCTTTTCTCCAGTGGAGCAGACGTGCCAGGCTGAGTGGTATGTGAGCCTACCCAGGAGAAAAGAAAAGAATGCTACTATGAAAAGAAGCGTAAAAATGCACGGGGCAGGGAAATATTTGAAGAGTGAACAAACCAGCTTCTGTTGATTCTTTTTAAAGTTATTCTTGCGAGTGGAGACTTCAATGCCTTCAAAACTGTCTTTGCTGCAGATTACACATAGGGGCACTTTCTCGATGACTGTATAGTGCCATAATCAATAGCTACTTCATAAGAGAAGATTACAAAGATAACTGTGATACAGAAGCTCAAGATGCTGGTGATGGCAAAGCAGAAAGTGCAGCTCAGAAAAACAGGAGGAATAAGAAAAAGAACAAACATCTGTTCATACCCAGCAGACTGCAAGTCATAATGAATCAGTTTGTGTGAATCTTTGGGGAAAATCTTGAATATTACAGACTAAAATATAACTTTCCATGGCTTAAAATCTTGTGCATTCAATTTTTCTTGTTTAAAAAAGATTTTCTTAAAAAAATAAGTTTTAAAAAAGCAAACCAATTTATTCCACTTTGAATTATAATCATGTACTTTGAACTCAGTCTATAGGATGCCGCCAATTCTGTATATTTATTGGCACTATAATTTACATCTTGTGAATGGCTTTGTCATGTAGGAATAGGACTAGAGTTGTGAGTTTTATCAGAATTGTCGTCTGAGATCACTATTTACTTAGAAAAAATTGTTCACAAGAACCAGTTAAAGTAGTTTCTAGGCTGGCTTGCCTTTGCTGTGCCTTTGTCATAGAAATGCCACCTCTATTCTAGCAAGGAGATAAATCTATTTGATTTTGATGACTTATCAAGTAATAAAAGTTTAAAATTTCTAGCAGGACCACATTTTATAATATTAGCTGTTGGCTGGTTTATGTGACAGAAGTATACTTATATCAAGATTATCTTTTTGTCACTTGAGGATTAAAATGTTTATCACATTATTTAAAAAAAACAGATCCAGTGCCATCCCTTTATACAGTTGGTCTAGGAAAGACAGCTGGCATCTGCTTCACAGGCCAGGCGGGCCACATTTTGTACAAGGGGAAAAGGTAAGTGGCTGGCTTGGTGGAGCTATGTAACAATGACCATCATAGATACAACAATAATCTCTTACCTAGTGTTACACACCTAAAGTTAAAACTAATACCAGAAATTATAATAAAGTTACAATCTACCTTAGAAAGAAAGAATACTCACTGGCTTTTTATCCTCAAGAGATACTGTGTCTCCTGTGTCTTTCTGAAAAAACACAAACTAAAAAAAAAAAAAAAAAAAAAAAAAAAACAGAGATGGAGAGCATGAGAACCAGCCAACCTGAGTTCTTATTCCACAGCTTCACTCTCTCACCAGCTGACCTTGGGCTTAGTCAGCTTCTCCCTGTCTCCATTTTCACATCTATAAAATGAAGGTAAGACTATACGTTCTGCTTACCTACAGAACTATTTAGAAAATTGAAATAATGAATGTGAAACACTCAGAGCAGTAAATAAATACTAGGCAAACGTAAGGAGTTATAGAACCCTTATTTACTTTATTCCTGTAGCAAATGTCCCCTTTCAAATGTAGTTTATTCTTTTAATCAGTTTTCCTGCTTCTCACTTCTATATTTGACTTCCATTTATTTCTCCTGCTTTTATTTACTTGGCTTCCATTTATTTCTCCTGCTTTTATTTTTGTTTCCCCCATTTCCTCACCTAGTGGCTTTAAAAAATATATCTTTTTAGATTGTTTGCACTTTTATTAAAGCTTTTGATTCTTTTTCTGGAAGGTGACATAAATATAAATAATGGTATAATAAACTCAGTCCCAGTTATCTCAGGTAAAATATGTATTCTCCATGCACAAACATCTTACCCCTGACCACCATCTTGCAGGGTGGGTATTTTTTCCAACCGTAGGCTGAAGCTAGCGCTGATGCAGCCAAACAATTTGTTTGCCTTCTACCGGCAGGAGTCAGGATCCCTGGGTTAAAATCTGGCCTGCACCTCTAGCAAGCTGTGTGAACTTCTACAAGTTCGTTTTAAAAAACAAATCTTAATTGAATCCCACTGACCTAGACATCAAGGAGGCAATGACAAACCGGCACCCTACCAAGTCAGCTTTACAATCTCCACATCGGCAACACGTGGGCAACGCACCATGTCCTCCTCCTAGAGGTTGGGGAGGGCTGAGTGATGTGTGTGTAAAACACCAAGCACAGTTGGGAGCCGCAGGGAGCACTCAGTAACTGTCAGCAGTTCCAGGTTAGCCCCTGAGCAGACAGTCCTCATCAGACAACCTGAGACCCGGGAACCAAGAGGCGGACCAATCCCTGCAGGATTTCATCCATAACCTCTTCCTTCTACCTGGATCTAACTTCCTGAATGACCAGCGAAGTTTTGCAAGTTGGGCACAAACCTAGCAGAATAAATGGGGCTTTGGGCTGAAATGGGAACCGACGAAATGAATGTTTTCTTTTGAACACTCATAAAAAACAAGGAGTCTCAATTTCTTTAAATGTCCACATAATACAACCTGACTGCATTTTATTCCAGTGAAAGAATCTATTGTTTCTATGCATGGTAAACAGCCAGAAAGTAGGAGTTTCCTGTTAATTCTTATCACTTTTCAGAAGCAACTTCTCCACTGATGCATCTCCTGCACCCCATCAGTACTAAAAGCAACCTGCTCCTTAGAGACACAGGCTCCAGCAAAGACAGGAGAAGAATCGAGAGGCTCCAGGGAGAAGCCGAAGTGAAATGGATGTGGAGTCAGCTGTGCGGGGACCAGTGCAAGCCTAAGAATGCAGCAGAGGCTACTTGGAAACAATTTGCTGATCTTCAACAATCTGTTTCTTTAAAATGCATCTAATTCATTCAAATGCTGGAAACAATGCCAGTAGCCGACAATAGAAGCAGAGTGGAATGAATTATGCAGCATTCTATCAGTGAAATATTATGCATCTGTCCAGAATCATAATTATGTTTTAAAAAACATTTAAACTGGAAATGTCTCATTACGTAATGAGAAGTTTGAAAAACACAGTGCACAGAACCATACCACCATAAGGTGCAAGTCCAAAATTAGTGATGAACTAACAGCAGCAACAACAAAAGGCATATATACATTTTGTTTGAAAGCTTTAAAGGAAATATACTAACAGTGTGTAACATAGGGGTATTGGTTTTATTTCCTTCTGCAGATTTTCATGTACTTTATAATTTTCTTTAGTGAATATTACTTTCATCATGTTAATGAATAAAAGTTACAAAATAGATGATCAGCTTTTGATGGAATTCAATCCTGATTTTTTTAAACTGTGTTCCTTTGCAACGTTATATTGTGTTGGTAAAAAAGGTAAGGCCCAGTTTAGTACTGGAGAGGATCCCAAGGGTTATTTATGTGGCCCTCCTTCTGCCTCAGGCAGCTACACTATTATCATCACTATTCTACAAAAGTTGCACCTGAGGGAGAGTAAGGCACTTGCCCAAGGTCATACAAGCAACAAATAGCAGACTAGTAGACTAGGACTCAGATTTTCTTATTATGATGATAGTGTTCTATGCTATGTTATGTTATGTTATGTTATGTTATGTTATGTTAGTATTTTCGACAACTTACTAAAGCTAAAATTTATATTCTCCCTGGGCTAATGCAATATTGAAAAGGAGAAAATTGCAAGTCTTTTGACATTTCATTAAAATGGACAGTTCATTGTCAGTATTACAAAGAATAGTAGATCCTGAATTTCCAGGCCCCTGGACACCCACTGTGATTTCATGTCTCCTTGCTCTATGCCATTCTTTGGTTTGCGATCCCAAGCTGGTTCAGCTGCATCTTAGCCCCCGGCCTGACCTGGCCCCAGGAGGGCATTTAGAACACAGGCACCAGGGTGGTCCAGGCGGCATCTACTCCACTGCTTATCTCTCATGTTGAGAAGGTTCTCTCAGCCACCTTGTCCAAATATCTCTGCTCAAATGTTACCTTCTCAAGGAGGCTGCCTGGATTATCCAGCTTCCAGGAGCTCTCTCCCCTCCCCATGTTCTCTCCCCACTTTCCTGTTCGATCATTCTCCAAGCGCAAAGATGCTGTATATTTGCCTGGTTTGTATTCTCCGTCTTGGCCAACTAGAACACATTGCTTCCAGGGACAGGGGACGTGTTCTGTCTTGTTCACTGATACATCCTCATGCCTAGAATGGGGTCTGGCATATAGCAGTTGCTCAGTAGGTATTTATTGAACTGAAGGAAGGAGGAAAGGTGTGGGTAGGATTCCCCCGCCTTACCTCCATTACCCCAGCAATAAATAGCAGCATGTCATCATCATTGCTCACTGCTCACCGTTGCCATCCTAGAGCCACTTCCAGGAAACTGCTGAGCCTTCCCAGAAGGCTTGGAAGGTGCGTCCTTCCTGCCCTTCTCTAAGTCTGTGCTTTCCTAGGTTAAGTTCTGAGAAACCAGGCCAATCTAGCACACAATAGCAGTGGCATGTGAACATGCAGGCACCTAGATACCGTATTTGCAGGCCGATGTCAGCTGAGTGCCTTTAGAGTTTCTGAAGGGAAAGCTGCCTGCCTTTCACAGAAGCCCATTTGAAACTGGGTCTTAATAAAACAATTGCCCACTCACCACAGTATGTGAATATTCAGTGTGGTACAGTGCCACCTCTAATAAGCTTTTGTTCTGATCCAAGTTATCCAAAATGTTGATATTAGTGGTTGAAACGTCCAAGACTCAGGTCGCTTTATTATTTATACAATTCAACTTCTCAATACTTACTATAATAAAAATACCCCAAATCCCTTGCACACATAGCTCCAGTAGTTTTATATCAACTCCACGGGAAGTTAGAGACAATAGTTCTTAACAATAACAGGAACAGCACCTATCATTAATGTTCCAGGCTTTCTCCTGGGCGATCTTCAGCCATCTTTTTTTTGTTGTTTTGTTTTTTTTGTTTTGGAGATGGAGTCTTGCTCAGTTCCCCAGGCTCGAGTGCAGTGGCACAATCTCAGCTCACTGCAAGCTCCGCCTCCCGGGTTCACGCCATTCTCCTGCCTCAGCCTCCCGAGTAGCTGGGACTACAGGCGCCTGCCACCATGCCCGGCTAATTTTTTTTTTGTATTTTTAGTAGAGATGGGGTTTCACTGTGTTAGCCAGGATGGTCTTGATCTCCTGACCTCGTGATCTGCCTGCCTTGGCCTCCCAAAGTACTGGGATTTATTCTTGATTATTTACAGCAACCTTGTGAGCTACATGTCTATTCCTACATAAGAGAGCAAAGTTGCTGAGAGCTGAAACAGTACAGCTAGGAGAAACTGCAATCAGCCTCTGCTCTGCTTCAAAGCTCAGTCCATTTCACAGCAGGGGGGTTTCCAAGTGGAGGATTCAGCTGCTCCATTGTATGATGAGACAATATTGTGGAGTATTCGTCTATGGTCTTTCTCCCACCTCCCTCTGTTCCCCATCACTTCCAGGAACAATGGCACTAGAAGGTAAAAAAGGTCATGTTATTGACATTTTAGTCAAAAGATGTAGACTAGGGAATATGTGGAAGAAGCTGCACCCCATTAGAAGTCCTCTGAAGTCTCAAGGGGACAGAAGTGAAGCAGGAGGTTACTGGTGGGTCTCTGATGCCCAGAGGACAACAGAATGCTCAGATAATTTGGGGGAATGTGGGATCTGAAGAAAGAGATTTACACCTCTCCGATCCTCTGGGAGGTGAGAGGAGAGAGGGCTGGGTGGCTTGTCAAAGACAAAAGGCTAAAGGTAGCCCCTGGAGTGGCTCATCTCCCCAAAAGGGTTGCAGAAGTTAGAGGAGAGAGAAGGAAGATGTGTAAGCAAGAGAGCTGTAGATAATGCTGAACAAAGCAGTGAGGACCCTGCAACCTGAGACCAGAGAGAGCCACTGACACCTCAGCAAGTACCAGGGTGGAGGGATGACCATGTCTAAGGATGCGACAAAACTAGCATCTATCTCAGAGGACAGCAATGTGAAGGAAGCCAACATACAGCAACCAGCATTCTCCTCTGCCAAGGGCCACAACGTACTTTATGCTTTTAGGCACAAGGAGGAAAGGGAACGTGTGGATTTACCAAGAATAAACCTGAAATGGTTGGGACTCATTTTGACTTGTCATTCTATAGTGTGCCTCTAGCTGAAGGGGATTTCCAAGGAAAGGTTAAGTTATGGGAAAATATTCACTTTTGGTCTGTGAGATGTATCAGCTACAGTTATTTTTGTCTGTGTCATACCCTCTCTCCTTCTATGCCTTTTTTCCCCTACCTTGGCTAAATTTGGCTGAATTTACTTTACAACTTAATATTGGGACTGTCAGAAAAGCTCAAAATCTCTGTTATAAAGATATCTATTGAGAAGTCCTCTTGGTCGTATAATGTATAAATCTCCTATATATGCCTAATTTTATTTTCCCAGCAACCCGCTAAAGTAAGCAGAGCAGATAGTATTATCTCACTTTTTAGATGAGGAAACTAAGGCTCAGTGAAGCTTAGTGGATTGCCCCAAATCACAATGGAGAGAACAAGATGCAGGCCCTTCAAACCCAAGCCCCAACTCTCACCCCTCTTCTACTTCACCCATGACCCTGTTTTTGCCATCGTGACCAAGTGTGGACCTTTCCAATCTTTGATATTCCACACACAGGAGAAGCCTGGAAGCCATTCCTGCTGGATGTAGTGACCAACACATTGGATTTACCCAAATTGCCAAGTGATCCTGATAAACAAAATTAGAGTATTCAGATTGGAAAAATATTTTTTTGCAACTCCTCCTCACAACCCGGAACCCACTCGGTCTAAAAAACCTTGTATTTTCGTTTCATTCACAGGAATATGGAGTTAGACATATGCTAGAGAAGGTGGGTTCCTCTATTAGAAGACTAAGAATTATTTGAGATTATGGGATAGTTTTTTATATAAAACAATAATCTAAGTCAAGAGAAAAATATGTGTTAGGGAAGTAATAATTTGTAGAATGTCAGATATCCCTGTGTACTGCAAAGTTCAATTCAACAAAGATTTAAGTAGAAAGGCATCACGCTAAGCCTGCCGTAAGTAAGCAATATTATAAGTGAGGCTATAAGCAATATAAAGAGAAGTTTTGCCCTCAAAGTTTACAAGATAATGGAAGGAATCAGACTAAAACACTAGTAATGACGATCAAGGCAGAATTTATTAAGAGTGATTAAGAATGTATTAAGGTATTAATTACAATCAAGGCAGAATATAAAAGCCGTGCCAAGTGGACGTCGTAGAATTAGAGAAGGGTGCAAACACATGCAGTTGGGAAATAAGAGGAAGACTTCAAGAAAGGAGGAGGGGCAGTGTGTGGGCATTGAAAGACGAGTAGAATTTCAGCAGCGTCTACTGGGAACAGCCACATGCAAAAAGAAGTGATGCCCTCCGTGAGATCCAGGGCTCCTGGTGACCTCTTTCCCCAGGAGAGAAGGGTCAGGAGGGCCCCAGCTGCTTAGCCAGGTACTAGCACATGGTTTGACTTTTCTTCTCTATGATTTTAACTTCCAACTATTCCATGGAATGCCTCTCACAGGTAGAATCACCCTTTCTCCCATATCAAATACACACAATATGCCAAAGCAAATGAGTCTGCTGGTCTGAGTGCCTGCCAATCCAAGCCTGAGAAGAGCGTAAGCTGCACTGACCCACCTCCAGCAGGGGAACTTGGAGAGTATATAAAGCTGAAACTCCAGGTTTTGCTGTAGCTAGAAGCTCTCCCAACATGGGCTGCCAAGCCCTCCCACTTTGGCTGCTGTTCTTCCATGCCGTTATTCTACCTGAAGCAGGTACTACAGCTGATGCACAGGTTCATTTTTCTCATGCCTTGTCACAAGCTTGAAAGGCAAAGTATGGTTATTTGCACATAGGCCACCAGCACAACAGCTTAAAATTAAATGCAGATAGAGCTTTTACTCTGCTTAATGTAATCCAGCCACTGATGAGATATTGCTGTGATGATAGCTGAATGCATAATCATAACTAATTTTAGGAAAGTTTGATTGAATATTTTCTGTAAGATGTGTTTTCTGTGAGCCAAGCATTAGCCAATTTATTGCTCTTTAAAATCATACCTCTATTGTGAGATTCTGGATAGAAATAGACAAAGAAAGAATACTTGGCTATGGTATAATCCAATAAGGGTTCTTAAAATGTTCTTTGGCTTATGTATTGATATTTAGCACTAGGAGTATTGAATTACAGTCATGATTTTTTTATTGTTGCTGAATGGAGGTATAAAACCTACTATTAAAAAATCTTAGCTTGAAATACTTGACATGACATAAAATTATCTGGACTTGATTCATGATGCCTTCTAATCTGAAAAACTGTACCTTTCTATAAAAATAGATAGATTGATTTGATATTATTGCTTTTAATGTGTATTCTACATCTAGTCCTCTTAAGGAAATTTTAAATTTAACTTGGAACTAAACTAATTTAAAATATCTACATAACTTCAATATTTTTATCATTATTTTGTGGCTTTGGGGGAAAACATTACTGTCTTACTTGTACTAACAAATGAAAATTTGGAAATACCTTTGACCAGCAAGTAGTTTGAATATAATTCTTATTAACTATAAAGGAAAAACATAACTCACCCACCACACAATAGCAATTGACTTTAAAGTTTGTAATATGCTCAAACTCTTTTTTTTTTGTTCTGCACGTAATTGTCTGAGTATGTTTATATCCAATATTTAAACATTTATTAAAACATACTAGGTTGTTAGGAAGGATTTCAATAATTTTTTTAATCTTTTGAGTTTCTAAGCCTTGTTTCTTATCCATTTGTCCAATGAAGTTTCGGCTTGGGAATATGGGGTTTAGGGCAGAAAATCTGGATCATTCAAGTGCTAACTGGGCACTTTTTGGCCCAGTGAACTTGGACAAGTTTTTAAATCTCTCTGTGCTGCTATTTCTCTCAAGTAAAAAGAATATAATTCACAGGATTGTTTGGGGGATTTAATGAAATGTTTGTAAAATACTTGGAAGACTGCTTCAGGCATAGAAAATGTTCAGTCAATGTTAACTGTTATTATAGACACTGTAAATTATAAACTATAGATATTTTAAACTGAGAAGAGATGAAAATACAGATTATCAGATTCAGAATATGACATTTTACCATGATACATCAATTCCTCGGGAAACCAAGATATTTTCCCCTTTTGACGTTTCAGTAACAGGTTTTGAGTAATGGATTCAATATTTTAAAAACATATAGCAGGAAAGAAGTTCTTGTCTTCCAGTAGATCAACACTATGCAGGTTAGTACTTGGGGATGTGTGGGCTATACCAAACATGTATGGAAATTGATCGTTTTCTGAAGCATAGCAAAAATTTGGAAATTTCTGATAGAATTCAAAATTCACATTCATCATATTTGTGCCACTTGTGGCAAAGATGATTCTAGTTTGATGGTGCTCAGAGTGACAAAGTGTCAGCTTTGGGGATGTAATTGTAGGCCATGGCAGAAAGTGACCCTGGACCAATTCAGAATGAACCTCGGTCATCTCTGCCCCGCTCTCCCAGGCTCTTTCCCTTACTTGAAATGTATTGCTACTCTTGGGAAGTGGAATCAGTCTATGATTTAATTTCTTTGGAATCAAGTTCCCAAAGGATTTTAGACAGACAGAAGGACCCAAAGTAGACAATTCTCAATCTGCAATGAGTTTAATGATTTCTGGGAGCCGGAAAGAAAACCACCCCCAAATTCAGTGTTTCTCTTAAGGCCACACCCTGATAACTACTAATCTATTGGGAACAGCAGAGAAAAGGTCCCTTGAAGCAAACATCAGCCTCATTCTGGTCCCAGCTGTCCCGAATCCCTTCTCCCTCACATCACAGTGAAAAACCAATTCCCAATGGAAAAAGGGTCCAAATGAGGACTGCTATTACACTGGGCACTTTGATAATCCAGTTACAACAATATTCAGCTCTCCTCTTCCCTGCCTTATTTTGCTTCCTTTGAAATTTGCAAGCTTACCACCAAATACCAGAGCATTTCCCAGGCTGAGGGCACATGCTGCTCTGCTCTGGGCCCATTACTTAGCACTGTGGTTGGCAGAGTAGAGAACGCTCCATCACTAGTTTGAAAAAATGAACAAAACACAATGAGCGAGAACATCCCTTAGCTGATCTCCACTTGTGAGATCCTTTTCAAAATAACAACAACAGGATTATGAGGCTTTTCCCCCCGAGTGGCTGCAAATCTAGGGATATTTGAGAGGCTCAGGTAATCTTACAGACACCATTGGCAAGTCTCAGTTATCAATGGGGCCATTTTCTTGCCAGCTTCCTGGTGCCTCCTTCATCTTTGCCCCTTTTCCAACCCTTTTGTGCCCACCTGTACTGTCACTGCACCTCTTCCCCAAGATGTGGACGTTGCCCCAGAGTTTATGGAGGGGGTGCTCTTGAGCTTCCAGGAACTCATGGATTAGTGATACGATATGACCTAATAGGCTTTTCTAGGCTCCTGGTGCTGATTGCACAAGAGTCTTACAGACAATGGGGCCAGTGAGACCATCTGGAAACAACCACCCAGGGACACCACTGCAGTTCCATGCAGGTCACTTTGATACTAGAAGAGATTTGTGGAACTGGCAGACTATTGGAGTGCAGTTGATATTAGGGTGATTCACATGAAAAGTGAGGACAAAGGGGGAACTTGTTGACCACCAGAGAGAGAAAGACTATTTCTGATAATGCAATTGTTCCCTGGCACAGAATTTATCTAATCAACACAATCCTAGTGAAATCATTAAAAAGTCTCTATTAACCCCATTATGATCAATTTACAATCCATTCAGCTGTGTGCACTGCTCTGCCTGGACCCCACACTGACCACAACCCCTCCTTCTCTCACCCCCACAGACCCCACCCAGGCTCTCAGCCCTGCCGCTGCCTCCTCAGACAGGGACTCCCAGCCCTGGCACCATGGTCAGCTGGAAATTCCAGGTGTCAGATCACAGCTGGATCTGCAGAACTGCCCTGTAGTCCCAAGCACCTCTGGCCAAACGCTCAGCAGAAAGCACACCGCCTAGCCCTGTTGCAAGGCCTGCAGCCCTGAGAGCCACTCTGTACACATGCACACTCACACCCACCACTCACATTCGTTCACATACACACACTCACACAAATACACCTCTCACTCACACCCACCACTCACATTCATTCACATACACACACACCACTCACTCACACACCCACCACTCACACTCACACTCACCACTCACATTCATTCACATACACACACCACTCACACTCACACTCACCACTCATATTCAGTCACATACACACACACCACTCACTCACACTCACACCCACCACTCTCATTCACATACACACCGTTCACACACACTCACACCTACCACTCACATTCATTCACACACACACCACTCACACTCACACCTACCACTCACATTTATTCACACATGCACCACTCACACTCACACTCACCATTCACATTCACATACACACCACTCACACTCACCACTCACATTCACATACACACACCACTCACACTCACACTCACCACTCACATTCATTCACATACACACACCACTCACACTCACACACTCACCACTCACATTCATTCACATACACACACCACTCACACTCACACTCACCACTCACATTCATTCACATACACACACCACTCACACTCACACACCCATCACTCACATTCATTCACATACACACCACTCACACTCACACCTACCACTCACATTCATTCACACCCACCACTCACACTCACCACTCACATTCATTCACATACACACACACCACTCACACTCACACCCACCACTCACATTCATTCACATACACACACACCACTCACACTCGCACCCACCACTCACATTCATTCACACACACACCACTCACTCACACTCACACCCACCACTCACATTCATTCACACACACACCACTCACTCACACTCACACCTACCACTCACATTCACACACACCACTCACACACTCACTACTCACATTCATTCACATACACACACCACTCACTCACACTCACACACATCACTCACATTTATTTGCGTGCACACACACACACTGTCTTTCATACCACTCACATTCATTCACATACACACACACACCCATCACACTCACCACTCACATTCATTCACATACACACACTTACACTCACCACTCACACACACTCTCATACCACCCAAATTCTCTCATATACACACACTCACCACTCACACTCACACTCACCACTCACATTCATTCACATACACTCTCACACATTTATTCACAATGTCTCACACACACACACACACTCACCACATACTACCAATCTGTTTCATTCACTCTGCCTCCTTGATCCTATCCCAAAGCCCTGCTCTCAGCCCCTGCCCTCAGTGCTGCCCTCTCCTGACTGAGCTACCAGTTATCTCCTTGCCTAGTCTTAAATCTTCCCTAATTCCTGCCTCCTTATCTCTTATTGTAAATATTCCCCTGAACACTACAAAACAGACCAAACGCTCCCTCAGACCACCTGCCCAGCACCCGGCACCACCTCCCTACCTGAGGCCACCCTGGACATTCCGCAGGGTGCACTGCAGCAGCCTGGGAGGGAGAGTGACTTCAGCCCTGGGGGATACATGGGCAGTGTGTCTGCATCTCAACTTACTCCAGATTGAGAAGAGGTTGACTGTCTACATCAAAGACCAGGAGTTGGGTTTCAGTCACCCTGCCAAGCCCCTCATGGAAATTCCGCTTGCTTCACATCCAAGACTTCTAGCTGAGTTGGTCCTGACTTCTTATTCTCACCCCTTACTTCCTAACCCAGTCACCCTGGTTTCACTTCAACTCCTTTCTGAAGCTGCTCTTTTTTTTCTTTTTTTTTTTGAGACTGAGTCTTGCTCTGTCACCCAGGCTGGAGTGCAGTGGTGCGATCTCGGCTCACTGTAAGTTCTGCCTCCCAGGTTCACGTCATTCTCCTGCCTCAGCCTCCCAAGTAGCTGGGACTACATGCACCCACCACCACACCTGGCTAATTTTTTTGTATTTTTAGTGGAGATGGGGTTTCACCATGCTAGCCAGGATGGTCTCGATCTCCTGACCTCGTGATCTGCCTGTCTTGGCCTCCCAAAGTGCTGGGATTACAGGTGTGAGCCATCACACCCAGCCTGAAGCTGCTCTTTTTAAGACACAATGGTACTGGCCTTTAATTGCCAATCCAGTGGCATCAGCAGCCTCTGTCTTGTCAGCTCCCCCACAGCAGGCCACACTGACGGCTGTCCCTGTGCCCAGACCCTCACTCTCCCTTGGCCCTGTGGCAGTGACAATGGTCAGATGAAAGCTCTTGTATCTAACCAGAAACAGTTGGAAACCAGTTTTTAAAAGTGGTTGTGTTTATGCTGTGTTTATGTGCACTAGCCAAATACCTCCTCTCTCACCAAAGTTACCTCTAAAGCACAAATCCAAAAATGTAAAATTAATTAATTTTACTTAAATAACCCCCCAAAAGAAAAAAATACATAATAAAAATAAAAACAGGAAAGAACACAAAACGGGAAAAATGCCTGAAAAAGGACAAACCCATGCGATATTAGAACACATCAAATGAACTAAAAAGCATGGTCGAATTTATGTGTAAATTGTAGCTTACTTAAAGCAAATGCCGTGATTAAGTACAGACAGCTAAAGACGTGTAATAAAGTATACAGGCTGACATAAAATTGGAATCACTGGTACAAACATATACTTGATTAAAAGGAAGAGTCATAAAACCAACTGCACACCAAGGCAAGAGCTTAAGAAGAAGTGATTGCAGGACATGGGTTTCCAAGCTCAGCTGCACAACAGAATCCCGTGGACTGTCGACCATTCAGATTCCCAGGCCCCCTCTGCTGCAGCTGTGAGCCAGTGGGTTTGGGGTGGGGCCCGTGAGGCCACTGTCTTAGGCCACACTCAGGATCCCTGCTGGGTTCTAACGTGTCTGATGCATCTCAGTTTGCTACAGGAAAAATGTGGGAGGATCCAGAGGAAGGCTGTGGAACCCACGCTCTGAGAGAAGCACTGTCCAAGGTACACCTGTGACCCAGCAAGAAGGTGAGTCACAGCCAGACATTCCCCTTGGCCTTGAGGAGGAGGGGCCGCGGGCAGGTGGGACCTGAAGGGCAGAGGGTGTGACTGTCCCCAGGAATGGACAGTCCCCACCCAGCCAGGCAAGTCACACATCTCCACAAAGAATGACATCCCAGTTTTATTTCTGCTTAACAAGACAAGGATGCCCTCAGATCTTTGTTTAACTTCATGGTTCTTATACATTAAAGACTGACTTTGGCCGGGCATCATGGCTCACATCTGTAATCCCAACACTTTGGTAGGCCGAGGCTGGCGAATCACTTGAGGTCAGGAGTTCAAGACCAGCCTGGCCAACATGGTGAAACCCCACCTCTACTAAAAATACAAGAAAAAAAAATTCGCCTGGTGTGGTGGTGCGTGCTTATAATCCCAGCTACTTGAGAGTCTCAGGCAGGAAAATCACTTGAACCCAGGAAGGAGAGGTTGCAATGAGCCGAGATTGCACCACTACACTCCAGCCTGGGTGACAGAGTGAGACTCTGTCTCAAAAACAAACAAACAAACAAAAATACCTGACTTAAGGGTCTCTATTTCAGGAGTTCTTAAATGATGGATGTATGATAACCATCCCAAGAGCTTACTGAACATGCAAAATCCTGGCCCCCATTCCCAGACATGGGATGCACTCCAGGAATCTGCATAATTAGCAAGCCCTCCTAGAGATTCAAATGACTCTGCAGCTTGTGTGAGGGTCACACTTTGAGAAGCACTGCCCTGTGGCCATTGGGAAGGGAGAGACAGCAGGAGATCCACCAGTCCCCTGCTGTCCCTCAGCAGTAAGCCTTGGGCATTTGCTTCTGTCTCCCTTATTACTGGCTCTTAACGTGAAGGTAATAAAAATTGCCAGCTCCAAAGTGTTCCCTCTGTGCCAGGCATTTTACCTGTATTTGTTTCATGAATCCCCTTTGAGGCAGGTACAATGATCTCTGACAGATGAGGAAAGCGAGGGCTCAAGTGGCCCATGCGAATTGCATAGCTAGCATGTGGCAGAGCTGAGACGCAAACCCAGAGGCTGGCTGTGGCACTCGCACTCTGAAGCCCAACCATCCTAGGTGCCTCGATATCCCCGGAGACACCTGTGGGTAGCCAGTTGGATCATGCCCATCAAAGTACTAAGAGAGGGGAACTGCAGGTGCCAGGTGACAGGAGAGGGCAGCAGCATCTTTGGAAAAAAAAAAATACAATGCTAGTATCTGCTGTGCACTTGCGCTTCACCCACACTCAACACTCAACACTGACAATGACATGGTAGAAATTATCCAAGAATCCAAGACAGACTTTCTAAGCTGAAATATCAAGAAGCCCAGAGCTCGAGGGCTTCTATCTTCTTAGGTGCAGATATTCTTGCCAGGGTGGGCACTTCTAAAAAGAGCAAAGCCAAGCCTGACATCTCATCACAGGGCAAACCTAACATGGTCCCATGGATGACCCCACCCAGAACAGGAGCGCCCTAGGAGATCCGACAGTGTTCCCCTTCTGCCCCCTCACTAATAGCATGACCTTCGGGAAGCTGCTGCCATTGTCAGTATCCTATCTCCTCCCTGGTAACATGGGGACAATAACACCCTACAAGGGAGTCGTGAGCCTTAAAAAGATGTCAGCTCTATGGGGCTGAGCCCAGTGCCAGGAGCACAGATGGTGCTCAGTAAATAGCAGTTGTTACTGCGACCATGAGGAGATGGTGGGGAAGATGACTCCCTTCACCAACACTTAAGTGAGGGTTGGGGGGCTGCCTTTCTTCCAAAGACTGGCTTGCTGTGCAACTCGTGGAAGGTTCTGGAAGGTGTTCAGGACGAGTCGAGGTGTATTTTGAAGGCATGTGGGGCACGGTGTGCGATGACCTGTGAGACGAGAAGGAAGCACAGGTGGTGTGCCGGCAGCTGGGCTGTGGGGCAGCCATCTCTGCCCCTGGAGAGGCCCACTTTGGCCAGGGCTCCGGCCCCATTCTTCTGGACGATGTGCAGTGTTCCGGGATTGAGGACTACCTGGGGGAGTGCTCCCATGCTGGCTGGTCCACCCACAACTGTGGGCACGGGGAAGACACTGGTGTCATCTGCTCAGGTAGATTTCTATCTTTTCTGAAAGTTGATTTTTCATTTTTTTCCTGATCAATCCCTGAGGCTCCTCGTTTCTCCCCGACATGAGAGAATGCCTTTGTAACATATCATTTCATTAGTATGAAACTCCCTGTCCACCCAGGTCTCAACCACTCTTCCCAAGAAAGACACTCACTCTGAAGCCAACTCCTCTATGATATTTATGAAACAGCTGAACACTCTAACTCTAACCCCAATCGTCTGTGTCTATTTGAGAAGTCAAAGATAATCATATCGGGAAGAATGCTAGATTTGAAATGAAAAGGCTTAGTCCAGCTGCAGGAAAGGTACATGGTTTGTGGATCCTGATACAAAACAAAAATGTGGTCCCCCTTTTCAAAAAGTGTTAAGAATTTCAAGACAGAGACAGCAGAGCGTCAATGGAAGGGCAGGGGCCCATGGGACCTGGTTGAGGCTTACCCCAATGAATATTCCTCTATGATTCCCTCTCCCCAAACCTCCTGCCCCCTTGAGTTTAACGTGACATTTTGCACATCATTTTCCCCTTACCTAACAAGTTGAGAATGATCATCACGACAATCATGACAATGCCTTTTACTGTACTGCTGTGAGGACGAGGCGTCTGTCAGTTCTGATCCACTGTCTTGTCCTTCCACAGCCTGAAAAGCAGGCTGCCCACAAGGCTGTGTTGATACTTCTGCTTTTTGCGGAAATCAACCCTCTAGAGAGTGAGCAGCTGTGTCTCTGATAAACCGACTATGGGTGATGGGGCAAGGTGTAGAATCAGGAGGAGGGGGAACACGAAGGCTCCTCCTTGCTGCTCAGCTGCAGACAATTGTGGAGTCAGAGGGTGTGTCTTCCTCTCCCCTACTCCCCTGCCAATTCCTCCCAAACCCAACATGCTAGGAAGCAGGATTAGCTCCATCACCAAGTGGCCAGGAGCTAAGCATTCAACAATATTTACTGCCAAAGGCTGTAGAGATGCAGCAGTGAATACAATGTCCCCATTCCGTGGGATGGACTTATAGGTGACTGCCAGCTAGCAGGTACCTCGCCTCTCCTGCCGACTGCAAAGACAAGGGCCTGTTGTGGCTGGGACCTTTCCCACTGCAGGCAGCTTCATCTCGACAGCAGTTAAGGGGTCAGAGGAGAACTCCAGTCTATTAAACCATCATTCCCAAGGCCTCTCACCAGCCTGCAGGGCAAAGGTGGCCCCAGGCCCTCCTACCTCCTAGACCACTAGGTCCTGCCTTATGATTGAACCAAGTGGGACATTGTCCAAAGCCCTTCCGGTGAGTCCTCAGCAGGCCTGTGTGGAATTTACCTTTGCCTCATGGGGGTGCTCCAGGCAGCCTGGGTGGGCAGAAAGAGGACTCTGCCATTGTCTTAGGCAGCAAGTCCTGCACCAGGCCCCTTGGGAGGGAAGGTGAGAGACAGGGGCTGAGAACAATCTAGTTAGCAAAGTATTGTAAGTATAAATCTTGCTTCAGGCAATTTAAAAACACTTTCCATGATTTTGCCCTCCAGGGGACATTTGGCAATGTCTGGAGACATTCTTGATTGTTACAACTAAGGTGCTACTAGCCTGTGTGGGCAAAAGCCAGAGATGCTACTAAATATCCTGCAATGCACAGGACAGTTCCCACCACAGAACTTTCCAGCTCAAATGTCAATAGTGTGAGGTTAAGAAACCCTGCTTCAGAATCAAGCATGTGCAGTTGAATTTACTGATTGTAATAACTATTTATTAATTAACTGATCATTGATTAATTAACAGTTGCATCAATAATGAAAGCAAAGTTATCTATTGTTTCTTCCCCAAGCGTTAGCCTTAGTCTAGTTTCTTTTCCAGTCATTTCCTCTGATTGTCCCCTCTACTGATTACAGTTAATTAAATGTATCCTGTCATTTTTGAGGGGGATAATCTCATCCCAAGTGAATCTTGAGCAGATTCACTGAATCATTATTGTAGCCTTCACAGGTCATGTGCTCCAAGCATGACAGGTCTCCGAGTGGTGTCGCCTAAGAGACTGTCTCAAAGCATAACCCTGATGTCAGCCACTGAGCACTGTCCTGTTTCCTGAGCACCTCCTGTTCATTATCCCATTCCACCCTTACAGCAATTCGGGGGGCTTGTTTTATGAGCCTTGCATTGCAAATAGGGAAACTGGGGTTCAGAGACAAGGTTAAGCAACGTCAAAGTTAAATGCCTTGACCAAAGTCCCACAGCAAATATTTAGGTCTCTGGATTCCAAATCCAGTCCTCTGTCTCCTGCGCCAAATGTCGACACTCTGGAAAAATTGCCCTGCACCTAGGCAAAAATGTTCAAATGTTCGGAGTTGTCTTTGATGCTCTGCCAGTAGCCTCACCCTCCTCACGTATGTCAGGCCTCCGCAACACACTCACACCCCCTAAATCCTGTCAAGCTCCCCAGGTGCAGGGAACCTCTGTGCTGAACTGCCCTAATTTACTTAAACAGGAGCTGGGACACACCTTCTTCCATCCTTGAGGATCACACTTCCCCCAGTTCCATTTCCTTAAGTGCTCTTCCCCTCCACCTCCAGTGATGTTGAGAGAAAGTCAATGAATGTTAATTGGGGAAATAAGTAATTAACTACGTGAGTGAGAGGACTGGATGTGAATGCATTAGTCAGTTCTGCTGTTTTTCAAATACCCCCAAACAGCATGGCCCAGGTTTCCACGCCCTAAGCAGACTCTCTTTGAAATCCTTTACTTACTTTAAAAAGTCACCCAGTTTTACTTACAAGTTACAATTAAGCCATATTTATTTTAATACAAAAACAAAGTTGTAAACACTCAACAACATCAGGTACCCTCAGTCCCTTAGGAAGATGCACCTATTTATCCTGTGGGGTCTTCTACCCCATCTCATGGTGAGAAACTAAGAAACCCAACCCTAGTTGCACATAGTGGGCTCTTCCTGAGTGGAGTTTACACTAAAATGTGTGCATTTCAATGAATATTGAAAAGAGTCAAAAGGTGTTTCCTTCCCAGATATGCCCTAAGCCTTTTTGAAGTAATCACATATAAGGAAAATTCCAGGCTGAAGTTTTTGACTGGGGTCTTAGTAATGGGGCAACAGCAGATCCTTCTAGCAAGTACAGGGCATTCCAGAATTTTTATCATCTCTAATAGACTCAGTTTACATTTAACTTTCTTTTTTTCTCATAGAGTATGAAAATGAGTGCTTGCAAACTTTTGGTAAGAATCACACTTTACTATGTCTTTAACAGAACATCCACTAATGCCCCTAATCCTTTGATTGTATTTACCAGCATAATGCATTGCAAGAGGTTGGGGAGTGGCAGAAAAAAAAAGCAAAACAAAACTGAATTTAATCAAAAAGACTCAACAAGGAAAGAGAAAAAACAGGTAGCTTCCTTGCGTTTAAACATGCAGAAATCTTTGCTCCTCAAACTGTTGTCTAAATGTATTTTAGAAAATCCTGGAGTGAGGACATGAATATGGTTTAGTAAATTGTCATGCAAAAATGTTATTAAACTCAGACTAAAGAAAATCCTAACTTTGGACACCCAAATAATGCCTCTAAGGTTGGAAAGGCAGTGACTATGACCTCAGAACAGAGTCCCTTTCCATCTCTGTTTGGCAAATTCAGAGATTAATGAGAAAAGCACAGCCTTTATTGTTAACCTGAGTCCTTCAGCATTCTCCTTTATGAGTGCCTCAGGAATATAGTTCTATAAGTATTTTGTCTTTCTGGCAGAAGATGCATTTGCACAAATAATCCAATTTAAAAGATCAATCTGTACATGACTCAGATGCACAATAAATTTCTCACTTGTCACTGATCAGAACCTACTGGATTTATTTCTCAAAGCATGCCATTAGCTCAACATCTGCTCCAGGAATCACATACATGCTGACGCTTGCCCAGTAAACTTGGGTATGCTATTTTGCATGACAATGATACCTCATTTATTTCTCTCTGCTCTTAGATGCTGAGATCCTAACGCCATTTCCTGGTGGTAAGTCAAGATTTTCTAACTTCCTGGCTGATACATCTTGGTGGGTCATTTGCTGCTAAGCTGATGGTTGTATCTCCAACCCTACAAACACTACCAAACAGAATGGTTTCATCTGAGGATCCCAGTGCTTTCGCTTCACTCATAAATCTCTATGGGTTTTTTTGTTTTTTGTTTTGTGTTAATGCACAGAGGAAGGCTCTGTCCTTCTCCCCATCCTTCTTTGTCTATGTAACTTCTTCCTACTCCTCTTTCAATCCTCAGATCCATTGTCATCTCTTAGGGAAGACATCCCCAAATCCCACCCCACTCCATTATGTACTCTCAAAACATCATGAGATTATACTGCTTCCTAGCACTTGGCATAGTTGCAAATCTCCGTGTAATTTTAGATTAACATGACTGCCTCCTCCAGACTTGCAAACTAGACTCCAAACTCTGTGACAGCCAGAGGTGGATCTGTTAGTTTAACCACAGTATCCACAGTGCTATCTATTCGGCCCTTGTGTGTGCTCAATAAATGCTTGTTGCAAGGTGAAACAAATGGGTTAATGAAGAATATGTGCCTTCTGCTAACATGCAGTATTTTTGTATTTCCCCAAAAGACTGGCCACAATTGCAACTAGTGAATGGCTCAGGTAGGTGTTCGGGGCGTGTGGAAGTTTTCCACCATGGCCAGTGGGGCAGGGTTTGCGACGACCAGTGGGACATGAATGAAGCCGACGTGGTGTGCCGGCAGCTGCACTGTGGGCGTGCCCTCGCAGCCCCTGCTGAGGCCCAATTTGGCGAAGGCACAGGCGAATTTCTACTGGATGATGTGGACTGTACTGGGAAAGAGAGTTTTTTGGGACAATGTCCTCATGCTGGCTGGGGCCTGCATAACTGTGGCCCCAGAGAAGATGCCAGCATCATCTGTGCAGGTAATGGCCACCTCTCCCTCCACAATGCCACTCACTACGTCTCCACTCACCCCACTGGCAGTGCTTACACCTATGTAATTGACCATCTCTGCCACTTGGGTGAGCCAAAAGTAAAGGCACAGTGGTAATTTGAGAACTTCAACTTGAGCTCAGGAATTTATTAGCCACAAGATGTTGAAATGGATTTTTCACAGAGAAAAATAGTGGAAGATGTTGGTGGTTCCATGTCAAAGCCTAGATGTCAAAATGAATGGTGAAAGACAACAGGAGTCAACAGTGATGTGAATCACTTTCCGGGTGTGTTCTTTCTTTCTTCAGGTCACTGTGGTGAACTAAGAGACAAAGGTTTTTCCCACTAAAAATTTGCAGTCAACTGAGGGTTGACTGCAATTGTCCCTGAGAACCACCGGTCTAGATATACAAACAAATTTCCACCAAACATGTGGCTAATTTAGCATACTACCAGTGCTAACCGCATAAATTTATGTGCCAGTGGGGAAAAAAGCTAATAATTTTTTTTTTTTTTTTGAGACGGAGTCTCCCTCTGTCACCCAGGCTGGAGTGCAGTGGCGCGATCTCAGCTCACTGCAAGGTCTGCCTCCTGGGTTCACACCATTCTCCTGCCTCAGCCTCCTGAGTAGCTCAGACTACAGGTGCCCGCCACCACGCCAGGCTAATTTTTTGTATTTTTAGTAGAGACGAGGTTTCACTGTGTTAGCCAGGATGGTCTTGATCTCCTGACCTCGTGATCCGCCCGCCTCGGCCTCCCAAAGTGCTGAGATTACAGGCGTGAGCCACTGCACCCAGACAAAAAGCAAATAATTTAACAGGTCTGACCGAGCAGTAAACTTGGTCACCTGCCAACCTTTCTAATTGTATTAAACCAGAAAGACTTTATCTAAATGATACTAATGTCATTAACTAGCCTCTTAAGTCCATTCAAACAGCTCAAATAGTGTGTGTGTGTGTGTGTGTGTAAGTTTTCGTTTGTTTTTTCATTTAGCTTTAGTTTTTTTCCCATCTTTTTTTATTTTTAAAAATTATTTGGAGTTTTGGCATAGAATTCCATCAAAGCAATCTAGTCTATAAAGCTACTGCATTCCACCTAACAGTTTTGTGTGTATAATTAGTGTTTTCTCCTCTTTGGAGGCATTATAGGGTTTGCACAGTGGACACAGTAGAGCCACAGCTGAATTGAATATGTGTTATTAGACACACTATGCTAAAAAATTAATACATTTCATGGTTAATTAAAGTCACCTGAGCTAAGGCAGGGAGGGTCAATGCTTTTAGTTCTTCTTCATTTTAAAATTAATTTTTATTTAAAGCATCTCTAGAGGCAGCAACCCTTTTCTAAGGTAGATCTTTTCCTGTATGTTAACAGAGGCTGAGTACTTAAAGCCTACATCAGGTAAGTTCATGCTTTTGTTTTACCAACTTGACATTTTTTATTCTAGAAGCTACCTGGGCAGGTAATAGACAGATAATAAAGAGACAAATGGAGTAAATGGTGGGAGGGATCAGCTTGCCGTATTTTGACAGTCATTATTTTTTATTTCTGCATTCCTGGGCCATTAAGATAATCCTTTCATTAAGTTGAAAATGTCGTTGGACTGCTTTCTTTGTTCTGCAAGAATGAGCTTTATTTTCACTTCAGTCATGAGGGTTTTGGTTATTCTCTAGTATTGCTATTTTCATTTTTCCAGTGGAATAGCGGTTAAAAGCATGATTCCTATCACCAAGATTTTTAAGGAAAAAGCTTGGTAAATTGTGTTTCTTTCGTTACCGTTTAGCATATGTTCTTTCCTGTCATGTGGGGCTCAGTGTGGCTGGGGAAGGGAAGTCCCTGCCTGTACTTCACTCTTATGTTCTAATGCCACCAAATTCCCAACCTGTCTCCCTGCAGAGAATGCTGAAGACTCACTGCAAATGCCCCAAGGTAGGAGGTATTTTCTTTTTTCTTTTTTTTTCTTTTTCTTTTTATTTATTTATTTATTTTATTATTATTATACTTCAAGTTTTAGGGTACATGTGCACAACGTGCAGGTTTGTTACATATGTATACATGTGCCGTGTTGGTGTGCTGCACCCATTGACTAGTCATTTAACATTAGGGGTAGTAGGTATTTTCATGCTGCATTTGCAGTTAGTCCTTACTTGGTACAGTTTTCTTTTGGTTTAAAAACCAAAAAATTTTCATTGCAGCTGCTCAGCTGAATTTGGAGAGGAGAATACACTACATATTCTGTACATACCATATTTGGATCAATTTCCTAGTATGTAAGGAAACTGATGTGTCCTACAACTGGAAAATGCAATGGGAGCATTGCATTATTAAAGAGTCTCCTCATATCTTTTGATTTTAAGAAATAAACTACAGCACTTGGCCTTATGTCTGGGAATTATCCAACTTAGAGACGTCCAAATTACATCTCAGTGATCACCATTATAATCCATTTTCACTTGACCATGCTAGTTGATTTGGTCTCCACTTCTGCATCACCTGTAACTGCTGATATTTCAATTACACCATCATATAATTCACATTCTGACAATGCTGATAATCATCTTTAGTAAGTCCTTAAGCCTGCACTATCCATGTGCTTACTGAGATGTTCTGTGTCTGTTAAATACACACTGGATCTTTCAAAGAATCAGGAAAATGGGTAGTTGTTGTTCGATGGGTATAAGCTTTCAGTTGTGCAACATGAATAAGTTCTAGAGATCTGCTGTGCAACATCATGCCTATAGTTAACACACCGTACTGTGCACTTCAAAATTTGTTGTGGGTAGATTTCATGTCAAGCATTCTTACCACACACCCGAAAGAGACATAAGGAAACTTTTGGAGGTGATGGATATGTTTACTACCTTGGTTGTAGTGATAGTATCACAGGTGTGTGCTCGTATCCAAACACATCAAGCTATACACATTAAACATGCACAGTGTTTTGGTCTATCAATTATACCTCAAAAATTGTTTTAAGAAAGACAATACTATTAAAAGAATGCAGGCCAGGTACGGTGGCTCACGCCTGTAATCCCAGCACTTTGGGAGGCCGAGGGGAGTGGATCACCAGGTCAGGAGATTGAGACCAGCCTGGCCAATTTGGTGAAACCTCATCTCTACTAAAAACGATAAAAATTAGCTGGGTGCCATGGCGCATGCCTGTAATCCCAGCTACTCAGGAGGCTGAGGCAGGGGAATCACTTGAACCCAGGAGGCGGAGGTTGCAGTGAGCCAAGATTGCTGGTGACAGAGCAAGACTCTATCCCCCCCACCAAAAAAAAAAAAGCAAAATTGCTCATTGACTTTTTTATATGGATTACATTTTGTACTTATATTTTATACTATTACATTGAAATAATAATATTTTGGATACATCAGATTAAATAAGATATATTATTAAAACTAATTCCATCAGCAACCAGAAAATCTGAAATTACATATGTAGTTTGCACTTAATTTATAATAAAGAGCATTGCCTTCCACTGAGACAATCACATATGTTGAACGTCTTATATGGATTTTCTTGTCTAATCCTTCCAAGAGCTGGATGAGGGGACTTCTAACACCTCAATTTTCAAAATGAAGAAACTTATGCTCAGATAGGTTAAATATTGTCCTCAAGGTTGGTGGAAAGATAACACAATCTGACTTCAAAGCCCTAAAGCTTAATCTCTGAACTATTCTAAACTCTCTAAACCACATTAAAATCCTATTCTAAAAAATATTGACAAGGCACATTGCCTATTCAGAAACTAGGAGTCTCTGTTTGAGATGACAAAAGCTGAGACTGAAGAGTTCATCTCTGAGCTGGGTCTGCGTTTAATTTTTGTACTTTTACCCTTGCCTCTCCCAAACTCACATATCCATTGTGCATTGGGTGGCCACTGCAACACCAGTGCCAGTCCCCTGCCCTGCCTGGTCCAATCCTCCCCATCCCTCTCCAAGCTGCGCTGGCGGGAGTGGCTCCCTCTTCCAGATTCTCACAGCTTTTTATCTGTCCTCACTTTAGCTCTTATTCCTCTCTCATCCAGTTGCATATGTATCCACTTGCTTCCCCAGTGACATGAGGGCAGAATCTATCTTTCTCATTTTCAACATTGCTTGCAGCACGCGCATGTGCACACATACACACAGATATCTTGAGGACAATGTCAGCATGTCTGCTCTCTGATGGGCAGGCATTCAGTGGTGGTTAAATAAATAAATGAGTAAATGCTTGGATAAATGAATGTCATTTGGCTTTTGCCAGTTTGCATATTTATGTCCACTTCTAAACATGAACAACAAGGAGAAAAAACACGTTAAATTCCTAGCTCTAGTTTCTACATGACTAAATACGGACATTTTTGCACGTTAAGTGGCATATTCCACTTACTTGACAGTGCAGTGCTCACAGCCAGCTACTGGATTAGGATCTACTCTCTTCTACCTGCCATTTATGAGACCCTCATGATGTTTCTTTACCCCTTTGTGCTTCTGTTACCTCATCTGAGAAGTGGAAACGATAGCCACTGATTTCAAAGAGTTCTGAGGATTAAGTCACTGAATCGGTGTAAAGCACTTAGCAGGCAGCCTGGAGCATGGTAGGTACACAGGGAGTGTGCTCTCCTTCCGTGCCTGGAGGAATGTCCTGTGGGATGCTGTTTTTCACAAGGAGGGGCTTCTGCCCCATAGTGGCTAGGCCAGGTGAAAAGGGCATGGCATTTCTCCTTTCTGCTATAGCCAGGTCATTTTATCACAGTTCCTCCTCCAGCCCCTGCCAACCAACCACCAGTCTGCTGTCTGTCGCTACAGATTTACCTATCCTGGATATTTCATATAAATGGCATCATACCACATGTGGCCTTTCCTGCCTAGTGTACTGTTTTTTTTTCTTTTTTCTTTTTTCTTTTTTTGAGACGGAGTCTCACTCTGTTGCCCAGGCTGGAGTGCAGTGGCGCGATCTCGACTCACTGAAAGCTCCGCCTCCCAGGTTCATGCCATTCTCCTGCCTCAGCCTCCCGAGTAGCTGGGACTACAGGCGCCCGCCACCATACCCGGCTAATTTTTTGTATTTTTCAGTAGAGACGGGGTTTCACCGTATTAGCCAGGATGGTCTCGATCTTCTGATCTCGTGATCCGCCCGCCTTGACCTCCCAAAGTGCTGGGATTACAGGCGTGAGCCACTGTGCCTGGCCAGCATAATGTTTTGGAGACTGCTGGTTCCTTTAAAAATTATCCATTTTGAATGAGCTTGTATAAAGGTAGTTGAAATAAAGGGTCCCTCTTTCTATTCAACGTTAAATATCAGGGATCATTTTCTTGTTTATTTTTAATTTTTATTATCTTTTTTGAGAAGGAGTCTCACTCTGTTGCCCAGGCTGAAGTGCAGTGTCACAATCTCAGCTCACTGCAACCTCCACCTCCTGGGTTCAAGTGCTTCTCCTGCCTCAGCCTCCCGAGTAGCTGGGATTATAGGTGCATGCCACCATGCCCAGGTAATTTTTGTATTTTTTTTTTCTTTTAGTAGAGATGGGTTTTTACCATGTTGGCCAGGCTGGTCTAGAACTCCTGACCTCAAGTGATCCGCCTGTCTTGGCCTCCCAAAGTGCTGGGATTGCAGGCGTAAGCCACCATGCCCAGCCTGGTCATTTTCTTTGTATTGTTTTTTCCAGCAGTTCTCTCAGCTTCCACCACCCCGGAAGATGTTAACCACCCAACCATATCATCAGGTAGGTCAATGAGCTGCTAGTTAAAACAACAAAAACGGGTGTGATGCATTGATGAAAGGTTGAATTGTTGTTTAGGGCCAGGGGAGATATACTACCAAGGAATCTAAGGACCATGTGTGTGATGCCCAATGTCACTTGCAGCACCACATTTGAAGCTCCATGAGGCAAGGCTTTTATCTGTCTTGCTTGTTACTGTATCCCTAGCCCCTATCCCAATGCTTAACATATTATAGACACACAATAAATGTTTATTGAAAGAATAAACAAATGTGCAGGCATTGCATGGTGGGCAGGCTGTTGGACCCCTCTTGAGGCAGCTTTGGCCTCAGCCAAGAACAATCCTGGTAGACAGTGTGTAGTGGAGGCAAATCTCTCCACTTAAGAGACACAGGTATCACTCTGAAAAACACCAGCAGCTCCTATTTGTACAAATATCCTGCCTCAAAGAGAAGTTAGTATCATAGCAAACTAATGAAGTCAGATCTAACAAATATTTGTATTTTTCAGTGTCAGCAGATAATGAAAAGTTACCAACTACCCTAGCAGGTAAGCAATGATTCTTTCATTCATCCTGTGGATGGGAGACCTTACCATCCAGAGGGGACATCCAGGCAGGTGGATCACTAGGTTGTATGATGTCTTCCATGGGGTCATCTAAGATAATCAGCATCCTTATGAATGCAATGATTTTTACAAACTTTTCCCAATTCATCAATGACTTATTTTACTACTGCTGAGTGCCTCCTGCAGAACCTGAGGCTGATGCAGAGTTCAAGCGGGGAGTCATATGGGCATTTGGGGATAGCAGGGTCACACTGAGGAGCTTAACCTGAATTTGACTCCAACCTCATCAGAAGAAATCTGGCAGCTCATTGGCAGCTTGTGGCTAGTCCAAATGCTTTGGTTAAGGTGTGGCATGGCTGGGGGTGCTTCACCAGCTGCTAGTTGAGTTCTTCTCTGATCTATTCTGTGTTCAGCCGGTCCTAATCCCCATTTCCATGTTGTTCCAGTGCTACCTGTGGCTGACTCAGCATCTGCCAGCTGTAGGGCCAATGTGCCTGGGCCCAGCCCTTCAGGTGAGCAACCTTCCTGAGGATACCCTTTTGCTCTCCAAACCACAGGGTGAAGGTGGGGTCATCCCAATGAGGGAGGAGCCTGGGGGAGCAGCACCGTTTGCAGCCTCTTTGGTGTAAAGGGGAAGCACCATCCTGAGAGGACCTCGACCTCCAGGACTGGGGCCGATTCACTGGGCCTCCCAGACAGCATCCTCACTTGCTGCTGTTCCAGGGAAACATTTTAAAGTTCATAAAATACAGAGAATAAGAAAACGAATAACCATGTCTATCTTATCTAAATATGACCAATGCTTGCATTTGGTTATATTGGTTTTCCTGTCCTATCAATCAAGAAATAAAACGTGGTTAAATTTGAAGCTCCCAGTAGTCCTCAATCTCAGTCTTTTCTCTGTCCTTCCTCACAAACACTCTTAAATTTTGTGTATATCCTAACCTATGTGCTTGTGCCACCAAGCAAGACTAAGCATCCACCTTACAAATTAGATATCTTTTTGTTGTAACCTATTTTTAACCTGTTAAAGGTAGCTCTTTATCAATGTTGAGTGTGTTTCCTTTGACACCAGCTATTGAGTTAGTATTTTCATCATCCATATCCATATAATGATAATAATTCTAAAAGTAAATATTCGTAAGACTTGTCTTTATATCTTACATATTTTTATGTTTAAATATACTAAAAATAAGACTTAAAAGAAAAGTATAATAATCTGCTTTATGAGTTAATTAAATGACTATATTTGACAACCTTTATTCCAGGAAAGGGCCGTTAAGTATTAGTAATGCTCCCCTTGTGCATGCTTTATGATGTTCACAGGTATTTTACACACACTGAAACACTGCAGGACTTATCAGAGCCCTTTCTCTACTAGTGGACACGAGCATTCTGTAACAGGGGACTATGTTATACCAGGTTTTCCTAGCTTTACCTGACTGCAAAGCTCCTACTGCTCACTGAGATTGGGACTAGT
Source organism: Gorilla gorilla gorilla (assembly GCF_029281585.2). Taxonomy (NCBI): domain Eukaryota; kingdom Metazoa; phylum Chordata; class Mammalia; order Primates; family Hominidae; genus Gorilla; species Gorilla gorilla. Next base: position 135,022,077 of record NC_073232.2, read on the forward strand.
GTCTACAAAAATGAGTTTAAATAATGCTGAACTCCAAGTGCTTAGAACATGCCATTAATAGTTGTTAAATACCTAATCAAATTGTTTTAAGTGACCTTATCCCCTTGAGTAATTAAGTTTCCTTATGACCTTTGGGCCCCGACTCTCATCCTGATGATTCTGTTAAACAATACATCCTAAGGGTAAGAACTTTTCTTTCTCCCTCCCTCTGCCTGAAATGCCCCCATTTCCATCATGTCCAGATTGCGTCTCCCTGTGAAATCCTACGCTTGCTTCTGGGCCCGGTTGTAGAAGGACTTTCCTGAGCTCCACCATCAGCGGAGTCTTTTCTCTGCCTCAGAGTATCATTTGCATACTTTTCTAGCATTTTACCTCTTCTGTTATTAATAGCAGAGCTATCTGGATGTTTCTACTAGTCCCCAACTTAATTACAAACCTATTGTTTGCAGGGACTCTTATTTCAGTAACAAATTGCATATTCTACAGGTCCTATTTGATTGACTAAACATCCTCACTAACAGAAGTGATGCAAAACATTATTAATGTTGGGTAGATAGCTTACTACACAGTAGTGGGTTTGAGAAACTTAACTTTGTGGTTTTTTAATGTCTTAGTTTGATAAACAATTCAACTTACCATTTGCTGGTTGGTGCAAGGGTTCTTGACTGTGGCAGGAGCTGAAAGAAGACTCAGTCACCACAGCAGTCCCACCTCTACACTTGAATTCCTAGGTCTAGTGCAGTGAGATGAGCACTAGCACAAGTCAACTAAACAACTCGATTACTCACAGACAGGCAGCAGGGATCCTCAGAAGCCTAGGACCATGGGGAGGTGGTCCCCCAAGGATAAGGAAAGCTGCACAGGGTGGATGGAGTCTCATCTGCATGTGCTCCACTTCACAACACAGCGAGCGACCCTGAAAGCACTCCACTCAGGGTTTGATATTGCTGGGGGCCACTTGGCTCATGTTGCAGAGCATACTGTTCTAGGAGGAACATCCGGCTCTAGGATGAGGACAAAGCCCAAGCTGTCCCAGACAGTTCCTTCTTGTCCCAGGATATTGCGGTCTCAGCACATTCTGCAGTTATTCTGAGAACTATAGCAGGAGGGGTGCAGACCTGGGCTGGCCAAGGCCATTAAGGACTTGTTCTTCTGCAGTTGGCCCTGGCATGAAATCAGGACAGCTCTGTAGGACCAGTTTCTTTTATGGTAAGAAATGCCCTGAATACAGAATCCTCAAGGTAACAGAGATGATGGAGACTTAGATGAAAACATAATTTTCTAAATAAGATGGCTATTAAGCTGTGGGTTGAATTCTTGAAGAAATTTTCACTATTTTTTATTTATATTTTTTAATGTTACATTGTTATTTATAATGACTTTTTTGTTGTTCCATATAGTTGGGGTCACTTCGGAGACTTCACTGGCCATAACCCCTGTGTCCTCCACACTTCCATCAACAGGTAAAGACTTGCCTGGGAAACCAGGAGATATGGATGCTGAGGTCCCCAGCATCAGTCCAAGCTAGGTGAAAAGGCACAGGGTCACTTTGGGAGGTAGCTCTGTATAATAGAAAGAGCTGTAAATTCTTTCACTTTCAAGGTGTGTGATCTTGAGCAATTTAGGTGTTCTACCTGAGTCAGTTTCCTTTTCTAAATCAGGTGCAGTACCCCTTTTCAGCATGGTGGTTGAATACCTTAAAAAATGAGAGAACTAATATACAAGAAGTGAATGGTTGAATTCTAGGCACATGTTTATGTTTAGCTCTCTCCAATATCATAAATTCACAAATTATAGTTCTGAGAGTCGATGTATTAGAAAATCTTAACGCCAATATGGTTATGAACATTCTGGATATCAGGACGTAACTATTACCTGTAAACGTGCAGTTAAGCCTTGTATGCGTTGCCATAAATCTCTTTATATTTTACGTAGCTCTGTCCATGAGTTTCGTAGAATAAAATTACTTTATGAATAATATGGCCTTGTATGGGATCCTTCCAGAAACTTCTAATATAGAATGGATCCTTATAAACCCATGGATCCTTCCAGAAACTTCTAATATAGAATTCAAGATAAAACCATCTTTTTCTGAGGGGAGGCTTATAACAAAGATTGGTCATTTGAAACTGAAGGTGATTATGTCTTGCTGTCCTGGCCACATGTGCAACAGAAGCTTATGTGATAAACAGACTTAGATCCAAAAAGGATGAGAGAAATACCTCTGTCACCAGAGGCCAGTCCCAGTACTTCTCCTCTTTGTGCCTTCCCAGTAGCCTGGATGGAGGTGAGGCTGCTGAATGGCACAGGGAGGTGCTCAGGCCGCATGGAGGTTCTTGTCCAGGGCACATGGAGGACTGTGTGTTGTGTGACGACCTCTGGAATCTGGCCAAGGCCACCGTCGTGTGCCGCCAGCTACAGTGTGGACAGGCTGTGGCAGCCCCAACAGGGGCTCACTTCGGGGCAGGCTCTGGGAAAATCCTGCTGGATGATGTGCAGTGTGTGGGCAGCAAGAGCCACCTGGGGCAGTGTGTGCACGGGGGCCGGGCCAGGCACAACTGTGGGCACCTGGAGGATGCCAGTGTCATCTGTTCAGGTGAGGGCTGTCACCTCCCAGGACTTCACTATTGTCACAGGCAGCCAACACTAATAGAAACTACTGGACAATACGTTATAAATAATCTCATAGACTTTGATCTCTTGATTAGATGCTGATGGTTCTCCAGCCCCCACCCCCACCACAGGGGCTGAAGCAGCTTCTATATTGGACATGCTCCCAGATAGGTCTAATCTTTGGGTAGTTTGCTTTGAGTATACTTTTCTTTCTAAAAGTGGTCTTATTAAGTCATGGTAGAGCTCCTCCAGGGCTAGAGAAAGAGTCCTCTAGTCCTCTTCCACTTCACAGTCAGAGGGACCTGTTCATGACAAGTCTGGAGATAAGAATAAACAAAAAATGGAGATATTTAGGCAGTGGAATATTTGTTGCATCAAATAAATCCCATTAGAATTTCTCAATGATTTTTTGCCAAGAGTTATTGTTAGAAAATATCAATTGTTCCCAAATAATTCATGAGCTCTAATCTAATTCATGAAACGCTAGGATTGTCTGCACTGGTGTGAGGGTGTTACCTCTCCTGGATGTCACCGCTTCTGTGCCTTTTCAGAAATATTCAACTCTTATTCTTGGAAGTCATTTAGCATAATATTGTAATAGCACTGTAAACCATAGCATGTTGATTTCTTTGATCATCAGGTGCTGGCAATTCATCAGGTCCCACTCCAACCACAGATTCTGAAGCTGCCACGCCATCATACACACCATCAGGTTGGTCCAATCTTTGCTTGGTTCTTTCGCATTGTAGCTTTTCCTCCATAGAATGTCTCTTTCTTAAGCCAAGATGGCAGGGCCTTTGTACTGCACAATTTCCAGGGCTCCACCTTGCTAGAACGCATTGCGCATTGCATCCTCATGCGCATGGTCACATGCCATGAGGGAATGGTGGTCCCTGGGGTCATGGAGCTAGGTGGTCCTACATGGTTGAGTCACTCTAGGATTAAGATAGTTAACAATCATTCCACATCACAGCACACCATACAGAGGGGCACAGAGCAGAAGGGAAACAAGTTTCTCATTCATTCCATCGCCTAGATTTCTTAAATAATTCCTGAACTTGCCCAAACTATGCCTGTGCATTGGAAATTTTAGTCGTCTCCAAATGGTTTAGGAGCTCAGTCAATTGAAACAAAATAAGTTAGGATTGGATTAATATCCCCCAAGAGATACATATAGTGTTCAGAACAGGTATTAAAAACTGCTTATAGATTCCCAAATTGGTAAATATTTGCATCATTATTATGTAGCATCCTCTTAATTTTGAGAATCTGAGAAAAGCAGAAATAAGTGGTTAGAAGAGGATGCAGGAAACAAAAACACATCGTTCCTCCCTCTGTAGGTATTTGATAGGAGAGCAATGAAGCCCATTCCCTCCAGTACACGATAACATGGACAACAGGACAGAACGATGGTTAGTGAAATTCCCACGTGGGGGCCACACACTCACAGTAGTACCTTCTTGGCCCAGACCAGAGCTCACTGCCAGCTGCTTCACTTTCAGGAAAAAACTCTGTACATTTCTTTTTTTTTTTTTTTTTTTTTTTTTTTGAGACAGAGTCTCACTCTGTCACCCAGGCTGGAGTGTGGTGGTGTGATCTCGGCTCACTGCAACATCCACCTCCTGGGTTCAAGTGATTCTCCTGCCTCAGTTTCTCAAGTGGCTGGGATTACAGGCACCTGACACCACGCCTGGCTAATTTTTGTATTTTTAGTAGAGACAGGGCTTCCCCATGTTGGCCAGGCTGGTCTCAAACTCCTGACCTCAGGTGATCCACCCACCTCGGCCTCCCATAGTGCTGAGATTACAGGCGTGATCCAACGTGCCCCGCCAACTGTGTACATTTCTGACATATTGAGATTGATTTTACATTGTATTATATGACCAACTGAAAGAAAGAAATTACATGGTTATTTCTTTTTCTACTCCAACCCACTTTAAACAACCAGTTTGATGATTTAACCACTTCTGGACTACTCCCAAACTATTTTAAATGATCACAATAATAGAGAGGGTATTCAATCGTTTTGATTTACATACATATATAAAGACTATTATGAAAAGTATCAAACTCACTGACAGATGCTGAAAATAGTACAATGAGCCCCAGTGTACCAACTACTGAGTTTTATGAAATCCTAATATTTGCCCTAATTGTTTGAGATCCTTTTTAAAAAGAAACAACACAATACCTGACTGCTATTTAGGAGTTAATACGATGAAAAGAGTTGTCTTAACGCTCCGTGAAAGCCTCATGTGGCTTAGCTACTCAGAGTCCAGATACAGCCACCAAAGATCTAGATGGAAACCAAAACATTCAGCCATTTCATTGACTGCCATGTCCATGGATTGCTCCAAAAAGAAAAAGAGGAAACCATCCACAAATGGTTTTGTGGGCACTTCACAAGCTACGGTGTACAAACCAATGGTGTGTCCTCAAAGTATTAGCACTTTTCATTTCACTGTGGCATCTGATATCTAGTGTTGAATGAGGTGGCAGGAAGGAGATACAGGAGCCACCAAAACCCTGACAGGACACCTTTGGAACCAGAAGTTCTCTTTGGGCTTATAGTCAGAAGTTCACACTCCCATGTGTAGCCAGGAGGTGTCTAGCAGTGAACAAGGGCTCTCTTTGTTTTGCATTCACAGGTCAAGTACTGTCATTAACTACCACAGAGCCCACTGTGCTTCCCCCAACTCCTCCTCCAACAGGTCAGTTGGCATTTGTTTTATGGAGAAAGGGAACCATGTGCCCAGCACTGGCCTGGTGCCTTCCCAGACCTGAAGCCACACTAAGTGCTAACCATACTCCTGCAAATTCTCCTTGCCTCTGGAGGAGCTGAGTCAGGAATTGATGCTGCATATTTGACTGTGACCTTCAGGCCATGTGTATTTTCTTTTTTTAATTTTTTTTTTTTTGAGATGGAGTCTCGCTCTGTCACCCAGGCTAGAGTGCAGCGGTGTGATCTCGGCTCACTGCAAGCTTCGCCTCCCAGGTTCACACCATTCTCCTGACTCAGCCTCCTGAGTAGCTGGGACTACAGGCACCTGCCACCACACCCAGCTATTTTTTTTTTTTTTTGTATTTTTAGTAGAGATGGGGTTTCACCATGTTAGCCAGGTTGGTGTCGATCTCCTGACCTCATGATCCACCCGCCTCGGCCTCCCAAAGTCCTGGGATTACAGGCGTGAGCCACCACAGCTGGCCCAGGCCGTGTGTATTTTCAAACTTTTGTCTTTCTAAAGTTGGGTTTAGGGGATGTCCTAACGATTAGGGCTGCTTCTGTTTGTCCCTGTGACAGGTGCTGGGTTATCTGCAACCATAGCCACAACAGAGCCTGTGTCCCTGCCATCCACACCCATGGCCCTGGCAGGTAAGTGCTTGGGAAAATGGGGGAAGGAGCTCACACTTATGAAACAACCATAATATGATAAGCAAAGAATCAGACGCTGTCACTAGTCTATGCTCAAACCACCTACAAGTGTTACCCTTCCCCCCACCTCACCTCACTGTTTCACAAAATGAGACACAGAAAATTTTCCTAGTGTCACCCAACTAGAATCTGGTAGAGCCAAGATTTGGGCACAAATATGTCTGACTCCAAACCCATATGACTCTGCTTAGCCAGTTGCCTTTGGTGGTGGGACAGTATTCTCCAAAGCTACCTTTGGGCTAACGGGAAGAGAACATGCTTGCAAGCCTAATTGCTATGTCCCAGGTACATCAAGACTATAACTAGGAAATCAGGGAGTTGGCTGCGAGTTGTCACCTACTCTATAGCTTTTAATATAAAATTCCTAATTTATATTTTCCACTGTAATAATTAGGCAAGACTTATCCTTTTAGTTTACCTGATACTGTATATCAGGTGTAAACCCAAATCCCAGTTCTTTCCTTCTCATGTGGGCAGGAAACATCTATACATCTGCTTTACAAAGAAAGAAAGTTTGTTGTAGCATTCTGACACTTTAAGCCTGGTTCTGCAGTAACTCACATCAGTAGTAACTCAATTTGTCTAGGCCAAGCCTAATGGTGTGTGTGCATGTCTGTGTTTTGAATAAATACTATGGTGGAAGTTTAAGGCTCTGTAGATGCACTAAGCTAGCCTCACAGTCGTTCTGCTACCTCCTCAAAAAACACTACACAGCAGGCAGAGGTCTCTCATCTGTTTCAGGCCTTCACTTGGGCCACTTTTTGACATTCTGGGCCCCTAGGAACTTTTGCCTTCAGGGACCCCTACCTCCATTAAAAAAAAAAGTATATTTATATACACACAGATATGTATGTATATCTTCTATTTTATGGTTGTGTTGGTATAAAGACTATATTGTAGTCATTTCTTCTGATTTTAAAACAAATGAAGGCATGTTTGGGAGCCCTTAAAAGTCACGTGGACCCCAGTCACTGTGCCTGCCACATCTGATTGAGGCATCTGTCCTGCTCTTCTGCATTCTTCCAAGTAATGAACACGTGCAGACCCACTAGACTCCAGCACCACAAGGACATTTCGGGAGGAAGAACACAATGCATTTCCCCTGATTTGAGACTGCTTCAAATCAGGGTGTGGGGGAGGATTCTGATTTATTTCATAACCTCCTCGGGGCAGAACCGATGGACTGTGGTAAGAGCCGTCCTAACCTTATGCTCTCCTTAGAGCTGAGCCATAGTCGGTCTGCCCTGTTGTCAGTAGTGCTGCACAGCGAGCTGGCCCCATTTTCAGACACAGGTTGCTCGCAGGAGCTTTGTTGAGAAAAGAGGTTCATTTTTTATGCATAGTTCCTGGCAGGGTTGAGTTGAGAACAGTAGTTAATGGTCACACTGAATAATGCGAGTAGGAGTGGGTTGTTTATGAAATGGAGGCTGCTGGCTCAGAAGAACTGGAGCCTGTAAAGGGGGGATTGACCTAGAATCTCTTGGAAAATCTTCCTTACCTTCCCTTCTGAGCATAATCTACTTATGATTATCATAACGACTCACATTTCCACTACATTTTTCCTCACATATATTTTCTAACTTGTTCTCAAAACAACCCATACGTTAGATATGAAAAATATTTCTGCATTGGATTATTGACGTTATGTAATATTGTATTGTATTGTACTACCACTCCTATTTTGTAAGCTAGAGCACTGTTAATATAATGAGACACAGACTCTCAAACTTTTTGTTTAAGAAATCTAATGGAGTAGTAGGTTCTATTTTTTACTTCTCCTGTTGGCTTAAGAAAAAAGCCTCACCAGTGTTTCTAGAAAATTCTAGAACACAGAATGTCAATATAAATATCATGATCAGGGCAATGAATTACTAAATAAAACAACCACCAGAATTCCAGATTTTTGAGAGGTTTAACAATTACTTTCACTAGACATAGAAATAATCTGAGATGATTTCTCCTTTGTTTTCTCCATCCTATCACTGATTAAAGCCCGTAAGGTGTAAACTCTTCCTTATAGAGCCTTGCACATAATAGGCATTAAGTGAATATTCTGTGGTTTAAAGTATAACTGTGTTGACAGCAAAGAAAAGAAATGTCTTTAGTGCTAGAAAGAATGCTCTGTAATCTCCAGTCTGGGACATTCCCCCATAGCAAGGCGACTTCCACAGAAAGACTAGCCAGCGTCCACTGGGGCATGGCTGAGAGGACTCCCCTCCCAGGTCAGGGGTCCTCTGGAGTTCTTTTTTTTTTTTTTTTTTTTTTTTTTTGAGACGGAGTCTCGCTCTGTCGCCCAGGCTGGAGTGCAGTGGCGCGATCTCGGCTCACTGCAAGCTCCGCCTCCCGGGTTCACACTATTCTCCTGCCTCAGCCTCCCGAGTAGCTGGGACTACAGGCGCCCGCCACTGCGCCCGGCTAATTTTTTTGTAGTTTTAGTAGAGATGGGGTTTCACCGTGGTCTCGATCTCCTGACCTCGTGATCCGCCCACCTCGGCCTCCCAGAGTGCTGGGATTACAGGCGTGAGCCACCGCGCCCGGCCCCTCTGGAGTTCTTGTGCCATGTGTAGGCTTAGGCGACATGTGTAAGTTGGGAGCCCAGGGATCTGGCATTACCTCTCTAGATGTCTAATGCAGCTGCTCATCAGAGTCTTCTGGCCTCCTTGAGGCACTTCCAGGGAGTAGGAGTTCCAGCCCAGATTTTCCAAGACCCATAGAACTTTCTGTCTGCCTAACCCAGAGGAAATCCCCTTTTAGTTACACATAAAGGTAGAATAAGCACTTCTCTCCCTCAAACCTTATTCTCTTCCTTGATCTCAGGTCTTTGAAACCAAAGCCAGAACATCCTACAGGCTACATAAGCTCTCTACTCTGCATGTAACCTGAGGCACAGGGCTCAGCTTGAGAGAAGGAAGGAGAAGGGTAACTTCAGGGAGGGAAATACATATAACAAAGTTCACTGGCCTTAGAAAGCTATACAAAATACTAATCAAACTACCCAGTTCCAATTCACATTGCCACTTTGACCCTGAGAAAGCTAACTTGGACTTTCTGAGTCTCACTTTCTTCATGTGAAAAACAGAGGTAATAATAGACCCTACAAGAGAGACGTAATGGTCAAATAAGATCAAGCTTATAAAGAACCTAGGATGGCACCTGCTATTGGTAATCACCCATGAAATGTGAGTGGTAGAATTTATGATTATTATTCTTACTATTATTCTTCCTATGAAATAATATCATATGGAAGATATAAGTATTATGACATCAGCAATATATCAGCACAACATAATAAGACTAAGGCAATGTCCTGACACCAAAGGCCACTCCCCAGTGTCCCTACTTCTTGTGCCTCCCCAGGAGCCTGGATGGAGGTGAGGCTGCTGAACGGCACAGGAAGGTGCTCAGGCCGTGTGGAAGTTCTTGTCCAGGGCACGTGGGGGACCGTGTGTGATGATCTCTGGGACCTGGCTGAGGCCACTGTCGTGTGCCGCCAGCTGCAGTGTGGCCAGGCTGTGGCAGCCCCCACAGGGGCCCACTTTGGGGCAGGCTCTGGGAAGATCTTACTGGATGACATGCAGTGTGTGGGCAGTGAGAGCCATCTGGGTCAATGCATGCGTGGGGACCAGGCCAGGCACAACTGTGGGCACCTGGAGGATGCCAGTGTTATCTGCACAGGTAAGGGGCTGTTTTCTTAACAAGAAGTCACTTCTTTGTTTTCCCTTCGAATAATACTTAATGATTGACTTTACTAAGCATTATATTATAAATGGCACTGTGAATGTTAGCATGTTGATTTTTCTTTTGATCATCAGGTGCTGGCAATTCACCAGGTCTCGCTCCAACCACAGAGCCTGAAGCTGTCACTTCATCATACACACCATCAGGTTGGTTCAATCTTTGCCAAAGCAAAAGAACCAAGCAAAGATTTCTGTCTCTTGCATAAGCCAGGATAGCACGGCCTGATAGAGCATGGTGTTACTTTTAACCTATCTGTGTCTTTAAATTTATTTATTTATTTATTGAGATGGAGTCTTGCTCTGTTGTCCAGACTGGAGTGCAGCAGTGTGAACTCAACTCACTGCAACCTCTGCCTCCTGGGTTCAAGCAGTTCTCCTGCTTCAGCCTCCTGAGCAGCTGGGACTACAGGTGCACACCACAACGCCTGGCTAATTTTTTGTATTGTTAGTAGAGATGGGGTTTTGCCATGTTAGCTAGCTGGTCTCGAACTCCTGGCCTCAAGTGATCCACTCACTTCAGCCTCCCAAATTTCTGGGCTTACAGGCATGAGCCACTGCACCCAGCCATATCTTTAAATTTAAAGTAGAGTTCTTTTAGGTAGGATATACTTGGGTTTTGCTTATTAAAAACCCTATTTGAAATCTCTGCCTTTTATTTGATGTGTTTAGACCATTTATATTTAATATGATGACTGGCAGATACAGCTTACTAATTATCCATTGTTGTATAACAAATTACCCAAAATTTTTATCTTAGAATGACAGATATTTATTAGCTCAGTTCCTGTGGGTCACATATCTTATTAGCTTAGCTGGGTGGTCCTGGCTCAGGGTCTTTCATGAGGTTATAGTCAAGCAGTCAGCCAGGGGTACAGTCAAGAATAGGCTTTTTCCGAGCTCACACACGTGGTTTATTGGTGTCTTCTATTCCTCGTGTGCTCTTTTACTTAGGACTTGAGTTTCTTGTTGGCTTCTAACTGTAGGCTTCTCTGAATTCCTTGCCCCATGGGCCTGTCCATAGGGCCATGAACAAAATAGAGTCTGACTTCCACCATAGCAAGTGATGAGAGAGAGACAGAGAGCTCAAGACAGAACCCACAGTCTTATAATTCAATCTCAGAAGTGACATGTCATAACTTTTGCTCTATACTATTGATCAAAAGTGAGTTATTAAGTCCAATCCAAAACACAGGGAGGGGGAAATCTAACCCTAGGTCTTGAGGGAAGGAATATCAAATAATTTATGAGTATATTTTAAAAATCACCACTGTTAAGTTTAAATCTACCATTGTGATATTTGTTTAAATTTACCATTTTGCCAATTGTTTTCTATTCATTCTACCTGTTCTTTTTTACCATGTTTTTGTCTTCTTTTTTTTTGGAATTTATTATTCCATTTTGTCTACTTTTTTGTCTGCTAGGTATAATTGCATTTTAAGTGGTTACTTTAGGATTTATAATAAACATCTTTTCTATGTGGCATCCTGTTTCTTCTGCCTGAAAGACTACCTTTAATACATCCTGTAGTGCGGGTCTACTGGTGACAAATTATTTCACCTTTTCTGTGCCTGAAAGCATCTTTATGTCATCTTCATTTTTTTAAAGATAATTTTCCTGGGTATAGAAATCTAGGTTGACCTTTTTGTTTCAATGCTTTAAATATGTTATTTCACTGTTGTCAGAATTTCATTCTTTCTGTCAAGAAGTCTATTGTCATTATCATCTTTTTTCTCTGTATACAATGTTTCATTTCTGGCTGCTTTTAAGATATTCTATTTATCATGAATTCTAATCTATTTGGTTATAACGTAACTTGGGATAGTTTTCTTCATGTTTCTTCTGGTTAGAGGTCATTGACTTTCATGAGTCTGTGGTTCACAGTGTTTTTTTGCATCAAATTTAGAAGTTTATCTCTTCAAATATTTTGTTCCCATCTTTTCTTCTCTCCTTTATGGACTCCAATTAAACATACATTAGGTTACTTGAAGTTGTCTCACAATTCCCTGGTGCTCTGCTCATTTTTTTTAGTTTTTTTTTTCCCCATGGCATTTAGCTTTGGATATGTCTTCAAGTTCACTTACTTTTTTCTCTGCAGTATCTAATCTGCTGTTAATCATATCCAGTGTATTTTTCATCTCAGGCATTATTGTTTTCTTCTTGAGAAGTTTAATTTGGGTCTTTTTTATAGCTTCCATATCTATACTTTTCATGTTCCATCTTTCCTCTACCTTCTTGATTGTATGATATAATTATTGTTTTCATTCTCTAGTGTAAAAATTATATTATTTTTACCATTTATTGGTCTGTTTCCACTGATTTATTCTTCCCATCATGGGTCATAGTTTTCTGTTTCTTTACAGCCTTGGCAATTTTCTATTGGATGCCAGATGTTGCCATTTACCATTCTGAGTATGAGTTATTGTTTATTCTCAATCTTACTTTAAATCACTCAAGTTACTTGGAAACAGTTTGGTCCATTTAAGCCTTGTGATTAAGTTTTGTCAGGCAAGAGTAGAGCGAACTTTAGTATGGAGCTAATTTTCCCCACTACTGGGAAATACCCTTCTGATTACCATACCGAATGCCTCATGGATTGCCTGGTTTCACTCTGGCTGGTAGGAAAAGGAACTATTCCCATCCCTGTGCAATCACCAAAGATTGTTCCCTCTACTCCTTTCAGGCAGTTCTTACCTTGGTCTTAGATATTTGCTCCACACACGTCTGCTTATTAGTACTTAGATAAAAACTTGAGAGAGACCCTCTGAAAATCTCTGGAGCTCTCTCTGTAGGCAGAGAGGTGAGCAACCTCCAGTACTTCCCAGTGAACTCTAGCCACTTTGTTTTCCCTGAATTTTCAGATCTATCTTTTGAAGGAGTCTGCCAGGATCCACCTGGGTTCCCCTTCACTCTGTTGTGCACTGGAACTCTAATTAATAACCTAGGGTAATTATAGGACTCCCCATGTTCATTCACTCTCTCTTACTGATTGCTCTCCTGTGCTGCCTGTTGTCCAAGATCAGAAAGCCATAATTTAATGTATTTTGTCTGATTTCTTAGTTGTAGAATGGTAAATCTGTACCCAATTATGGTAGTTTTCTGTTGCTGCCATAACAAACTGCTACAAACTTAGCAGCTGTAAACACCATCAATGCGTCATTTTCATAATTCTGTAAGTTATAAGTCCAGCGGGCTTAGCTGTTCTGTTTCAAGTCTTGAAAGGAAAAATCAAGATGCCAGTAGAAATCTGAAGGAGAATCTATTTCCAGGCTTATTGGTGTTGTTGGCAGAATTCAGTTACATACAGTTGTACAACTGAGGTCCCTGTTTCCCTGCTGACTGCTGGGTGGGGGTTGTTCTCAGATTTTAGAAGCCACTCACATTCCCTAGCTCATGACCCCTTCATCTTAAAGCTTGCATCAGTGAGTCAAGTCATTTTCATGCTTTTTAAATATCTCCTGCCTCTTCTTCTGCCATACCTCTCTATTTCAGCCAGAAAAGATTCTCTGCTTTTAAGAGAGAATTAGATTGGATTCACCCAGAAAATCCAAGATAATCTCCCATTTTGTGACCTGTAACCTTAATCACATCTGCAAAGTCTCTTCTGCCATATCATGTAACCTATTTGCAGATTCCAGGGAGTAAAACATAGACAGCTTAAGGAAGTCAGTATTTAACCTCCCACACCAGTTACTACATCTGAGATGGAAATCGAAGTCAGTTTATTTTATTATAAAATGTATTAAAAACAATGAATACATCAAGAATAGTGTAATGAACAATTGAATACTCACTAGTAGATTCTATCAAATATTAATATTTATTATAATTATTTTAGATTTTTAATAAAATAATACAGTAATTAAATGATATTTTATGAGTTAATAGGATACAAATGGAGGCTTATTTTGTTATGTGAGCCTCCCATGGTTTAAGCTACTAAGAGTTCAAATAAATTCAGCAAACATCTAGAAATAAACCAAAAGCTTTAATCATTTAACTAAATATATCTGGTTTGTTCTTAAAAGTAATATTTTCCTTTCAGAATTTATTTTATGGGTGTTTAAAGGGTTAGAATGTGCTAACTAGGTGAGAGTTCTAAACGTACTGGATTTTCCATCCCATTATGCTCTAACTAGCGATAGATGAATGTGGTAGAGAAGGGAGAGTGGATGATCCTCCCCACCTGAATCTGCCTCTTGGGGAGCCAACCAAAACACTGACTGAACACATTTGAGCCCAGTCATTCTCTTTGGGCTTGTTGTCAGAAGTTTTCCCTTCCGTGTGTAGCTAGGAGGTATCTAGCAGTGAACAAGACCTCTCTTTGTTTTATACTCACAGGTCAAGCACTGTTATTAGCTGTGCCCACCACAAAGCCTGCTGTGCTTCCCTCAACCCCCTTTCCAACAGGTCAGTTGGCATTTGTTCTGTGGGGAATGGGGAAAGGGAACCGTGTTCCAAGCCCTAGGCTGGTCCCTTCCCAGATCTAAAGCCACACTGGGTGTGATCATACTCCTGCAAATTCTCCTTGCCTCTGAGAAGCTAAGTCAGGAGCTGATGCTGCCTATTTGACTGTGACCTTCAGGCTGTGTCTATTTTTAAATCTTCATCTTTCTAAAGTTGGGTTTAGAGGATGTTCTAACTATTAGGGATGCTTCTGTTTGTCCTTATGACAGGTGATGGATTATCTGCAACCATAGCCACGACAGCCATGACCCTGCCATCCACACCCATGCCCCCAGCAGGTAAGTCTTTTGGAAAATGGGTGAAGGAGCTAACATTTATGAAACAACCATGATGTGATAAGCAGATAAGTAGATGCTTTCACTTAACTAACATCTCATTTTATGCTCACACAAACCTACAAGTAAAGTTACTCCTGCCCCACCCTCATTTTTTTACATAGAAAGACAGAGGAAAATTAATTTACCTAGGATTAATTGACTAGAAAATGGTAGAGTAAGGATTTGAGCACATACTCTCAGGTCCCAATCCCATATACCTCTACTTGGCCAAAGCTTCTGAGGGAGACAATGCTAGAGGGACAGAAACTTCTGGCAGACCTAATTGCTAAGACCCAGATACATCAAGACCTTAATTCAGAAATTGTAAAGTCTGATGTCTTTCAGATCATCTGTGTGTTGTCTTTTCTTTTCTCTGAAACCTTTTAGGACCTTTCTCTGTTCTTGTGTCTTGAGCTTCCATGATGTTTTACCTTGGTCTGAGTCTTTTTTCACACATTATTCTACATACTCCATTTAAGCTTTTAGTCTAGAGATGCATATTCCTCAGTTCTTGCAAATTTTCTTGAATTATTTGTTTGATAATTTCCTCTTGTCTGTTTTCCCCCTTGAAATCCCTTAGACAGATGTTGGATTTCCTATATTGATCAGCTAAATTTTGTAACTTATTTGTTTTTAATTTTGCATTTTAAGATCTTTTGCTGTGTATTAAAGTTTTATTCAACATTATCCTTTAAGTGTTTGTTTTTTAAAAAAATTCAGCCATTGTATTTTTTAATTTCCAAGTGCATTTTCTTATTGCCTGGCTTTTCCTTTTTCATAACTTTCTGTTCTTGTTTCACAGATGCAGTACCTTTTCTAACTGTCTCAGTATATGTATTATAACTCTACTCAAAACTTTTTTCTCCTTTTGTTGTCCCTGTTTCTTTTCTCTGTTTTTCTAGTTGTTCTAATTTATGCCTCTTAGGCTGGATACTTTTCTTAAAGATCCAGGCATTCCTGGCTATCTGTTTGCATTTAAGAATGAGGCACTAAGGAACTGATGCAAGTTAGGTGATGTCTCTCTGCTGGTTTTCCAGCAGCAGAATGGGGAAAGACAGCTAACACGTCCAGATCTCAGCTCTACCCTCAGTTCACCTGACGTCTGCAAGAATGGACCTTCGGGATTTAATTTCTCCAGAGAATAAATTCCCTGGCTGTGAGTGGGGAAAAAAATAAAAAACCCTTCTACAGATTTTCAACCAACAACCCTTTTTAGCATGGTAGTGATTGACCAGTATTGTAAACCAGGTGAGTTATTAGAAGAGTTAGTGGTCGTGTCCTTAAAACACAAATCCATGCAAAGATACTATTTAAAAGCAGCTTGTTTATAGTTTTATCATGGAATAGATGGGACTATAAAGCTGTTTAGATCATTTGTCTTGCATGTTTTAGTTTTGTATAATACAACTTATCTGTTTTCCAAATTAGTTTACTTCATTCTGCAAATTATGGTGCCTGTTTCTGTTGGGGTGATCAGACCCAACACCAGGCCGTGGGGGCTACAGAGTCCAGCAGAGTCAAAGGAATGAGAAAAGACAGGTTAAGAGTACATAAGTTGGGTCCAGGGGGCCAGTGCTGGTATGGAGGCTGCAAAGACCCCCAAGCTCTGGGAGCCTACACTATTTACTGGTGATCAACAAAGAAGCAGATGGTGAGGATGTGCGGATGTGGGGGTAGAAAGGTAGTGGTGCATCAAGTGTAGCTGTGTCGGTTTCGCATTTTCTTTGATGCATATAGCTGCTTGAGATGATGGAGAACATGTTTACGAGCCTGGGAGAGCAACCAATAAGTCTGTGCACATTCCAGAGGCCATGAGGGGTTTTATGCCCTGAGCCCTGGATTCCATCCAAGCCACGAGGGGTTTTATGCCCTGGGCTTAGATTTGTGGTGCGGCAGGGCAGCCTTCCACCCTTTGGCACAGAGCTTGGTGTTCCAAAGGCCACAAGAAGTTTTAGACCCTGGACCCTGGACATCTTCCAAGACTCTTTTATATTATGACAGACAAGCCAGTCCTGCCTCAGCTCTTCTACCAACATGTTTCATTCCTCAGTAGCAAGTCGAGTCTCATGTTCTTAATTTAAAATTTAAAGTTCCATATTGGAATGCTTGTGTTCAAGTTTGAGTATGACCTTGAGCAGATTACTTGAGCTCCCTGAGTTGCAGTTTCTTTATTAGCAAAAAGGAAAAAATAATTAAAGCAATGTCAAAGACTCATTGTGAGGGTCAAGTAAGATTAAACTTGTAAAGCACTCTTATGGTGCCTATAAGGTGGTAAACCCTATGAAATATTAGTATTGTCATTATCATTATCATGACTATTTTGTGGTATATGAAAGATATTAATATATATAACTAGTAGTATAAGAGCCCAATATAATAGGATCAAGGCAATATCCTGACACAAGGAGCCCAGTCCCCAGTCCCCTTCCCCTTGTGCCCCCACAAAGAGCCTGGAGGGAGGTGAGGCTGCTGAATGGCATGAGGAGATGCTCAAGCCTTGCGGAGGCTCTCATTTAGGGCATACAGGGGACCGCGTGTGGTGATCTCTGAGATCTGGCTGAGGCCACCATTGTGTGCCACCAGCTGCAATGTGGCCAGGCTATGGCAGCCCGCATAAGGGACCACTTTTGGCCAGGCTCCAGGAAGATCCTGCTAGATGACTTGCAGCATGTGGGCAGTGAGAGCCACCTGGGGCAGTGCGTGCACAGGAGCTGGACCAGGCACAATTGTGGGCACCTGGAGAATGCCAGCATCATCTGCACAAGTGAAGGACTGGCTCTCAGTCCTCACTTAGAAGTAAAATATTATTCCCCAGGATCTTTCTACAGAATTGGCAGTGTTGCAGATAGCTCACACATGAGAGTATATAGATGATAGATGTTCTCTCTTTACTGGTAGGTGCCAAGTCTTCAATCACTTCTCCAAGAGGTAGGACCAACTTCCCTTTGTTGACTAGATGAAACACTTGTGGATATTTTCTACTGATCTTAACCAAGAGCCAAAGATCACCTCCTACTTCATCTTACAAGTCTTCTTTCTAGTTCGTCTTGCAAGATATCCAGCTGACCTCCCTGAGGAAAGCAATGTACTCTGTGATTGCCTCCACAGAGCCTTCTTAACCTGCAGGCTGAAACTGCAGAGACTGGCATGCACAGCTTCTTATGAACAAAGAGCAGCATCCAAGCTCCCTAAGTGGTACAAGCCTGCAGGAACCTCTGTACATCAGGAAAGAAAATAAAACTCACCTTGAATATATTAGTCCCCATCTGTGTTAGGACTAGTTCCATTTTCTTGCCCTTCACTGCATATGTGAGTTGAAAGGTACAGAAGAATAATCAACGTCACCTTTCTTTGGCATCTGTAACACCTGAATTGCTAGCTTCCAGGCAATGAAACCACATCATTAACATGTGATTGAACTTAGTTAGTCCATTTAAGAAAATAATACTCTGTGATTCAGGACACTTGATATTTACAAATTGCCACCATACACGTGATTTAATTTGATCCTCATAATATCCAGTGAAGCTGCCAACACAGAGACTATCTCCATTTCTCAGATGATAAAACTAAGGCTCAAAGAAGCAAAAGAGCTTTATTTATTTTTCTTACATCTTATCTGCTGTACTCCTTTAGAAAACATATTGACACATAGTAGTTGTTCAGTAAATGATGCCAATGTTTATCCTGGTATTTCAAACATCCAACTACCTGACATGGAATTGAAAAATGGGAAGTCGATACAAGCCATGCAACATTTATGCTTGGTAATAAATCATCGGGCTGATTGCTGCCAGATTCTAAGCCACATGTTCAAATAAGTGTGATATCAGTCTTCTGAGAAATGTCACACAGATAATAAAGTCAGTACTTTCATATTTTTCACCTGGGGACACTTTCTGTCCATAGTACTTCACTCCTGAGATAATTTGGCTAATAAACACCAATCATGGTGGTCCCTGATGTCTGTCTTTGTACAGAATCAAAGACATATAAAGTTTAAATTTGGATGGATACTTAAGAATGTACAGCAAAAATTCTGAGTTTAATTTCCTCCTTATTCCCATATTTTTACATGAGAAAAGAAGACAAAATGAGCAATAAAAATGTTAGACTTCATACAGTTACCTTATTTTACCTGAATCTTGTTTCAGTAAGAAATGAGCTGGTTAGGGTTAGGATCTTTGAAAACAAGTAGACCTGGCTTCATATCCCAGTTCAGACACTTCCAAGCACTGAGCTTCTGGGCAAGCAACTCACTCTCCCTGAGTCTTGGTTTCTGCATTTGTAAAATAGGAGGAAATAGTCCATCCCTTACTTGGTGGTCATGAAGTTAAAACAAGGTCACCCAGGCAGAGCATTTGACCTAGTGTCTGGCAAAGAGATAGCATATGATAAATGCGATCCTAGCTACCGTCTTGTTTTGTCTCCGTTACAGCTCCTGAGTCATTTGCTGCTCCTGGGGCAACAAAACCCACAATTTATGGTAAGCCCCTACCACAAGGCACACAAACACCTGGACTTAAAGTGCTAGAGCATTGGGCTGGAGAGGACTTTCATGAACATCTGGCCTACCTCTTCTGACCTCACCCCACCCCCATGTCCCCAACATCAGCCTGAACCCATTGAGTGTCTGAGTCCTCTCTGCAATATCTGCCCAAGTCATAGACTATGAGACATCTGTATATTGCACTTGAATGTTATCACTTAGCTAAGTGAAATACCTAAAAGAATAGTTAGGGATTACATAGGTTACTATATGTAAAGTTCTTAGCAACCAGTCCCCTGACTATCCTGGCACGTGTGTGCATATTCACACACACATACACACACACACGTGCGCACAGAGACAAACTTAATTATTCCATTCACTGAGGTAGTCAGATTTTTACCATGGCCATTTAGTGAGCACTTACACGTGTGCCAGGCATGGTGAGACAGCACAGAAAGAAGTCAGACACCGGGACGGCAGCAGCAGCAATGGCACCTAACATTAACTAAGTACTTACTATGCACCAGGCCCTATGTCAAGCTTCTATCATGCATTATCTGATTTGTTCCTCTTGGTTATTATTCCTGTTTTACAAGCTAGGCACCTGAGGCTTAGGGAGCTTGCATAACTTGTCCTGTTCTAACTCTAAAACTGATGCTCTTACCCACTCCATCTGTTGGTCCCTGCCCCAAATGTGTCTATTATCCAGTAAGGATGTCAGACACACACTAGGCCACCACCATCAATGTAGATGATGGGAAGTGCCATGAAAGGTATACAGAACATAGAAGGGAGAGGATTACAACTGGGGGATTCCAGGAAGGGTCGATGGAGGTGGCAAGGGGAGGAGAGCTGTAGGATGGATAGAATTTTAGCCTGTGGTCCTGGGGATAGCAACAGCTTCTAGGAGCAAAGAGAAGGACAATGCATGAAGGAACGATTTACAGCCAGGGGTCCTGTAAGTACCTGGTGAGGGTGCTTGAGGTGCATCCATCCCATCACACTCACAGGAGACCCCACAGCTCATTGGTTATTCCGTGTCTTCCTCTGAATAGGCAGGAAAGAGGTAATCTAGGATTTGACTTCGCTGTGTTGATTATCTGTTGGACACTCTCATTTCACCCATATTCCTCAGCTCTTAAAGGACATATGAGCACAGGGAGGGCCCCTGAGCCTTAAGTCTTGAGTTCGTTCCACAGGTATCATTGGTCTGACTATAACTCAATTCCTACCATGTTTTCTCACTTGTCCCAGAGAACAAGAGTGGTAATATTCATTAAACACTGATTATGCACATGCTATGCTATGTTAGCATTTTATATGCATTACCCCATTTAGTCCTCAGAGCAGCTCTACTAAATGAGCATTATTGCTATCACCATGTTTGCAGAGGAGAAATCAGGCAGGTAGAGGAACTTGCCCAGGACCACACCACACAGTTAGAAAGCAATGGGTGTGGAATGCAAATGCAGGCAGTCTGACTCCAGAGTCCGGGGAGTCATGTCTAAGCTGAACTGATTCCCTATGGGAGGAGAAAAGAGGAGAATTTCTGCCCACCAGCATTTCACTCTGGTGGGCAGCTGCTGCCATTTCAGGGAAACAGGCAGCCCAGCTACTTGGATAACCTCAGGGAGAAAGCCTTTTTATATCAAAGGCACCAACATCTTCTAAAATTCCACCATTAGTTACCAGCTGCAGGAGCCTGCGTGGAGGTGAGGCTGCTGAATGGCACAGGGAGGTGCTTAGGCCGCGTGGAGGTTCTCATCCAGGGCACGTGGGGGACGGTGTGTGACGACTTCTGGGACCTGGCCGAGGCCGCCGTTGTGTGCCGCCAGCTGCAGTGTGGCCAGGCCGTGGCAGCCCCTGTAGGGGCCCACTTCGGGGCAAGCTCTGGGAAAGTCCTGCTGGATGACATGCAGTGTGTGGGCAGCAAGAGCCACCTGGGGCGGTGCGTGCGCAGGGGCTGGGCCAGGCGCAACTGTGGGCACCTGGAGGATGCCAGTGTCATCGGTGCAGGTGAGGGGCTGGTTGTCAATCTTCATTTGGAGGGCTGCTTCTAGTTCCTTCACTCCTCTCTCCTCTACACACACAAACCACACCCCACAGCTTAGTCCAGGAACATAGTGGAGCCAGGCGGGTAACTGGTACTGCCTACAGCCTTTCAAAGTTCTGCATAAGCCTGACCATCTCCTTGACTGCAATGATCTCTAAGTATGGCTCACAGGCTGCACCCAGGCTCAGAGGTAAACCTCTTCAGTTTGAAAATCAGGATGAACATGAATTTAAAAATCAAAACATTTGACATAAAAATTCAAATTCTTACATGTTGTAACAATCAATAAGTGAAAGCAGAATTTCAGGCACAGAACAATGCATCCTTTCACAACATTAACTGGCTGGATCTGAGAAAGAGCTGTTCCTTTGGACATGGAATATCTTTGAAGTTTTCACAGCACACACCTCCCCGCCACTCTATTTAGCTTACCTGCGTGATCCTCAGAAACTTTGGAGCTTGTGGCATCCAGGTAACAAGCCAAATCCATCAGCTGGTGTTCAGGACCTCCATGTTCCTAGCCTACCAAGGTTCCCACACCGATCTGTCCCCCTGGTCCTCCCTAGTCTTTCTGGTCCTCTCCTGCTTGCAGCTGGAATAATGTCTCTATGAATGACAAGCTCTGCAGGTTGAATCTGGCTCATCCTGAGCCACATCCCCTCTGTGGGGCATGGGGCCTTCCTCAGCACCTGAGGCCCCTGGGGAAGCACTGGCTATCCTGGGACAGTCAACATTTGCTGCCCAATGTCCTGTCTCAAATCCCCAGGAAATGCCAAAATCCTCAAGAGCAAAGCCTCTGCCTCTTTCTCCTTTCCATTGCCCGAAGCTCCCTAAATGTAGGAAGTTCCCAATAAACCTTTGCCAATGAAGACAAGATAACATGCACAATTCCTCTTTATGTTGACAGGTGCTGATTCCACAGCTGCTCTGCCTATAGGTAGGACTGCATGTCACATTCAGTGTCAAATACTAGACTTACCCTGATGTAAAAAAGATTGTGAGGTTTAGAATCAGATCTTTATTTGATTCCCAGCTTCATTTATTCATGCAACAGATATTGGCTGGGTGTCTACCCTGTGCCAACTTCTGTGCCAAGCACTGGGGATGGGGATACAGCGGTGGTCAAAACTCCCCTGTTTCTTCTTCTTCTCTTCTTTCTTCTTCTTTTTTTTTGTTTTGAGATAGAGTCTTGCTCTGTTGCCCAGGCTGGAGTACAGCAGTACTATCTGAGCTTACTGCAACCTTTCTCTCCCGGGTTCAAGCAATTCTCCCTGCCTCAGCCTCCCAAGTAGCTGGGATTACAGGTGCCCACTACCACGCCTGGCAAATTTTCGTGTTTTTAGTAGAGATGGAGTTTCACCATGTTGGCCAGGCTGCTCTCAAACTCCTGACCTCAGGCCTCCTGATCTGCCCACCTTGGCCTCCCAAAATGCTGGGATTATAGGCACGAGCCACCACGCCTGGCCCCCTGTTTATTTTTTTAATGGGGTTTATACCCCAACAGGAGAGATACATGTAATATATAATCACCCTCAGTTACATAACCTCAGCCAAGTTATGTTATCTCTCATCCTATTTTCCTCTTCATGAAAGTAGGGACAATAAAGAGCTCTGAATAAGGGCATGAATAGGGCAATGCCTAAGGGTACCTGTTACCCAGTGGCACTCATGCAGCAATGGCTGCTTGTTTTGGGCACATGTGGACCTAAGGAAGGACGTGTGAGGGATGGTAAGGGTCTGGCCTGCAGGAATTTGATCCAGGCTGGCCTCTCACTGGGTGAATGACCTTAGCCTTCAGTCTCCTCATCATTAGAACAGGCTCATTGGATTCTATGTTCCCTAAAATTCTATGCCTTTGGCTTTCTGTGACTAACAAGGAGAGAGTAAGCAGCTACATGGTCTAGCTACATAATGCATGTGCCACTGTGGAAAGCAAGAAACTGTTGCCAAAAACCGGAGACATAGGATTTGTAATAGGAATTAAGGGAGACTTCCTCCCCTACAACATTTTATTATGGAAATTTTTAAATATACAACAAAGTTTGAAGAATTTAACAAGGAACTCCTACCTAGATTCCATGATGAGTCTATAAATTCATCTATCATTTCTGTATTCATACATCGATCCATCTCATTTTTTATTAAAGTTTGATTATATACCATAAAATTTACCCATTTTAAGGTCCAGTTTGGTGAATTGTGGTAATTGTATCCAGTTGTGTAACTACTGCCACAGTCAAGAACAGTTCCCATGCCGTGCAAGGCTTCCTCGTGCCATTTCAGAGCAGATTCCAAGTCATGACAGTGGCATATGTAGGGAGGAGGCAACAGAGAGAGAGGTGCTGGCCAATGGATGGCCTCTAGACAGCCAGCCCCCTGGGGCCAACGGCCTATGAGCTTCGCTTTCGCTGATTGCCACAGGGTGCACATTAGTTCATCCACAGTAGCAGTGTCATGTTCTGCCCTAAAAGGAGACCTCAGGGATCTGAGCTCATGGGCCTCAGAATGCCCCCTCACCATTATTCCTGCTGAATCCTGGGAGGGGATGGGCATCCCCTTGAAGCAACTGTATCCTCTCCCCATGTTGTGATGTTCCCTGATGACAGTCCTTCCTTTTTGCCCACCGCTAGCCCATGAGAACCTGCTCCCCACATCATTGGTGATATCAGTGGCTCAACACCCACCGTCTTCTGCACCACCAGGTAGAGCTGTGTCTTTTTGTATTATGCCTTCTGAAAAACTTCATTCATTTGACAGTGATGGATAGACAGAGAGGCAGAACAGACAGACAAGTGGGTTGAGAAACAAACGGACAGGTGGGCAGACAGGTAGATACAAAATCTTATCAGTATTAGGGGTATTCCAGGAGTGGATGACTAATGGAAACTTCTTTGTACTTCACAGTGAGTTTTTAAGAATGCAATTTGAATAAATTACAACTGATAGTGGATGGACTCTGTCATCTTCATATACACAGAAGCTCCACATTGGCTCAGATTAATTGGGAAAACTGAAGCAGTACTTTACTCATTACTACTAGTGACTGGACAAAAGTCAAAGCTACAGAGCCCACAACTAGCCAGAGAAAAACGTTCTGGCTGATATTGCCTTAAGAGCTCTTTTCAGGCCAGGCGCGGTGGCTCACGCCTGTAATCCCAGCACTTGGGAGGCCGCGGTGGGTGGATCATGAGGTCAAGAGAGCAAGACCATCATGGCCAACGTGGTGAAACCCCGTCTCTACTCAAAATACAAAAATTGGCTGGGCATGGTGGCGCGTGCCTGTAGTTCCAGCTACTCAGAAGCCTGAGGCAGGAGAATAGCTTGAACCCAGGAGGCGGAGCCAAGATCACGTGATTGCACTTTAGCCTGGTGACAGAGTAAGACTCTGTCTAAAAAAAAAAAGGGAAAAAAAAGAGCTCTTTCCAGCAAGCCCATGTAGATGGCAGAATTCTCAAAAGAGATGAGAGATGTTTCAAAATTCAGATGCATTTATCCCTTAATTTCTAAGTTTGCAAGGCTTTTTAGACTAGTTGATAACTTCTGATATATCCTAAGACATAATCACAAAGTAATTACCAGTAAAATCCTTTTTGGAAAAAGAGTTTTTTTAAAAAAAGATGTGAATTACAAAATTAGTAAACTGAACAATCAAACAATCGAAATTCTAAAATATATTTCTGCATTTAGAAAAATCTCGGTGTGGTGGCATTATTACCAACTCATCTGGAGCGATTAGGAATCCCCCACAGAATGAAATGCATGACAACATCACTTGTGTGTGGGAAATCAAGGCAAATGCATCTGATCATATACTGCTGGCATTTCCACATCTTGAGTAAGTCCTAAGCTGTTACTAATGTACTTTGCGTAGCTTTTTAACTTTCTTATTTTGTTTTTGACAGATAATAATTATATATATGTATAGGGTAGGATGTGTGTTGTGACACATGTATACATTGCAGAATGATTAAATCAGTCTAATTAACATACCCGTTGCCTCACATACTTACCATTTCTTTGTGAAAAGAACAGTTAAATTCTACTTTTCTAGCAATTTTGGAACATACAATACATTACCATTGCTAACTACAGTCACCATGACATGCAATGTATCTGTTAAACTTATTCCTCCTGTCTAACTGAAACTTTGTACCCTTTGACCAAATTCTGTCTCTCCATGCACCTCCACTCTTACCCCCAGGCTCTGTTAACCATCATTCTACCCTCTATTTTTATGAGTTTAGCTTTTCTAGATTCTGCCTAAAAGTGAGATCATGCACTGTTTGTCTTTCCATGCCTGGCATATTTCACTTAACATAATGTCCTCTAGATTCACCCACGTTGCAAATGACAGAACATCCTTCTTTTTTAAGGCTGAATAGTATTCCACAGGCATATACACCACATTTCCTTTATCCATCCATCCATTGATGAACACATAGATTGTTCCCATATCTTGGCTATTGTGAGTAATACTGCAGTAAGCTTGGGAGTACAGATACCTTTTTGACATACCGATTTTAATTGCTTTGGATTTACACCCAGAACTGGGATTGCTGAATGATGTGGTAGTTCTATTTTTAGTTTTTTGAGGAACGTCCAAGCTGTTTTCCATAATGGCTATACTAATTGACGTTTCCATCAGCAGTGTGTAAAGATTCCCTTTTCTCCACATCATTGACAACATTTATCTTTCTTCTCTTTTTATAATAGCCATTCTGACAGCTGTGGTAATATCTCATTGTGGTTTTCATTTGCATTTCACTCATGATTAGTAATGTTGGGCATTTTTTTCATATACTCGTTAGCCATTTCTATGTCTCCTTTTGAGAAATGTCCATTCATGTCCTTTGCCCATTTTGTAATAGAGTTATTTGGTTTGTTGTTGTTGTTGTTCCAACAACTGTTGTATCAACAGCTTGTTCCTTTTTGTTATTGAGAAGTATTCCATTTGTGTGGATGTACCAGGGTTAGTTTGATCATTCCCCCACTGAAGGACACTTGTGTTGTTTATAGTCTTTTACTTTCACAAATCAGTCTTCTATGAATGTTCATACACAGTTTTTTGTGTGAATATAAGCTTTTGTTTCTCTAGGATAAATCCCAAGAGTACAATTGCTAGGTTGTACGGTAAGTACATATTTAGCTTTTTAAGAACATACCAAACTATTTTCCCAAGTGACGACTATTACAAATTCTCACCAACAACATATGAGAGATACAGTTTCTCCACATCTTTGATAGCTAGTATGGCATATTATATTTTAGCTATTTGTAATTTGCATCATTCAAATCCTATGTATGTTTTATGAATTTATACTTAGGTATTTCTTTTATTTTTTATTTTTTGGGGTGATTATAAATGACACTGTTTTCCATTTTAGTGCCCACATGTTTGTTGCTAGTATAGAGAAATACAATTGATTTTTATGAGTTTTCATGAATTTTTAATTAAAATGAAATTGACCTTTTATTCTTTGGATAAGTGTGTATGCATGAGAAAGAGAGAAAAAGAGCAGAGAGAGAGAGAGAGAGTGTGTGTGTGTGTGTGTGTGTGTGTGTGTGTGTATTCTGGACTGCTGGTTACAGATATAAATTCTAGGGTACCCCAGACCTAATAAATCAGGAAATTTTAGATTTTAATGTTTTAAATGGTAATTCACCTATGACAAATTCATGGTGAATTTTTTGTGGAAATCAACCCCTACGAACAAGTTAAATTATTTATTATGCTTGAATTTTGTTTAATTGAAATATGGCTTGGAACAGATGGCTCATCAGATTGAAGCATGAAAGTGGTTTTCGGATTCTAGCACTGGCAACATCTGAACAAAACATCAGAGTAAAAAACAGTAGCTGACAAAATCAGATAACTTCCACAAAGCAAGCTGGGAAGATTTGGTACCCACTATCCTCTGGGTTGGTCTACTGCCAAACACTTGTAAATGCATTATTCACAACTTGGAACCACATCCTACTGGCAGGCCCATGAGAAGCAAGCAGCCTCTCCCTTTTCCCGGGCCCCTCAATCACCACATGGGGAAACTGCCTTGATTTCCCAGGCCCTGCCCTTGGCCCTAGGCTGTGAAGTACTCTGCCATCTTGGGCTGCTTCCAGGGGCACATTTCGTGCCAGCCTCCTCTTTCCTCTTCCAATTAAAATCCCATTCCCTTAAAGCAATGGCTCTTAGAAAAAGTAGCATCAAAGGAACCCATGCTATGTTTAAATGACTGCCACGCTTTTACTCTATGGCCAACATCTTTGTAGTAACAAAGTGAAGTATCTGTCTCACAGCATGCCTCAAATGTCTTCTAATGAGGAAACTGAGAGGCATCCATGGTGTTTGCTTCCCCAGCCTTGACTGCACCAATGAATATTTTGAAATCCTGGACGGTCCTCCATCCTCAGTAAAGTCATTGGGGAGGACCTGCTCTGGCTTCCAACCCACCTACATCTCCTCCTCCAGCTCAATGACCCTCGTGTATTTCCGAAGCTTCAACAACCTAGGAAAAAACTTCATTGCTTATTATTACTCTGCACCCAAAGGTAAGAATAGTGGTAAAGAGCAACAGTTCCAGAGCTGGACTCTCTGGCTGGGAGCGAGTCACAGTCCTATCACTTACTCTGTGACCTTGGGCAAGCAACTTGACCTCTCCCAGCCTCAATTCCTTTCCTGCGTAATGGGGACAACAAGGAACCCTTACTTTCTAGGTTTATTATAAGGGTTACATGCAATGAGGTAAGTAAAACACTTTGCAAAGTGATGGCACGTCATAAATGCTTGATAATGGGCTGCTTTATCATGAGCTTTTTCCTTTTACATGAACATCTCATCACAGTCAGCCCATTAGAAAGTCATTTCTGAAGTTATTCTGAATCTAGTACTAGGTAGGTGTTTTAGGACCTGCAGAAGAAATCATAGTCTCAGCCTGAGAGAGGCTCATGTACAACCAAGAGGAAGTTTAAGGCAAACACAAGGGGTATGCATAGAGGACAAATAGAAACACTAGAAGAAGGCAAACAATAGAACAGATAAATATACGAGAATATACTAAATTGACATATGCATGCACCTCTGCAAAAGACATTAGGAAAGAGAGAGAGTGCTATGTAGGTTACAAGTACTAAGGAAACATTGAGGGGAAACGGCTTCTAAAGCTGGCTAGGCTATAGGTAGAGAAAGCGAGATAGCACATCAGGTGAGGTAACAGCGTGGCCTAGAGATAGGATATATAAAGTGTGTGGCAAGAAGGCAGATGGACTAAGCCAAAGGTGCCTGTTGAAGTGCTGGGTACTCAGGGTTAGACAATAATAACAACAACAGTGATCAAAATGCTCAAAATATCAGCTAACATTTACTGAGTCCCTATTATATGCCAGGCAGCATTTTAAGCACTTCACATATGCTATCCTCACACAGACCCATGGTTCTTCCCCTTTTACAGATGAGGAAACTGAGACTTATGAGTTTCAGTAATTATCCAAGGTTCTACGTTATTCACCACTAAAAGAAAATGGGCAGAGCTCATGAAACTGCAAATAACTAGTATCCACTTTTTCCAAGACATTGTTCAAAACAGTCTCTTGTATTTTACCAAGTGCCAGGTTGACTCACTAAGCAAGCTTTGGAAACATGCTATAAAACACAAAGGAGATGCTCTGTGCACCAAAGTAGATCATGAAAAATCACCGTAATTGATGTTAAATGGCTATTGATGATGTATTTCCTTGTACTTGCAGAGGCAGTGTTGCAGACCCCACATCTAATCAGTGAGTCACGTTCATGCTGTTACTCAAATTTCACCCCAATTTCTTCTTGTGTCCCCTCTCCCAGTGCTTTTACTCTCATTATTTGCTCTGTCTCTCATAGATGATTCCAAATTCCCTGTATAAATCTTCTGTAGATGAGAGATTCTGTCTGCACAGTTTCTGCACAAATATGATGCCCATTTACACTGGAACCAAGTTATAGCTATCAACGATTGAGTCTTTGCATATTGATTATTTTTTATTTGATCTCCTTTTTTGTGTTTATCAAAGCCAGTGACTCACCTAATCAGATACTCACTTTTAGGGAAAGTTAACAAAGCAGAAGCAAGCAGAAGAAACAGCTGTTTTCCCCAGGACACTGATAGTGAATATTTGCATTTTTGCATAGAATAGCACAATCTAAATATTGTTATATTTATGGTAACTGAGCAGAAAAAGAGAATATTTTTTTTGACCCCACATACCTGAGAAACATAAAGACACACGTGAAAACAGAGTTTGATTTGGGAGATCACATGTTACAAAGATTACAGGGAAAAAGAATCAGCCAGAATCTTGGCATTTACTGAAGACTGATCCCAGAATGCTGCCCTCTTGACTTGCCCAAGTCGTCCGTTCTTAATTATGGGAGTCTTCTTATATCCACAGCCATCCCGACAGCAACACCCAGGACAGTAACAGCAAGAGCAGGTAAGCCCTGAAATGCATTTATTCATTTACTGACTGTGTCCTTTCCTCTCAGCACCTGCATTTGTATCTGCACCTGTATCTGCTTCATGCACAGAAACTGGACCAACTGCAAATAGTGCATCTATTTGCAAATAGGACATTTGATTCTGCCCAAACTTTTAGAGACATTCAAAACTTTTGGGATCTTTTGGCTCTAGCATCCCAGGATGAGTAAAGTTCATTTTTTGGTACCTTTCAGAGTCATCAAAGCTTGAGCAGCTTACAAGTACTTTCTAGTGGGGTTCTATCTTTCCACCTTGTGACCAGTACTGATCATAGTTAGCTCCCCATCCTCATCACCAATGGACTTTAGCAAAGTAAGTGGAGTGTCAGAGCCATTTCAGAGGCAGTGAGATAGAATAGCGGAGAAAAAATTGTGAACTTTGGAACCAGGAGACTGGACTTTAGATCTGCTGCTTACCAGATGTGGGATTGGGAGTGAATCACTTTGCTTCTCCAACTTTCAGTTTCCTCATAGATAAAATTGGTACACCAATACTCTTCTATTTACCTTCCTGAGTTATGATAAAGGTGGAGGTGAACACACACACCACACTTTGTAAAATCACAAATCACTGTGCAAATTATTTGTTTTTCTGCACTTAGCCAAAACAAATGGGCACATACCTCTGGAAAAATAGATACTCAATTAATGGACTTTTAGTGCTACAGACAATCCTAATGGCTTTGCAACTTCCAACTAAGAGGTTGAATAGTTGACCAAGTACAAGGTTTTCCACTAGTAGAAGTAGTATGGGGTGGGGAGCTCAACACTCATGGGAAGGGTGCAGTGCCCCCAGAGGACAACAGTCACCAGATCTCTCTCTGCAGGGGACTGGCCGGAGCTGCGGCTGGTGGGTGGCTCTGGCCGGTGCTCAGGACGTGTGGAGATTCTCCACCAGGGAGCCTGGGGCACCGTGTGTGATGGCCTGTGGGACCTGAACGAAGCTGAGGTTGTGTGCCGGCAGCTTGGGTGTGGTCGAGCCATGTCTGCCCTTGGAAAGGCCCACTTTGGCCCCGGCTCAGGAGACATCTTCCTGGACAACCTCCAGTGCGCTGGTGTGGAGCGCTACCTGGGCCAGTGCACCCACTCGGGCTGGTCAGAGCACAACTGTGGCCACCACGAGGATGCCAGTGTCATCTGCTCAGGTATCTTCTCCCCTCTAATATGGGCACTGCCAGTCCTAGAGTGCTTCAAAATCTCCCTGCCAGTGTTCAGAGTCAGCCTGGAACAAAAACAGGATCCTCAAACATTTAGCGTTTGATTTTTGCTGTAGCTTTTCTAACTTGGTTAAATAGATGAGGTTTTATCCGCTAGCCTCCAGTATAAAACCTCATTTTCTAATTTGGTAGCAAGTGTTACCAAAGGTGTGTGTGCTTTACTGAAATATGCAAATAACATGTTTAATGGTGAGAATTTTTTAATGATGGGAATAAGGAGCTCATTGAAAGAGGCAGCCTGCAGTAGCAAGGCTAGGGGAGACTTTAGAGCTAGGAAGACTTGAATCTGGCTTCCAGAACCTGTGCTGACACACAGACTGTATGTGAGCAACACTTAAACTCTCTCTTAAACATATTGGTAACTATTATTGCCATGTCCTCACTCAATCACAACACCAGGGAAATCTATGCACTAACCTGACTTATTTCAATTGGCTTGTGACAATTTTAAAAATATATTCTGAATTTTCTTGTGTATAAACAGCTACGAGTAAGTTAGCCACCTCTGGAACGTCTATTAATAATCCTTTCTGATAATGAGATGCCTTTTGGTAAACTAACAGCTGTAATACCTGATGTGATTTGAAAAAAATCAGTACTCATAACTCTAAGGAGGAGGGCTTGCTGCACAGAGTTGCCCATGTGAGAAGCAACTCAATTGCATGTCAGTACCTGCTAACCGTGACCTTTAATTTGAAGTGCATACTTAAAAACATTGTCTTATGTGTTGGTGCATTCATTTGTCTATTTACCTTGTGACATCTTATCATGGGTGACATGTATCCTAGTGACAGCCTCCTGGGTATATGTTATTCCCATGTCTCAATCTTCCAGAGGATGATTGTCTAAATCTGAGGTCCCCCCAGAGACACCAAAAGTGAAACACCTGCTGCAAAATTGATGGTTTAAGTCAGATCATCCCAAATGTACCTTTGTATCTGGCCATTTTTACATAACTTGGTACAAACCAACAACCAGAGAGAAACTTACTTTCATTATCTACAGATAAATCTGCTTCTCCCAGTACTATGTTTTTTAAAAAGAACTAATTTTTCCCACATCAGATTAATAAACGCGTATAACGATGGAACTAAAACCTTCTTCTTCAGTTATTAAAGTCAGGATTTCCAAAAAATACTGATATACTTATTCTCTCTACAAACAGATGCTGAAGAAACACTTGCTAACAGTCCAGGTCAGTCACACCTTTTGTTGATGGGAGTTAAATATCAGCTGTTCTTGATTTTGTCCTTAAGCTATTTGTTTTTTCAGTTTTAAGTTCACTCTTTATCTAAATTGCAGGGTTTTTCACACCACTGAGATTCTATTAGAAAGTCTTATTTAAAAATACTTTTGATTTTTTACATGTGATGACGATGATGATGATGATGATGATGATGTGTGTGTGTGTGTGTGTGTGTGTGTGTGTGTGTGTGTGTGAAGTCTATATTTTTTGGAGATGCATGCAGAGTGAAATGATGTTTCATGGCCTTTTCGCATACGCTATTCCTCTGGCTCAAGGCACTTTCTCAGCTCTTCCCCTGACTAGCTCCTTCTCACTTTTTAAAGAGGTGTCCTCCAGCGCTTTCCTCTCTATTGTCCCCTTCATAGCATCCTGGTTTTCCCCTCTTTGGCCCATTTATCACAGTATGCAATGATGCACTGTGGCAGTGCCTGCATTTGATTAATAAATAGACGCCGGGCTCCCTGAGGACAGAAATCACATCCCTGGTTTAGAGCTGTATCATCAGTGCCTAACATAAAAGACAATCAATAAGTACTTAAAATGAAATTAAATTGTCTGAAGACCCCACAACCTGCAACTCAGGAACACGTGAGAAATCTGAGGAAAAAGCCCCAAGGCTCAAGACTGGGGAATGTCCCTCCCTAACCCTCTCTGAGCTGGCACTGGTGGACCCAGGCCGGGTCTTTTGGGAAATCACATGCTGTGTCTCTGTCTGCAGAGGGCTGGCCGGAGCTGAGGCTGATGGGCGGCTCAGGCCGGTGCTCGGGGCGCGTGGAGATTCACCACCAGGGTGCCTGGGGCACCGTGTGCGACGACCTGTGGGACCTGAACGAAGCCAAGGTTGTGTGCCGGCAGTTGGGGTGTGGGCAGGCTGTTTCTGGCCCTGGTGAGGCCCACTTTGGCCCAGGCTCAGGAGACATCTTCCTGGACAACCTCCAGTGCGCTGGGGTAGAGCACTACCTGGGCCAGTGTACCCACTTGGGCTGGTCAGAGCACAACTGTGGCCACCACGAGGATGCCAGTGTCATCTGCTCAGGTATCATCTCCCCTCTCAGCCAGTGATTTCTGATGCTGCAATTCTGACATTTTGAAATTCTGCATCCTGGGTGGCATTTTCATCCATCCATCCATGTGTCTGCCCGTTTCTGAAGCATCTCCTTGAGACGCCATGGGCAGCTCTGGTTGCACAGAAAATTACTAATTACTTGGCAAGAGCACCACCTGGGCATTACAATGTAGATTCTAGGGTCCCACCTCCAGAGATTATGACTAAGTAGGAAAAAGTCTCTGGAATCTGCATCTTAACAAGTGGTTCAGGGATTCTGCATAAGAAGGGCCAAAGGCAATCCAGCCCTGGCTGCTATGGGACAGAGTTGACCCAGCTGCAGTCCCCCAGCCTCCTAGGCCAAGGACCCTGCCAGAGGAGGGTTGAAGTTGCCCAAGGGGTAATTCCAGTATTCTGGTTTCCTATACCTTGTCACCCCAAATAGAGTAACCTGTCACCTTTATGCATTCAGATGCGGAAGACCTACCTCCACCCACACCTCCAGGTATGTCCATATTTTTTTCTAATTCAGGCAACTTACTACTACTACTAATAATAATAATAATAATAAAAGCAGCAAATACTTATAAGTATTTGCTGTAATAAGTAATAAGTAAGAACCAGGCACTGTTCTGAGCCCTTCACATATATAACTCTTTCAATCCCCGCAATAGCCCCTTGAGGCAGGTTCTTGGATTATTCATATTTTCCAGATAACCTGAGACATTGAAAGTTAGCAAGGTGCCCAGGGCTAGCCAGGGTATCTGAACCCAAGCTGTCGATGCTCTTGGCCATTAGTCTCATTTACCCATTCCTTGGCTCAGCTACACAAAGACCAGGGAAAACTCGAGTAAATGTGGGGAGACGTTTTGCTCAGATCATTGCTAATCATCAGGACAATCCTGCCAAAAGGCATTATCTATTATATTTTACAGAAGAGAAAATTGAGACACAGAAAGGTTAAGTAACTTTCTCAGGATCCCTCAGTAAGTTAATGACCCAAATTTTGACACTGATCAGTCTGGCCCCAAAGTACATGCTCTTAGGGATCTTATGACTTTTGCCTCTTTTCAAAGATCTTACAAATGAATTATTGACTAATATTCATCTGTAATAAAAACCAAATATTAGAAAAACCAGACCAACTACATGCACTGTGAATTCTGAAATGATGCTGAAGGTGATTGAAAGGTGATTTCACAGCTGAGGATTAGGGAGATCAAAAAACCTACCAAAGATAACTTGATTAGAAAGTGGCAGGACTGGAATTTACAAAGCCATCTCTCACCCTTTGAATGCACCTGGCTGTCCTCTACACAGCCTCAGTGAACACAGATAAGCCATCATCCATTGGCAGAAGCATCTCTCTTGGGCACTTGCCTGGAGAAGACCTCGATGTGTCCTGGTGTTCTTGAGGGAAGGCCAGCTTTACCCATTGGTACCATGAGTGAGAAGGGAGGGACTGCCTAAAGTTAAAGGGCCATGGTTAGGGTCAAGGGCAGTGGATATTCCAATGAAGATCATCTGTAGTTTTCTCATTTTATGGACAGCAGGGAAATGAGAAAAATGAGATTGAGTGAAAGGAGCCATTCTGGTTATCTATTGCTCACCGAAACTTAGCAATATAAAGTAACCACCATTTAGATGTATGTTATGTCTTTGAGGGTCAGGAATTCAGGCAGGGCTCAGCTGGGAGACCCTTCTGCTCCACAGAGCATTGAGCAGGGTTGCTCAATGGATTTCATCTGATGACTGGTCTGGAGAATTCAAGACAGCTTCACTCATATAGTTGGTGCCTTGGTGGGGTCAGCTGGAAGGAAAGGCTCAGCCACAGCCCTCTTCCTTTTTAGGTGGTCTCAGGTTACAAGAAGTCTGACTACCATGCTGAGAGACCATGCACACTCAGACTTCTTTTTGTTTGTTTGTTTGTTTTTGAGACAGAGTTTCACTCTTTCGCCAAGGCTGGAGTGGAGTGGTGCTATCTCTGCTTACTGCAACCTCCGCCCCCCAGGTTCAAGCAATTCTCATGCCTCAGCCTCCAGAGTAGCTGGGATTATAGGCACCATGCCCTGCTAATTTTTGTATTTTTAGTAGAGACAGGGTTTCACCATGTTGGCCAGGCTGGTCTCAGGTGATCCACCCGCCTCAGCCTCCCAAAGTGCTAGGAATACAGGCGTGAACCACTGCACCTGGCCACACTCAGACTTCTTGTAAGGTGGGTTAGGGCTCCATGAGCGAGCCAGTGTTCCCAGAGATGGGAGGTGGAAGCCACCAGTCTCTTAAGGTGCAGAGCCACTGCCACCATATTCTGTTGGTCAAAGCAGTCACAGAACCCACCCAGGTTCAAGGGAGGTTATCTAGACCCCACCTTGTGACAGGAGGCATGTCTAAGAATTTGTGGCCTTCTCTAACCTGCCACAGAACCATAGAAAATATTGACTCAGCACCTTCAGTGCAAACTCTTCTCAGTTTGCACTAAGTACATTGATGTTTCTAAGGAAACCCTTTACATTTTACTGACTTATAGATAAGACTAAATATTTTCATCTGGATGTCATCATTTTCTGCCTTTTTTCCCTTTCAGATTCTTCTACAGCTTCTCAGGATCACATAAAAGGTAGCCTTTTATTTTAAATTGAAATGCTCATTCCATGTCAAGAGAACTATCGTGGCAAATGCTGGGAAGTATGCCCAGGACATAGCACAACAGAGCCTGGCACAGTGTGGGCAAGGGGTCTGCTTCTCTGCTGCCACTCTGTGTAATATAGTCTGCAAAAAATACTGACTTTACAACAAAAGGATCAGACTGGGAAGGGGGATGTGTATCTGCCCAGGTCGGACATCTGGCCCATACTCAGCCTTCCCTCTTTGGGTACAGTCCTATAGAAGGAACCAGCCCATTATCCCTTGCCACGTGTAGAGATTTCAGAAGGTCCAACTCCCAGAGGTTTCAGTGTCAGCCTGACCTGGCCTCAGTGATAAAACTACCAGATGACTAGGAGCATCATCGCTTCCTGCCATCCATCTCAGGAAAGATGAGGAATCTGTGGGATTCTGGGAGGATCACAAGTTGGCCAAAAGGAACAGAAAGTAGAAAAATTAAGCAACCTCATATTTTAGGGACAAGGTCAATAAAGAATATTGTACTTTCACATTTCCTCCAGAATAATTTTGTGTGAGATCTGCTTTCTTTGTGTGAAATCCTGTTTTAGATACATACATGTATGTGTGTGTATCTATCTATGCTAATATGACAACATACATGAAACTATTAGATTTCACTGTTATCTTGTTTAACCCTTATAAATCCAAAATCCTGCAAGTTCCAGTCTCAGACTAAATATCTGAGTTAGAGGACACATAATCTACCCAGCAAAAGTGAGGCAGAGTACTTAAAGAAGGTGCCGGTCATAACATCCCCTGACAGATCAGTGTCCTTTTCCCTTTACCTACAATTCATCAGAACCCAAAGTTGTTCTAGAACCTCTTGCTCCCCAAACCTCCCCAAACTCTCCCCTTTCCCAAGCACATGTGGCCTCTGTTTCTTCATCTCTCCTTCCAGTCTCTCATTACTCTGTCCCTCCCCAGCAAGCAGAACCCCTACTTTAGAGAGGGGGAGAAAACTGTAAGCAGAAAGGACGAATTGCACATTTTCTGTGTCAGGTGCTGAGAGAGAGGGAAAAGCAGGGAACATTCACACATTAATACTTTTTGCTTCATCAGAATTAGATTGAATAGACTCTCCTTCCCAAGAAACATTTAAGCTAAAGGTCTGCTCAGACAGCCTGTGCATGCCCACCCAGGCCGATTGGCGCCCAATTCTACCAGACCACTGCATGTAAACTGGTCTTTATCAGGATTACACAATGATGCCAAATGGACACATTCTGACACCATTTTTCCTGTTGTTTCAGGAGGAAGTAACTCTTGTGGAGGGGTCATTTCTAGTCTCTCTGGCTCATTTTCTAGTCCACAGTATCCAGAAAACTACCCAACAGATATCCAGTGTGTTTGGGAGATCCACATGGATGCAAAATTTCGGATAGAACTCATAATTCCAAGTTTGAAGTAAGAAAACTTTTAAAGAGAACGTTCTATGTAAATAAGAATATTGATTTGTGAAACCATATTAAAGGTATTTCTTTTAGTGGGGAACATTTAAGAGTGAAAGCAGAAGCACCCAACATTCTATAGTTTTTCCAAGTCAAATTTTGGGTTAGCTTTGTAGCACTATCCAATGAGTTACTTCTTAGTTGAAAAATTCAGTAAGTGATTTATTAACATATTTTGATAGTGTTTCTTTTTTTTCTAAAAATATCACAAAAATCCTCAACAGTTTTGCCCTTATTGTACACTGGGTATCAATATTTGTCCTCTTAGACTTTCTTATTTGAATCCAAATTTTAAACGGTAAGAGAATTTTCATACACACATTAGCCAACTACTCCAGCTTTGGGTCCTGTATCTTCTAAATGTTCTGCAAAGTAAGAGGAGACATTAATGTCATTGCCTTGTCTCTGACATAAAGAGAATAAATGTTCAAAAGTCACTGACATTTTTATCTCTATGACATAAAATAACAGCTGATGTTTTAATGCTAGCCCAGACTTTGTATGCTTTGTCATATTCCAGGGTTATACAGTCCAAAGATAGATGTCTTTGTCATCTCCATTAGAGATGAGGAGCCTGAGGCTCAGAGAGGATAACTAATTTGCCCAAGGCCAACCCATCTAGATCTGTCTGATGTCAATGACCCATCTGTTCACCAATATGTGGGTCTGTAAAAGAGTCTGCATGAAGCTCTTCTTGTGCAAGACACACATCGTGTTACAAACACAGCAAGACTGTATAGAATTCCATGATCATTAGCTCCAGGCATGCACTGAATTGTGTTCCATCATGACTGTACCACAACCATGGATTCAGACATGCACTAAGCCAAAATGCCTCAGGATATATTTGTTGACTAAAACCTTAGGGACACAATTAGCCACGATGAGGTAAGGACCTTGAACCCACACCTCCAAATTCTATTATGTTATCCATTGTCTGTTCCTTCAAAATTGCTTCCCCTTACCTTTCTCGTGAATAATTGCCATACTATTCTTCTATATCCTGCCACCACTTTTATTTTAAAATCAAGTTTTTTCCTACCCAAGAATTCGAGTATGGCAATTATTGTGAAACACAGAAGTAGGAAAAATCTGACTGTGATGTCTGTTACATGCTGATCTTTGGGGTGATCTGACTGTTATGAATTTAGTTGCAGTGTAAATTAGTATTTCCTAATGTCCTATGTAGGTTGTTATTGGCCAAAACCATTATAATTTTTAAACTTCTGTTATGAGATTGTAGCTGAAAGCCCTACACATTCCTTAGCCAAAGAAAATAGAGTTGTGATAGGTCATCTGAAAAAAATAATTAATATTTTACATTTCAGTGTGCAATTTAAATACAATCCAAATATGTAATCTCTATGATTGTCACACTTTTTTAGCATTAAATTTTAGGAAGTTTCTAATCTGCCACTACCCCTCCATGTCTATTCACCCCAGGTTGGAAGATATCCTTGGATGTCCCTATGACTCCGTTGAAATCTTCAATGGTCCCAGGATTGCCTCGCTCTCCATGGGGAAGTTCTGTGCCCCTGAAACTGTGATATTCTTCTCCTCCTCATACATCATGACAGTGGTGTTCCAAAGTGATTCTATGAAAACCAACACTGGCTTTTATGCTCTTTTCAATGCCATTCCTCAGGGTGAAAGGGAGTCAGGTAGGAAACTTCAAGTAGTTTTTGGTGGTTAAAAGACACAACAGATTCTAACTTCAGAGTCTCCTTTGCCAGTAGAGCCCTAGGATTCAGTCTTTTAAGACCCCCACACTAGCTTCATTAACCCTGCTCCATAGCTGCTAGATTTTCCCACCATGAAGGCCACATGGGAAGCTACAATGAGGCAGTCATGTGCATTCTGTGTGTGAGTGGCCAGGCTGCTACTGCCTGCAGGGAAAAGCTGGGTGCTATGAACCATCCTGGGGCTGCATCCACCCTCCACAGCCTCTTGGTAACTGTCCAGAGTGCTGAAATGTGGAAGTTCAACACTTGTATGACAAGACTCCACTTCCTCCACGAGCTGGCCCATTTTATACATTGCATACATTGAAACCTAGTCTCACCCAAATGAGAGGCTTGGGGATTCCTGTTAGCCATGACCCTGCAGGCAGCCATGACCCTGCAGGCAGTCATTCCAAAGCCAGGTCCAATTTGCACCCTGCAAGCACACTGCCTGCCAAATGTGAGACTTCTGATGCTGAGAGGCCCCTACAGAAACCCCAGAAATTCTTTTAGGCCACCAGAAAGCCAGATAGTAAGTCCCTGGATGTGGTTTGGGGTTTGCTTGTATCGGAGTAAGGGAATTCCTTGTATATTTCACCGGTAAAGCAATGTTCGAAACTCTGCCCTGGCAAAGCAAGGTAAGCTCCAACATTTGAAATCCAGACACTCATTAACTCAAGACCACCATTTAGCCATTTAACAATAGTTACAGAGGTCCTATTATATACCAGGTCCAGTTGTAAGTGTGG
This sequence comes from Gorilla gorilla gorilla, assembly GCF_029281585.2. Lineage (NCBI taxonomy): Eukaryota > Metazoa > Chordata > Mammalia > Primates > Hominidae > Gorilla > Gorilla gorilla. Next base: position 135,061,779 of record NC_073232.2, read on the forward strand.
GAACACGGTACAGCTCCGTGCCCTCATGGAGTTTATACTCTAGTATGGACGTGGGTAAGTGAGAGAGGATCAAAACACAAGAAACAAGGAAATAAACAAACTGGTTTTGGGGTAAGGATGATAAAGGACAGAGGTGAAGGCTGGGAATAAGGAGTCAGGTGGGAGAATAGAGGGTGCCTGAGTGGAGTAGGTGCTACTATGGGCTGGATGAGAATGGATGGTATCTCTGAAGACATGGCATGTGATGAATGACAAAGAAAAGCATTAAAGGTGGAGGAAAGAGTTGGGCATGTTGGAGCAACAGAAAGAAGGCCAAAGTGACAGAGCCAGTGGACACAGTAAGGGGAGGCTGTCCTTACAATGCCTCCAGAGATAGCAGATAATTCTAATCAGCCACAGCCCTTCAGTCCAGATAGAGCATTACCACTGTGTTCTATGAAGTCACAGTCACCCTTGTGGTCCAGGTGCGTTTCAGGGGATTAAATCTACCCTTATTCAAGACACATACAAAAAAGCAGCTGGGAACCTGCTCTCCTGTAACCCAGCATTGTGACACAAAAACCATATGTCAAGATCTGCAGTAACCCTGACGTGCTGGGTGCTGAGCACACTCTCATTGGTAGCATCTCCTCTAGATGCTGCTAGAGTCCTTATTTTACAGGTGATAAAACTGAGGGTCAGGGAGACAGTCACTCATCAAAATTTACACAACTAGGAAGCCATAGAACAAGGATTCAAACCCACTTCCTATCTCACTCTGAATCCCTTAAGCCTGATTAAATCAGTTGGCTGTAAGGTTTTGCTCTTGTGTTTGCCTTAGCCACAAACACAGAAGCTAGAAATCACTTGCTACTTAAAACTTATCAAACTCAGAAACAAAATCTTACTCTGTTTAGAAGATGGACCAGAGTTGCGGCTGGTGGATGGCTCTGGCCAGTGCTCAGGACATGTGGAGGTCCTACACAAGGGCTCCTGGGGCACTGTGTGTGATGACCTGTGGGATCTGAATGAAGCTGAGGTTGTGTGCCAGCAGCTCGGGTGTGGTCAGGCCATTGCTGCTCCTGGAAAGGCCCACTTTGGCCCAGGTTCTGGAGACATCCTTCTAGACAACATTCAGTGTTCAGGAAGTGAGAACCACCTTGGCCAGTGCCCCAGCTCCGGCTGGTCAGACCACAACCGTGGCCACCATGAGGATGCCAATGTTGTCTGCTCAGGTAGCCTCTCCTTCCATGATAGATTCTTTCTGATCTTTCACCCAAAGACATCCTAGTGATGGATGAAGGCCATGCATGGAGTGGGGCCAGGGAATTTTGGGACAGTGGCCCAACAGATGAATGTCCCTTTGGCCAGGTAGACAGAGAATGCTGTGAGCCTGGCTCCATTCTGAGGACAAACACAGCAGAGCCACACAATTGGCTGCTTCTGTTCTCTGCACCTCTCCCATTTCTGGAACTGCTTTTCCAGGTCTAACCATGCCCTCGTTTTTTGTTTATGTGACATACAACCTGCCTGCTTGAGAACTGCCCACACTAGAAAGCCACCATTTCTTTGTCTTCATAGAATGTAATTTAGATTTTTCTAAATTTTTCTTGTATGCATGCAGATGCTGGGGACTGGGCTCCAGATGTGATTCCTCCACCCCCAGGTAAGTCCAACACTAAATTGGCACTATCTTGGCAAAGTTAAAAAAAAAGTAACCTCTCTCCTGACCTAGACACTGATAGACAATGACTAGGCTGGTGATTCCCAATTCTGGCTGCACACCAGAATCACTCAGCAAGCTTTTGAAATTCCTGGTGCCCAGGCTGCATCCCTGACCTGTCACCTTAGAGTCTCTGAGGTCACTCCCAGACATCAGTGATATTTGAAGCTCCCCGTGTGATTCCAACGTGCAGCCAAGGTTGAGAACTAGTGCTTAGGCAAGGAGCTAAGAGCCATATTTCCCAAATGGAATCACATTCAAAACTCTCTTCTGGTGGCAGAGCAAGGGAGGGCAGGAGGAGAAAGACTGAGTCACTATGGCTGAGAAGAAGGTCGATAGGGAGAAGAGAGACCCTGGAAAGGTTGTCTCTTAGGTACATGGGTTAGAAAATGAAAGTATGCAGGAAAGAAAAGATACATCGAGTGCCAAACTGTCTCCCAGTGAGTCAAGAGTAGACTGCTGATGAGAAGTAAACCATTTAGGGCTCTTCCGTGGGCCTCCTGGCTTAGCCAACACAACAGAATGGACTTACTGGTAAACTACTCAAAGTCAATGTGCAGCAGTGACCTTCTCCCGAACTCAAGATTCCGAAGTATGTGGGATCCTGCCTCCTGCAGCCTCCTGCTTCCCGGGGATGGGTTCTCAGCTGCAACCTTCTCTGCTCCCTGGGCCCCTGGGCCCTGCCCAGCCTCTTCCCTAACCCTGCCCAATGACTGATGCCACACTCTGTCCCCAGCAGGGGCCTGGACACTAGGAAGCTATTGGGGTCAGGGGTGCATTTTGTGGCATTTCGGGGCCCAACAAGGTAGATGGCAGCTGTCTGTACCCTGGGCTGGCAGAACCATGGCACATTTGTCAGGACACTCCGTGGAGGTCTCTTGCCCATTCCAGTCCAGGTCCCAAGTACATCCCAAGATGGAGACCTCCATTCCTTGTGGGTTGCCCAGCTGCCATGGGTCAGAGCAGTAACCTGTAGGAAGGGGAAAGTGGTTTCCCCACCCCTGGCCAGGGCCCCACATTTTCATTTTGCAGTGAGACTCACAAATTATGTAGCTGCTCCGGAGGGGAGGCAGAGTGCATAGAACCCCTTCTCGGGTTTAACAAGCAGCTACACTCTCTTTGATTCCCTCTGGCTTTCTTCCTCTTCCCCAATGAGGAGTCTGTTCTGGCCTGGGCCCTGGAAGGAGGAAAAGACAGTGGGAGGAGAGAGGATGGTTTTCAGTTCATCAACAGCTCTAGGCCCAAGTCGCCTTGGAGCCTGGGGTTTCAAACCTCAGAAAGCCTTTCTGTCTTCTCTCTGCTGTAATATCCATTTTCTGAGGCAGAGATGCATAGCTGGCTGGAAAAAAGAAGGGGTCATGGGATTAAGGAAACTATGGAGGGAAATACAACCACTTATGTCTAAATAGTATCCCACTGTAAGCATGAATCAAAAAAATTCTTATTGATAGAACATTATATACCTACCAAGACACAAAAATGTAAGGCTTTTGCCATTTAATACTCTGAGATAAATATCACGTATCAAGCATTTTAACAAAAGAAAATTGCTTCTGAGCCACTTTAAGTTAGTGAAAATGTATTCCAGTGATATAGTGCACTTCTTCAGGCAAAGGACTGATGACGGGTTAAGTTGACCGTGTCCATCACTTTCACTGCTCTGCACATTGCTGCAGCGCTGGCCAAGGAGCAAGACAATGGGGATAAAGGAATTCTCAAGTACATCTGACATGTTTGCTTCAAATTCCTCCCCCAATAAACCCTTGGTGTAAAATCCAAACAATTAACAGCATTCTCATGATCAGGCTTTCACAGCTGCCCTCCCCTCAGCGCCTGCCATGCAGGGGGTATTGAGGACACACACAGAATATAGACATGCAGCAGGCCTTCTGTATCCATGATCCCACGTCTGTGGATTCAACCAACTGTGGATCAAAAATATTCAGGAAGAAGAATCAATAGTTACATCTGTATTGAACATGTACAGACTTTTTTTCTTGTCTTTATTCCCTGGACAATACAGTGTAACTACTATTTACATAGTGTTATAATACATTGTATTAGGTATTATAAGTCATCCAGAGATTATTTAAAGTATAATGGAGGATGAGCATAGGTTCTATGCAAATACTCCTATGTTGTATATGAGACTTGAGGATCCGCAGATTTTGATATCCTTGGGGAGTCTTGGAACCAATCCCCCATAGACATTGAGGGACAACTGTGTATGCCACATAGAAATCAAAGCCAAGAGGAAACAATAAAGGAAAAAGAAGGGACCTTAAACACTCATTGTACCTCCCCATTAAGGTCCATATTTCTCCAATGGAACACTTATCTAACCTGCCTTTCTCCACCCTGGCTCTCAGCTTTCTGGTTTTTAGTTTTCTGAATTTCAGCGCTTAGTTAATTTCTATAGGCTTAGTGGTATGGTCATAAGCCCAGTGATGTCACTGTAATTCCTAGTAACTGGTCAACCCAAGAATAACCTGTGGATTGTGGAACCTAGCATATGAGAGAAAACAAGTCATGTAACTGTGTGTGGTTGGTGATTTCCTCGTGAATCAGCTGAAAGAAGGGCAGAGGCTCCATTCCAGATCAGGGAGAAAAGACAAATGAGCATCTACACCATTTATTAAAACTCAAGGGTAATAATAGGCTCATTCATTTGTGCTTAAGTATAAGATGGTTTATGATGCTAAGCTCTCTCCTGATTTTCTTTGGCTTTGGTTTTTGCAGATATCATTCCTCCAGCCCCTATACCACAAGGTAACTCTCTTTCATTGAAAGTGTAACCTGTATAGTATTAAGTTGCAGAGAATTATTTTTGAATTCATAAAAGCAGAATGGACTTCTGTGTGCCCTGGCTACCACAGGGGCAATGGGTAGGATGGAGCCCTCACAAATGGGTGGGTTATCCACATCTGAGCTGAGCTGGTTTGCATGACAGGAGACTTGGGGAGAGCATCAAAGAAATACAGGCTGCCCCCACTACACACACGCTACATGCATGTGTCCAATCCCATTTCCAATATCGCTCACAATCAATTGTAGGGTCCTGCCTGTGCATCATGCATCTTCCATCCTCCCTCATGCCCTCTCAGTGGCACAGTCACTCACACCAGCCAAGCCACAACTGTGTCTACACCAGCATGATCACTCCCCATTTAGTGACTCCACTGCTGAGCTTGATGGAATTCTGGATTCTACATCTGGAAAAATGCAACGTGCATGCCTAATGAAACCAACCATGGGTCTCTCATCTGCTTTTACAGGAGGAAGTAACTCTTGTGGAGGAGTGATTTCAAGTCTCTCAGGTTCCTTCTCCAGCCCTTGGTATCCTACAAACTACCCCACTGACTTGGAGTGCGTCTGGGTGATACAGGTGGCTGAGAAATTCCACATAGAACTGATGATCCCAAGCCTGAAGTAAGCAATGTTTTCTTTCTTTACTTTTAAGGCCAGTTTAGATTTGAATCCATACTTTCCTCAATGAGGTAGGCTTTTGTGGGATACATCCTTTCACATTTTAGGCGAGAATTGCTCTGATCATCTGAGCTGTGGAGAGTTATTTAATCAGTTAGCTCAACTTCTGTGCAATAAGAGAACACCCCATGGGCCTCCCTGACACCAGCCTGTTGAGCTGTAGCTGGGGCAATCCACACATGAAGACCTCACCCCTTCACTCTTAACCAGTTCTGTTTGAGACGCAGGCTTCCTCCTCCATCTGAACCCAGATCTGTTCTTCTTCATCCTCATGGTCTGATCTTCATTCTTCCCTCTGATGCTACACAAATCTACTTCCTGTTCTCTTCAAGAATTTCTATCATGTCCTTACCAAGAATTTTCTTGTACAGATTAAACAGTAAATTCATTCCCCCATCATGCACCTTGTTCTTCCTACTTCTTTCTTTAACTGTCACTCATTTTTAAGGAATGTATCCTATTTTAATGTACATTTATATGCATGTAGGTGTATATACACACACACACATTTTCATATATGCATACATATACATGAGTAACATTTAAACAAAAATATTACTTTTCCTGATAATGTTTAACCCTGGTTTCATCTTGCTCTACTGCACCTGGGTCATTCTCTCTTCCTTACTTTGTCCCACAGTATGCCCCAGACCTCTGCCACTGCTTTCCATCTGTCGTCATTGACCACAGCAGTTGAGAATCTGAATGGTTAAATGCTGCTTTTAAAAATGTAAAATGGTACTCGGTGGCGGAGGGGCGAACTCCATTGGCTTTACTTGGTAGCTACATATTTTTTGATAGAAAAGATATAAGCTACTGTCAGGGGGCATTATGCAGTAGGAGCAAAATGCATTTATCATTCATTGATTCAACATACATTTATTCCTTCGTTCAACATACATTTATCTGTTGAAAGCAATGTGAGAAGGGTTGGTACCATGTATTTCAAATCTATGAAATTCACAGTTCTAATGTTTTAGGGCATAGTTTCATTTTATCACTTCTGGGAAATGGTGATTCCAAACAGTTGTAATGGCCCACATCCCCTGTAATGTCAAAGTTATTATTCTGACATAAGTTTCGTACTATAATTTTGGAGTACACAAATTAAGGAGCTTTTTAAGGTGTTGCCCAAAACCAGACCATAGTGGCTGATTTCTGAATTTTGATGTTAAAAGCCTAGATTTATTGAAATTTGCTTTTTTGTTACTCAGAAGATAAAGTTGGTTATCATTTACTATTTATTGTTATTCCAGTTCTCAACTGGAAGTGATTATATACCCTTACAAGACATTTGGTTAGGTCTGGAGACATTTTTTATTGTTACGATTAGAAGGCACCACTGTCAGCTAGTGGGTGGAGGCCAGAGATGCAGCTAAGTGTTCTGCAGTGAACAAGACAACTCCCCCAACTCCTTGCCCAGAAAAGAATTATCCAGCACCAAATATCAATAGTGCTGAGATTGAAAAACCCCGATTTACCCTGACTCTTACTTTCATTTTTTAAAATAGTTCAGCACCTATAGGATCTTGCTTCACCCTCAATTTGTAAAAATTATATCCATATTTAAACTGTTAGGTAGGGGCAAAAGTAACTGCAGGTTTTGACGTTACTCTTAATGCTGTTTTATTCTTGCTAATTAAAGCATGTCCTGTTTTCTGATGAAATGATTTCTCAGGTTGCAGTGTTACCTGTTACTGCCACACTGTTGTCACCTTACACACAAATGTGATCACTTACTTTAAGAAAACAAAAATAAAAATGGGTTATTTTGAGGTACTTGGCTTTTACTTCACTGGAACAGATGTGTTCTGCAATAAGCAGGTTTTCAAATGCAGTATTTAGTTTGTGTACAACTGTAATTATGTCTATCTTGTATATATTATGCAATGAGAATGTATCATACAGGCATCAAAGGCTGCTTACTATTGTTTAAATCCAAATATGTATATCTCATACTTGTATCATGTTATATCAATGTTGATGTTCTTTCAACATATATTTATTAAGCCTCCACTCAATTTATTGAGCAGGCCCTGAACTAGAATCAGACTCATAGTGCCAACCAAAAAAGACAAGATCTCTACCCTCACAGAGTTTATATTCTAGATGATGAGACAAATGGTACTCAGATAAACCAATGACTCAATGGACAAATTCAACTAGTGATAAATTGAAAAATGCTATGAAGAAAAAAATATACATACATGATAATAGGATAGAAAATAAAGAAGGAGAAGACAGCAACAGGTAGGATGGCCAGGGTCAGCTTCTCTGATCATCCAGGTTGGATGAAACATTCATGAAACACTTGGTTTGAACAGGGCAGGTCGGAGCATTGGTGGGAGGAGTCAATAGACCCTTGGAGCTCTTACAACTGTCACCATTTCTCCCTGCTCTGGGTCTCCTGGAGAGTTTAACTCAATGAGGCACTGTTAGATATTTGCCACCACCCCAGAGAGTGGCAAGATTTGAATTAAAGAGTTGGGGGACACTTGAGGAGACACTCGAGGTAGAGAGGAAGAGGATAGGAGAGACTGAAGGCCAGAATACCAGAAGTTACTGAAATAGACTGGGTAGAAGATGAGAACCCAACAGACCTGGGGCAGTCCCAGTAGGAAAGGACAGAAGGGCAGATTCAATAGGACAAATGATGAGTAGGGGGTGTAGCAGTGATGACTGCAGTTTTTGGCGGGATGCTATGCAAAAGATGACTCTAAAACATTTTGCAGATTTCCTTGGAGATATTAATTTTGTCTTCATGTCCTCAGATTAGAGGACATCTATGGGTGTCCTTACGACTTTATCGAAGTGTTCGATGGACAACAGGCTGCCTCACTCTCCATGGGCAGGTTTTGTGCTGGGACAGAGCTCACGTTCCTTTCTTCTTCAAACATCATGACCGCAGTGTTCAGAAGCAACGCCATGATCACCAACACAGGGTTTTATGCTCTGTACAACACCATTCAGCAAGATGAAAGGGAGAACGGTAGGTACCCTAACACATACCTTGGGAGGAAGTTAGATCTGATATATGATCTTTCCTTTTAAGAGAGAAGATGCTTTCTAAATCTGGCCCTCATTAATGACATCTGGAGTGACATCCATGCAGACACTAAAAGCTCCTCACCTCACTCTAACCCTGCTCTGCCACTCCCTGTCACTTTTCTCCACCAAAGCATCCTGGCTGAAGAAACAGATGGCCTGAAATCTCATAGTTTGCATCGACCGTGTGCGTAGATGGATCCAAAAGACAGCCCCCTTCTTCTCCAAAGAAGTAAAGGAAAATGCAATACAAAAATCATTCTGGGACAAAACTATCTCAACTAGCCACCTGCTTCAAGCTGAATTTAATACAAAAACCACCTATAACACTTAGAAGCTGTGTGCCACATGCCGAGTAACATCAGAGGACAGGGCTGGGGCCTATAAGGGCTGTGAGGTTTGGAACCAGGGCCCTGGGCAAAGCATGGGAGTGGGTCACAGGTGCCTGGATGGACCACCAAGCAGAAGCTCTGAGCTTTTTTTCATCCTGGCCCTCAGCTCCTGGCCCAGCTCCATGGCCCATTCAGGGGCCTTTTGGCTCCCTCCTTGCACTGAGGTGACTGGTGTATGTCCTTGAGATAAATGCGGTTCTGCCCTTTGTGAGCTGACACTCAGAGGCGAGACTCACACATACACCCAGGAAGAATCAGAAAACCAAACCAACTGCTCCATGCCAGGGGCTGTCCCTGGAGCCACAGTTTGCCAAAAACAAAAAAGATAGGAAGGAGGGAAGGGGAGGGAAAGGGAGGGAAGGGAAGGAAGGAAGGAAGGGAAAGAAGGAAGGAGAGTGAGGGAGAGGAAGGAAGGAGAGTGAGGGAGAGGAAGGAAGGAGAGAGAGGGAGAGGAAGAGAGAGAGAAAGAAAAGAGAAGGAGGAGAGAGAAGGAAGAAGAAAGAACAAGAAGGAAGAAGAGAAGAGATGACATCACATGTCTGGCAACAGAACAGACACAAGCATGGTGATCCAGGACATCTAGTAGTTGTAACCAAAGTAACTCAGGGCCATTTTTAGATGCCAGATTGTGTGCAGGTTCTCCGCCAAACAAGACGTGGTACCTTTCTGACTGAAGTAAGCAAGACTACCTCTCTCTCAGGTTTAGGAGAACTGAAGAGAGATGAGCTACCCACACCATCTATGTCTTCCACTGCCTCTCTGCCTTACCTAGGAGCATCCGCTGCTGTGAGTTACCCAACCTCAGGTAATTTGTGTTGTTTTGAATTGATGAGCTATAACTTGCCCTAGCAAAGCCCCCTAGGCAGTAGGGTAGTAATTTAGGGTCCAAATGCCCTGGGCTTATCTTCCCAGCCTCTTCATTTACTGGCTGTGAGGCCTCTAGCAAATCTCTGAGCTGCTTCCTGCCTACATTTTCTCCCCTGGATGAGGATGAGGAAATCCAGGGGGTTTCACTGTGTGAATATCCAGGCCAGCCCTTGCCCAGTAGTGGGCGGGGCATACTACTCGCAGAGTCGGCCACTATCTCTGACCCTCACCTCATCCAATGTCAAAGGCTGGCAGGGGTTTATCTCTGGGTACTGCCTTCTTCTTGACAGAATTGTTAAGAATGGAGAAGCTGAAAGCATCAAGTTATAGTTTGCTCCCAGCTCTATTTGGCCAGTGGTCTTTACACTTCCAATTCAATTCAGCCAGCAGCTCTTCCACGACAGGCCCTTAGAAGAGTAAAGTACAATATGCAGAGAGGAGCTAGGAAAGAGAGAAATGACCCCAAGCACTTAGAAGTAGCACCAGGGTAGCTTATACTGAACAACACAGGTCCCCAAAGGATGTTTTCTTGAATTTAAAATATATCTATTGGCCAGGTGCAGTGACTCACACCTGTAATCCCAGCACTTTTGGAGGCTGAGGTGGGCTGATCACCTGAGGTCAGGAGTTTGAGACCAGCCTGGCCAACATGGTGAAACCACGTCTCTACTAAAAATACAAAAATTAGCTGGGCTTGGTGGGGCATGTCTGTAATCCCAGCTACTCAGGAGGCTGAGGCAGGAAAATTGCTTGAACCTGGGAGACGGAGGTTGCAGTGAGCTGAGAGCATGCCACTGCACTCCAGCCTGAGCAGCAGAGCAAGATTTCATCTCAAAAAAAATAAAAATAAAAAATAAAATATATGTATTAAAAAAAAAAGATCAGCTACCAAGCCACGGTTTTCCCGAGCTTATATTTCCTAACATGCCAGTTGGGTGATGGAAGGAGTACTGCCCACAGAGAAAGGCCATGAGAAGGAAATCCCATTCAGAACCAGAAGGTGTCTGTAGATAATCTACAGAGCGGACAGCCCACCCACGATGGACTGAAAGTTCGATGTTTGACGTTTACCTAAGATGTATAATTTTCCCCTTTTGCAGCGTCTTTTTCAAAGCCAACAGAGGTGCCCACATGGACAGGTAACCATTTCTTCTCACTTCTCTGGCCCTCCCTCTATGCAGTTTGAATTCACAAACATCCCAGCACCGGGGAGGAAGTGTCCTGACTTCCACCCTCCTACATGGCCTCAGGCTGCCGGAGGAAGTGCTGGCAATGTCCAGGTTCACCTGGAAAATCTGTGATTGGAAAGTGACAGGAAAGAAGAGGCTGTGAGATGTAAGAATGGCTCTTGGGGGCTGGTTTGAAAGAGGCCCCCAGGAAGGCCAGGTTGCCTGCTCACCCCAAATCTCCACATATCCCCACCTGTGGGCTCACCTTATCTGTGTTGCAAGCACAACCAGCTTCTGCTCCCTTTTATAACATTGTCCTTTGAACATAGGAGGCAGCCTGCAATGATGGCTCTTTCCAATCCCTGGAATGTCTTCACACATAGGTTATGCCTGATCCCAGGAATAACAGAGATGGGAGCTATTGTTACTGTCTCTTGATCAATGTGTGCAAGGGTACACAGAAACTCACACCCACACACATATACACACACACATACACACACACACACAGTGTATGCATGACAGCTTCTTGTGAAAAATCCAGCACACCCTGTGAATGTCAGAAACCAAGACTTCACCACACACAGGGAAAGAACAGTTATGCCTTAGGGCAGGCCAGGTCCAGCCAATGGCGAGGAACAACCATTTCTTAACCAATCACAAAAAATACACAGAGTAGTACCAAGGCAAACATGAACAAAATGAAATAAAGGAGGGAGTGGATTCATTATCCTCAATTATCAGTGCACAATTCCCAGGAAATTGTGGCTTCTCTGGTGGCCTTTGTGGATGTGACTTCATGAGGTCGTTCTTTGGAATGTCTACAAGGTCTGGGACTGCGGCTGGTGAACGGGTCCAGCAGATGCGAGGGCAGAGTCGAGGTCTACCATGCCAATGCCTGGGGCACCGTGTGTGATGACAGCTGGTCTATAGAGGATGCCCACGTGGTCTGCAGGCAGCTGGGCTGTGGCCTGGCCGTGTCTGCCCTCCCAGGAGCCAGCTTCAGCCCTGGATCAGGCAGCATCCTCCTCGATGACGTCAACTGCACGGGAAGGGAGTCCTCCCTGGGGCAGTGCCCTCACAGCGGTTGGTACACCCACAACTGTGGGCACCATGAAGATGCTGGCGTCATCTGCTTAGGTGAGCGAAGGTCCGCCCTGGGCCAGTCTTGCAGCTGCCTGGACCAAGCCCGAGATCCTCAGATAGAGTCTGAAAATGCCTCTGTGCCTTAAACCTTTCCGCACGTGCAGAACAGTGGATTTCTGCTCAGACTCTGGAAAATATGCCCAGCTGTTCAATACATGGGAGGGTCCCATTCAACTTGAGTACCTGCAAAGTTCAATTAATTGTAAAAGAAAGAAAATCATGGCATTTATTCCACGGAGTTATTGGGAGGATTAATTGAGGCAGCCCATGTAGAACATTTAGTCAAGCATCAGACAAACCATAAATACACAAAAATATTACCATTTTGTTGGTGTTTTAGTTACTAAGGCAAATTCTATCAGCATCACTGCCTCAAAGTTTGTAGCCAGGTTAGACATCCCACAACCTACACCTGGCTGTATAAACCCAGAGGGGAGAGCCCTGGATGCTTAAGACTGATTGTTTATACCCAGCTTCCTTGAGTCACATTTAAACTGAAACAATGATCTTTAAACCACTCTGCCATTCCAATTTCTGTTATTAAACCACCCTCATTTCCTTTATCTCTGCAGATTCTGCAGCTGCTGGACATCCAGGTATCTATGAGTTTGTGTCCATTTTATTTGCTGACTGGTGGCTAGCTGTCACCTCTACTTGGTCTCCCAACCCCAGCCTGTGCTGGGTCTCCCTTATGAGCTTTAACTTTCCTTGACAATGCTCTGAGCTCCAGACCCTTTCACCCTCCCAGAAGGTGAAGACCCAGGGCTATTTCCCATTCCCTTGGCTGGATGTCAGCAGGTTGATGTGTCATCCCTTCCACAGATGAGAGCATTTCAACAGGACTCTAAGATACTTGAACCAAAGGGTTGGTTCATGCAACAGAGGAGAAGGCAGGCGGTCATATGGGAAGGAGACCTGGGGCAGAAGGGCCTGGGGGCAGGAAAGCCCGGGACAGGAGAGCCTGGGGGCAGGAAGGCCTGGGGGCAGGAGACCCTGGGGGCAAAAGGGCTGGGGGCAGGAGGGCCTGGGGGCAGGAAGGCCTGGGGGTGGGAGAGCTTGGGGGCAGGAGACCCTGGGTGCAGGAGAGCCTGGGGGCAGGAAGGCCTGGGGGCAGGAGAGCCTGGGGGCAGGAAGGGCTGGGGGCAGGAGGGCCTGGGGGCAGGAAGGCCTGGGGGCAGGATACCCTGGGCGCGGGAGAGCCTGGGGGCAGGAAGGGCTGGGGGCAGGAGGGCCTGGGGGCAGGAAGGGCTGGGGGCAGGAGGGGCTGGGGGCAGGAGGGCCTGGGGGCAGGGGAGCCTGGGGGCAGGAAGGGCTGGGGACAGGAGCTGCTCCTCTACCTGCAGCCCCACCTGGGTCCCAGCAGCAGCTGCTGAACTCTGTGATTCTGACAAGGCGCCCCTGTCTATGGGGCCAAATGTTCACAATACCAACATGAATTTTATTTCTTTTATTTTCTTATTCTTAATCAGAATAATACACACCCATGTACAGGGTGCTATCAAATTTTAAGTGGTAGCTATTAGATAAAAGCCTGGATAGGGTTGTTTAAAGGCAGACTCATACATGTGATTTAGATGATATTTGAGAATAGTATTAAATATCATTGTGTGTGTTTGGAATGTAATTATGCTAACTATTTTTCTTTTTTACGCCATAGCTTCTTCAACTCCTGGGGAGCACCCAAGCGATTTTCATCTAAGAGGTACTTTCCCCATTCTTATATTTTGTAACAGTTTTTCTGAGGCTGAGGGTCTGACCATTTGTGACTAATGGAAATGTAGCAAATGCGATTTCCCTGGCCCTGGTGCTGTGTGCAATAAGAGCTGTGCTCATGAGAGGCAAGCTGGTGACATGGAGGATTCTCATGGAGTAGGTGTCTTTCCAAGAAGAGAGCCCACTCAGCCACCGCCTTCTGCAGCAACAGCAGCAGCAGGCTACTGCTCCTGCAGGTACTTCTACAGGGGCCTCGGGAACCAGCCCCAGTTCCTGGGGATGCAGATCCTGAGAGTCAGCTTCATCTGCTTTGGGCGCAGGGGTCCGTTTCACTTGATCAGTTTTTTACTTGCTTGTCACAGTGATGTTCTGTCTTCTGCTGCTTGATTTTCCAATCCCAACCACCTTCATCATTTCTCAATCCATACTTTACAATTTTCTAAATTCAAGTAAAGCCAAATTAATTTTGTACCAAGAATTTCATAATGTTCTTGGAGAGACCTGAGTTAGGAATGCAAAATCTGAGCTCCAAGCATTCAACTCTATTTCTTGGAATTTTTAGAAAAACCACCTGGAAAATGACGCTTTTTTTTTTTTAATCTGAAGACTTAGTGTTCAGTGTTTCAAACAAGTCATGGTGTGTCAGCATAACAACTCTGAGTTAAAGTGGCATCAAATGTTCATCATCCATCCTTGTAGCTTCAAATCCCCCAGGTGACCATCAATGATGCTACCCTGACAAAGTTCAGACAGATGCTTCCAATTACTGTCAGACAGTGAGGGTCACCCCCATGGGAGGGAAAAGTGGTGCAGAGACATTGTGTAGTGTGGGGTTAATCTTTTAAAGTGCTGATGTGCTTGTGATGATGCCTTGGTTTTCCCTTTCAGCTGTTGAAGTTGCCCCAGCATTGACAGAAATGGGCCCCAGCATTGGTAATCCTTTGATTGCTTCCCTCAAACTTCCTAATTATTGAATCTGTCTAGGGGACTCCCTGTAATGTCAGTGCCCACCCAGATTCATGTCTCTCCAGGACTGAGAAAATACAGAGCTGATACAGAGGGAGAGGTTACAGAGGTGACTGCCACTTGTCTAATCTCTGGATCCTGAAAAATGTTTTTGACTGTGAACCTGGGCCCCAGTAATAATGAAATAATGAAAGGTTGAGTTTGACATATCCCCATGCTATTGCCTATCAGTTTAATGGCTCAGCTTCAAAACAGATATTTATCGTTATCCGTGTAATTGCCATGTTTCTAATCCAAAGATGAGAATGAGGGAACAAAATATTGGAAATCACAAATAGCCTCAAAAAGTCAGTTATGGAATTTGCAAGCACTAGTTTGACTTAGTCCTATGGGACCCAGAAGCAGGAAGCAAGAGTGTCTAGAGTTTTGGAATTTAGAGTGTGTATTATTTTAAGAACTAAAGAAAAGTCCCACTAGTGTCTGCCAGAAGAGCTGATCACATTCCAGTGATAACCTCTGGGTCTCCCCCAGCCTTGCCCATTGTCAAGTTGGCAGATGAGAGGAGCCAATGCAAAGGGCACATTGAAGTCTACCACAATGGCACATGGGGGACTGTGTGCG
The DNA here is from genome assembly GCF_029281585.2 of Gorilla gorilla gorilla. Classification (NCBI taxonomy): domain Eukaryota; kingdom Metazoa; phylum Chordata; class Mammalia; order Primates; family Hominidae; genus Gorilla; species Gorilla gorilla. Next base: position 135,076,886 of record NC_073232.2, read on the forward strand.
ACAACCTCTGGGGCGTCAACGCCGCCCACATGGTGTGCCAGCAGCTGGGTTGTGGGGAGGGCGTTGGCCACCCCAGGGAATGGCCACTTGGTTGCAGGGGTGGGGGGTGGCGGCGTGGGACACATCCTCCTGGACTATGGGCAGTGTCAAGGCATGGAGACCACACTAGGCCAGCGTGGCTATCTGGGTCTGTCCATCCACAACTGTGGCCACCATGAGGATGCTGGGCTCATCTGCACAGATACTGACTTCCAGCTTTCTCCTGAGGCTGCCAGAGCCATGACTCTCAGTGGGGGACCTGGAAACCAATGTGAGGAAGTTTGGGTCTCACTGGCATCCTCTAAACAAATGCCCAAGGTCCACTCTCAACACTGAGCTCCCTGGGGCAACGGATACATAATGACATATAATACAACCCTGGGTCAGCCCCAAGTCCCTCAGCCCCACATCCTGCCCTGATCTTGGTTCCGGAGGCCTCTTGGCTATTCTCAGCTTCCCTTAATTTGTTGATCTACCCAGTGTTTGACTCAAGGCCTAATGAGTTCACCTTAGGGCCCTCTGTCTCTGCAGTCTTCAAGGAATTACCAGATCCTTTCTGTGAACTATTCACTGGGGTAATGGCACTTCCTAGACTTTGTCCCAAAGTTGTCTGTTTTGAGCTTTAAATCTGACTTTGCAGTGCTGCTCCAGGAAATTCCATGAACAAAACCCAGATCCTCTCATCTACATACTGTGTGAAAGCTTCAATGCTATCTTCTTTTGGCCTCTGTGGTTTGAGATAGTTCCCTTTAAAAAAAAATCAGCCCAATTTGTGCATTATCTATGTTTCTTTCTCTTGCCAAAAAAGTAGAATAGAAAAGGAAATGAAATGTAATATTCACTGCTTAGCTTATCTTAATTTTATAGGACAAAGACTACACTAAAAGGATTGAATTCATCCATTTATTTAACAAATATTTATTGAGCACTTCATATGTGCCAGGCACAATTCTAGGTGTGAGGATGTAGCAATGAACACAACAGACAATCCTGCCCTCGTGGAGCTTGCATTCCAGTGGGAGGGTTAGAGTCATTTGTGCATTTAAACTGTAATGGATAATTAACAAAAGTAAATGAATACTGAATCAAGGGTCATAATATGCTTTATTATGTTAAGGAATCACTTTCCTTTAGTGCTCAGACAACTTAGTATTGTGTTGTAATTTGGTGAAAATGGGAAATCAACATTAGAAACCTAAAGTCAGAATTAGGAAGGCTCCTAGTACTTTGCCATTCTAGAAACGATGTCCTCTTCAGTGCCTCGGTGAAACAGCCTCTCTGATCCATCCCAGGGGGTTCTCCCAACCAATGGGTGTTTCTCACTTTCTGCCTTTTGCATCCCTGTCACTCTTTCAGTCTTAACAAAGAAACCTTTGTCATTTTTAATTTTACATCTCAAAAGTTGTTCTGTATCTAATTTTAATGTATCTGAGATATAAATTTTTAAAATTAAACAAACCTAAATTCCTGTTTGTTTTGCAATTTCAGCACCAGCTACAGAAATAACCACTTCACCTGGTAATTTTAGTTTCTTTCTTGCTGTCTATAAATCAGATACGTGTAGTTTGCTTTGCATATGGTTAGGGTTGGAGTTTATATCTCATATAAGATTAAATATCAGCTCATATCAATGTATAAGGTGCTTATATATTCATTAAATGAAGGAGTACATTGACAGAGATTGTGTGCCTTCCATACATAGCACACAATATGTCTAGTTTGTTTCCTTCCTCTTTGGTGCAACAGCTGGTCTTTGAAATCAAGCTTTAGTGACTGGCTTCACTTGCATCCTCATCAGTGTCCATACATTTGGGTGTCCAGTGGGTCTGGGTTTTTTTTTTAACCCCCAAACCACAGGACTTCAGATATCTCAGGCAAAACTACTTTAATCTGCATTTTCAGAAAATAATGGAGTACCACATCTCTCAAATGTGTTCCACATTACAGTACATTAATCTATTGATATGCAAATTTTAAAGAAGGATTTACACAGCTAAGTAAGTTAGGGAAATGCCATATCCCTCTCTTGAAGATTCACAGCCTATTAACACATTAAAGTCTCTGACAAGCCCTGTAGTAAGGGATCTTTAAAAAAAAAAACTTGGTTTAATTCAATGATTCTCAAACTTCTTTGACCACTGAAGCCTTTCAAGTGGCAATGCAGCCTCCTCGCAGGATTTGGAGCCAGAGAACCTGGGATTACGTTCTGGCTCCAGCCTTAACCAATTGGGTGACAGCAGTCAAATCTCCTCACCTTTCAGAGCCTCAGTTTCTTCATGTGTAGAACAAGAGGATGAAAACAGCCACCTCGGAAGCTTGTCCTGGGGACTGAGTGGTCAGGTCACACTTGTGTAAGAACACGGTGATGGGAGCTTCATAGTCACCTCCTTAGGGATGTGTGTGCTGCAGCCTGCTGAGTTCTGGCTTGGCTCCCTAATGTAAGCAACCCATGTGTCCTTTTATAAAATTCCTTCCTCTGGACACTTTGGGGATCATCCTAAGGCTTAAGTTAACCACTGTTTGGCTAAATAAGTGAGTGAAATACCACATCAATTCAAGTCAGCTCAACTCAAGTTTTCTCTGAACTGTCCATATTTCCATGGTCCTTATTTCCAAAAATCTCAAAGCCTTCTGCCAGGATTGCTACACACTAACCTCTAAGGAAAATCAAACAAGGAAACATGCTGCTCTTTTGGTGATTGGATCTGTGAAACTTGTCCACCAGTTCTTTTAGGCAAGAACAAGTCATATGGCACCATCACAGTGTAACATTTTTCTAAAAGTTGGAAGAAAGCTTAGAGATTGCTCAGACTGGAAGTCACAAGTGGGCAGTTTTGGCCTGCCATGTGTTTGGATGCAGACAACTCAGTTTTACCTATGCATGTTTACATTATTTTTAATCCCACCTCTTAATAATGGAATATATCCTACAAAAATCCAGATTTCCAGCTTTGATTGAAAAATCTGAGAATGGTCAACATGAATTTCAGCAGGGCACCAATTGGTTGGGGCTGAGCAGGAAATGACTGCCTCCTTTATATGGCACATGCTCTTTCTCCCATTTCTTCCTGGCCCCCATGCCTGTCTAAGCCTATAGACATCTCCATTTGCACGCTTGGTGCTTCTCAAACCTTAGTGTGTACATAGCTATCATGGAGATCTTGTTAAAATACAGATCCTGGTTCTAGTGGATCCTGAGAGCCCATATTTCTAACAAGGTGATACAGATGCTACTCCTCCACGGACTAGCCCTTCAGATGTAGTAGCTGAAGCTCAGAGATGCAAAGGAGCTTGTCCAAGGTCACATACTCTGTTCCACAAAGACTAGAGACTAGAACCCAAGTCTCTTGAGTCCTAGCCCCACGACCCACCTGCCCCATTATTAATCCCCTTAGCTTAATAAACAGAGAATAGGAGAATGAAACAGGAACATGGCTGGGGCATAATTTGTAAACAGGGTAATTTAAAAAAAATCTTTACCAATAAACTTGATTGACAAGGATGGCATTTAACTATAATTTTCTCTTGACTTTTGCTTGTCTTAACAGTTTCTGCTTCAATTTCAGCCACAGATTTGGCCCTTACACCTGGTAACAAGTTTTTTCCTAATATGTCCTTTATTACCTATATTAGGGATATTGCTATGTTGAAATTTACCTAGCTAGTACAATTATACCACTGTTTGTCCAGGAGTCACTTGGCTAAATTAATCCCCTGGAAGATAGACTAGAACCCAGAAATAGACAAAGAATACCTCATGCGCCCAAACTGAGATCCTAGCATTCAAGCTCAAGTGTTTGAATACCCACAGAGGTATACCACAGAGCCTGTTACTGAGAGCTTGTTCTTACTTTCTACACACTCATAACAGCTGGCTATCTGGTCTCCCTGCTGACTATATATTAGTAGAGACAACAGGCTGGGGAGGGAGTGCAGGGTGCTAGGAGGTATAGGCCTAATAGAGAAGCTACGTTGGCAATGGCAGGAAATGCTAGCAGATGCTCTGATAGACATAGAAGGGTTCAAAAAAAAAAAAACATTCAGAGTCACTTTCTAAATGGAGCAAAAATGCCCATTTATCTCAACATCCTTTGAGAGAGCTCTGTATTGAATCCTGGAGCAACAATGATACTCTTCCTAATGAGTCCAAGTTCATGCAGGTTCAAGTATGATCAGTATCTTTTTTTTTCTTTTTTTAATTTTTATTTTATTATTATTATACTTTAAGTTTTAGGGTACATGTGCACAATGTGCTGGTTAGTTACATATGTATACATATGCCATGCCGGTGTGCTGCACCCATTAACTCATCATTTAGCATTAGGTATATCTCCTAATGCTATCCCTCCCCCGTCCCCCCACCCCACAACAGTCCCCAGAGTGTGATGTTCCCCTTCCTGTGTCCATGTGTTCTCATTGTTCAATTCCCACCTATGAGTGAGAACATGCGGTGTTTGGTTTTTTGTCCCTGCGATAGTTTACTGAGAATGATGATTTCCAATTTCATCCATGTCCCTACAAAGGACAAGAACTCATCATTTTTTATGGCTGCATAGTATTCCATAGTGTATATGTGCCACATTTTCTTAATCCAGTCTATCATTGTTGGACATTTGGGTTGGTTCCAAGTCTTTGCTATTGTGAATAGTGCCACAATAAACATACGTGTGCATGTGTCTTTATAGCAGCATGATTTATAATCCTTTGGGTATATACCCAGTAATGGGATGGCTGGGTCAAATGGTATTTCTAGTTCTAGATCCCTGAGGAATCGCCACACTGACTTCCACAATGGTTGAACTAGTTTACAGTCCCACCAACAGTGAAAAAGTGTTCCTATTTCTCCACATCCTCTCCAGCACCTGTTGTTTCCTGACTTTTTAATGATTGCCATTCTAAGTGGTGTGAGATGGTATCTCATTGTGGTTTTGATTTGCATTTCTCTGATGGCCAGTGATGGTGAGCATTTTTTTATGTGTTTTTTGGCTGCATAAATGTCTTCTTTTGAGAAGTGTCTGTTCATGTCCTTCGCCCACTTTTTGATGGGATTGTTCGTTTTTTTCTTGTAAATTTGTTTGAGTTCATTGTAGATTCTGGATATTAGCCCTTTGTCAGATGAGTAGGTTGCAAAAATTTTCTCCCATTTTGTAGGTTGCCTGTTCACTCTGATGGTAGTTTCTTTTGCTGTGCAGAAGCTGTTTAGTTTAATTAGATCCCATTTGTCAGTTTTGGCTTTTGTTGCCATTGCTTTTGGTGTTTTAGACATGAAGTCCTTGCCCATGCCTATGTCCTGAATGGTAATGCCTAGGTTTTCTTCTAGGGTTTTTATGGTTTTAGGTCTGACATTTAAGTCTTTAATCCATCTTGAATTGATTTTTGTATAAGGTGTAAGGAAGGGATCCAGTTTCAGCTTTCTACATATGGCTAGCCAGTTTTCCCAGCACCATTTATTAAATACGGTATCCTTTCCCCATTGCTTTTTTTTCTCAGGTTTGTCAAAGATCAGATAGTTGTAGATATGTGGCATTATTTCTGAGGTCTCTGTTCTGTTCCATTGATCTATATCTCTGTTTTGGTACCAGTACCTTGCTGTTTTGGTTACTGTAGCCTTGTAGTATAGTTTGAAGTCAGGTAGTGTGATGCCTCCAGCTTTGTTCTTTTGGCTTAGGGTTGACTTGGCGATGCAGGCTCTTTTCTGGTTCCATATGAACTTTAAAGTAGTTTTTCCAATTCTGTGAAGAAAGTCATTGGTAGCTTGATGGGGATGGCATTGAATCTGTAAATTACCTTGGGCAGTATGGCCATTTGCATGATATTGATTCTTCCTACCCATGAGCATGGAATGTTCTTCCTTTTGTTTGTATCCTCTTATATTTCATTGAGCAGTGGTTTGTAGTTCTCCTTGAAGAGGTCCTTCAAGTCCCTTGTAAGGTGGATTCCTAGGTATTTTATTCTCTTTGAAGGAATTGTGAATGGGAGTTCACTCATGATTTGGCTCTCTGTTTATCTGTTATTGGTGTATAAGAATGCTTGTGATTTTTGTACATTGATTTTGTATCCTGAGACTTTGCTGAAGTTGCTTATCAGCTTGAGGAGATTTTGGGCTGAGACAATGGGGTTTTCTAGATATACACTCATGTCATCTGCAAACAGGGACAATTTGACTTCCTCTTTTCCTAATTGAATGCCCTTTATTTCCTTCTCCTGCCTAATTGCCCTGGCCAGAACTTCCAACACTATGTTGAATAAGAGTGGTGAGGGAGGGCATCCCTGTCTTGTGCCAGTTTTCAAAGGGAATGCTTCCAGTTTTTGCCCATTCAGTATGATATGGGCTGTGGGTTTGTCATAGACAGCTCTTATTATTTTGAGATGCATCCCATCAATACCTAATTTATTGAGAGTTTTTAGCATGAAGGTTGTTGAATTTTTTCAAAGGCCTTTTCTGCATCTATTGAGATAATCATGTGGTTTTTGTCTTTGGTTCTGTTTATATCCTGGATTACATTTATTGATTTGCATATATTGAACCAGCCTTGCATCCCAGGGATGAAGCCCACTTGATCATGGTGGATAAGCTTTTTGATGTGCTGCTGGATTCGGTTTGCCAGTATTTTATTGAGGATTTTTGCATCAATGTTCATCAAGGATATTGGTCTAAAATTCTCTTTTTTGGTTGTGTCTCTGCCCGGCTTTGGTATCAGGATGATGCTGGTCTCATAAAATGAGTTAGGGAGGATTCCCTCTTTTTCTATTGATTGGAATAGTTTCAGAAGGAATGGTACCAGCTCCTCCTTGTACCTCTGGTAGAATTCGGCTGTGAATCCATCTGGTCCTGGAATCTTTTTGGTTGGTAAGCTATTGATTATTGCCTCAATTTCAGAGCCTGTTATTGGTCTATTCAGAGATTCAACTTCTTCCTGGTTTAGTCTTGGGAGGGTGTATGTGTCGAGGAATTTATCCATTTCTTCTAGATTTTCTAGTTTATTTGCGTAGAGGTGTTTGTAGTATTCTCTGATGGTAGTTTGTATTTCTGTGGGATTGGTGGTATATCCCTTTTATCATTTTTTATTGCGTCTATTTGATTCTTCTCTCTTTTCTTCTTTATTAGTCTTGCTAGTGGTCTATCAATTTTGTTGATCCTTTCAAAAAACCAGCTCCTGGATTCATTAATTTTTTGAAGGGTTTTTTGTGTCTCTAATGACAGGATCAAATTCACACATAACAATATTAACTTTAAATGTAAATGGACTAAATGCTCCAATTAAAAGACACAGACTGGCAAATTGGATAAAGAGTCAAGACCCATCAGTGTGCTGTATTCAGGAAACCCATCTCACGTGCAGAGACACACATAGGCTCAAAATAAAAGGATGGAGGAAGATCTACCAAGCAAATGGAAAACAAAAAAAGGCAGGGGTTGCAATCCTAGTCTTGGATAAAACAGACTTTAAACCAACAAAGATCAAAAGAGACAAAGAAGGCCATTACATAATGGTAAGGGGATCAATTCAACAAGAAGAGCTAACTATCCTAAATATATATGCACCCAATACAGGAGCACCCAGATTCATAAAGCAAGTCCTGAGTGACCTACAAAGAGACTTAGACTCCCACACAATAATAATGGGAGACTTTAACACCCCACTGTCAACATTAGACAGATCAACGAGACAGAAGTTAACAAGGATACCCAGGAATTGAACTCAGCTCTGCACCAAGCAGACCTAATAGACATCTACAGAACTCTCCACCACAAATCAACAGAATATACATTTTTTTCAGCACCACACCACACCTATTCCAAAATTGACCACATAGTTGGAAGTAAAGCTCTCCTCAGCAAATGTAAAAGAACAGAAATTATAACAAACTGTCTCTGAGACCACAGTGCAATCAAACTAGAACTCAGGATTAAGAAACTCACTCAAAACCACTCAACTACATGGAAACTGAACAACCTGCTCCTGAATGACTACTGGGTACATAACGAAATGAAGGCAGAAATAAAGATGTTCTTTGAAACCAACGAGAACAAAGACACAGCATACCAGAATCTCTGGGACACATTCAAAGCAGTGTGTAGAGGGAAATTTATACCACTAAATGCCCACAAGAGAAAGCAGGAAAGATCCAAAATTGACACCCTAACATGACAATTGAAAGAACTAGGAAAGCAAGAGCAAACACATTCAAAAGCTAGCAGAAGGCAAGAAATAACTAAAATCAGAGCAGAACTGAAGTATCTTTTATTTAAAAGAACAGGAAAGCATGTTTCAGTTCAGGAAGGATTTAATTTATAATTGTGCATATGTTTTTAATTCAGGAAGATGGGAATTTGATAGGGTGGAAAACAACTAGCCATCATAGGTGAATTTTTCCAATAACAAAGCCTCCTAGTAAATGAGACCAAAGTAAAGGCAGAACTGTGTATAATCAGAAAATGAATAAAAATTTTCTGATCAATTGACTAACATTTCTGCTCATGTTTCATATTCAGGCATAATTTCCACTTCAGAAGAAGTAACTCATTCACCTGGTAATGCCCTCTGCCCACTGCACTACAAATGTATGCAAATGGGACACTAGGATCACCTCTGTCCACCACTGGGGCCAAGACTAGGCAGGCTTGGGGGCGGTGTGGTGTCAAGTTATCATCGTCTTTGAGCAGGGTGCCTCATCCAGGCCAGACCCTCTGCCTGGCATGAGGTGGAGGTTGGAGGATGGTAAGATAGAGAGAGGACCTTCTTGGCTGGGTCTGATCACCTGCCATGGGCTCTGGTACCATTGTGCATCTCTCCTTCATAGCACTTGCTACAATTGCAATTTTACATTTATTTGTATAATCACTTGACCTCATCTGAATTTCCCATGACACAGTCCTCTCTTTGAGGACAGAAAGAACCGTATGTAGTTTTGTTGGCTGTTTTACTCCAGCCCTGGCACAGTCTCTGGCACAGAGGAGTGGGCAGTCAATATTTGTTAATTAAATTAATGAAGACCATGATTTCCATATTCTAGGGACACAGAGAAGAAAACAAATTAACTATGAAACAAAATTTGTTTGCCATTTGGTAGGTTTTGACCAATTACCTTTTCTCATTTCCAGTGTCTTTGAATACTGCTCTAACCACCTCAAAATGTAATTTAAGTGTTGTTTTGGGTTCCATCTGGCTTGCTATAATTTTTTTTGTTTGGTTTTCCAGTGAATTGATTAGACAACTTTTTATGTCCTGGTTAAATTCTTTCATTTTTAGTCATCTTTTGAGTTTTTAAATATGTTTATATTAACCTTACTCTTAAAGGCCATCTCTGATCCCCTAATGATCAGTGAATTCTGGGCAACTCAGCTCAATGCATAAGCCAAGGGAAAAATTTGTTCAACCCATTAGGCCAAGTTGAATCCATGAAGACATTCACTGACTGACTGGTAGCCTAAGGCAGGGGTCCTCAACTCCCAGGTCACAGACCAGTAGGGCTCTATAGCCTGTTAGGAACTGGGCCACACAGCAAGAGGTGAATGATGAGCAAGTGAGCATTACCACCTGAGCTCTGCCTCCTGCCAGATCAGTGGCAGCATTAGATTCTCGTAGGAGCACAACCCTGTTGTGAACTGCACATGTGAGGGATCTAGGTTGAGTGTACCTTATGAGAATCTGACTAATGCCTGATGATCTGAGGTAGAACAGTTTGATCTTGAAACCATCCACCATCCTCCCCGCCATCCGTGGAAAATTTGTCTTCCACAAAACCAATCCCTGGTGTCAAAAAGGTTGGGGACCACTGGTCTAAGGTAATCACCTACTTGAGTCTGTGGAGAGAACTTCTCCTGGAGACCAGCCACCAAGTGGTGTTTCCAGAATGGAAAGAAGTCAAGCCATGGTTTTCCCTGATCCTCTCTGACGTTCACCAGCATTCAGTGAGGATGGCCAAGGCAGTAAGGGATGCAGAGCTGACCAAGACAGCAAGTAACTTGCCTCTTATACAACAGATTTGGAGTGATGCTGGTTGGAATTATCTGAGGAGTTTCTAATGTGACTCTGGGTTTGAGAACTTCACAAGTAGACTGTAGAGGGATATGTGGGGTTTTTTTTGTTGTTGTTGTTGAGGGAAGGGGGATAATAAGGAGGGTGGTCTTCCCTGCTCTAGGTGTTGAAGCAAATGAGGTATAAAACATCAGTTTCAGCAGCAAAATGAAGCCTTTATTACTGATAAAGCTGGATTGGCGGGAAGCAGTACAAAAGACAAATGGACCTGCCACCCCTCCCCACTCTCAGCTAGATCTTAGGACAGCCCACTAGGGAAAGTTCCAGTCTGCAGAGCTGACCCTTTCCTGGGTCACTGCCACCAATCATTTGAAAGGAGGAGAAAGGCCAGGAAAGCAAGTACCCACTCACAGAATCTTTGTTAGATTAGCTCCATACCACTGAGAAACCTGGCCCATGGCTGTGGCCCCCCCAGACAGTCACCTCTACCTCCATGGGAAGAAGTAACATGTTGGCAAGAGGAATGGAGACCCACAGGAAGGAATGGAGGGCTGGCTTGGAGGCAGTGGGGGGTCTGGAGATGCCTTGCCATGGCTCCTGGCTGCAGAGCAGGAGGACAAGCCTGGCAGTCACTGATCCAGGACACCACCTTCCTGTCTCCTGCATCTTGTAGAGGCATGTGTGCCTGACGAGACGGTCTTATTGCTCCCTTGTCCTTTGTGAACACAAAGGACACCTGCAGCTTCCATCTCCACTCCCATGACCTCCACACCAGGTAGAACACTCTGTCTGCTATCCCATCAGTGCCTCTTCTTGGAGATCTGTTTATCAAAATGAAACTCAAAAATTTTGTCCCCAACATAGCCTCAGTAAAAACAGAAACCCAGGAGTACCCTCCACTGGTGTATGTCTCTTCTTCCTTTTATCTCTAGAGATCTCTTCAACCTCAGCAGAAGTGACCTTTCCACCTGGTAAAGTCTCCTTTGTAGTACTGTTTAAGTTAATGAGACTGGCTTCGTATGTGTCATGTTCTATTCAGAAAATAAGCCTCAGTAATGATCATTTTTACTGCAGAGTAAACCTCAATGAAAAGACACAGCTGGCCTTCTTCCACTCACGTTTGTGTCCTGCTCTCTTTGTTAATACACAGATGCATCTTCAACCTCAGCAGAAGTGGACACGCCCTCTGGTAATGTTTTCTGCCTGTCATATTTCTAAAGTTCAATATGATCAACTTTTTCCCTTTCTCTGTGGCAAATCAACATATATAGGTACTGGCTATTCTGTCTATGGTATGAGCCTCAGTGTAAACAGAAACCCCAGCATCCTTTTCACAGAAACTGAGGTTCATGTTCTCTTCATCCATAGACACAAAAGTGGCCCCTGCACCAGGGCACACCTTCTGCTTGCTGTACTGGTTTTGATCAGATGTGCCCATGGGAGGCCAGGGCTAGGGGTTCACACTTCTCCTGCTTGGCCTGTGTGTGTCATGCACTGGTCTTGATCAGATGTGCCCACGGGAGGCCAGGGCTGGGGGTCCACACCTCTCCTGCTTGGCCTGTGTGTGTCATGCACTGGTCTTGATCAGATGTGCCCATGGGAGGCCAGGGCCGGGGGTTCACATCTCTCCTGCTTGGCCTGTGTGTGTCATGCACTGGTCTTGATCAGATGTGCTCATGGGAGGCCAGGGCCGGGGGTCCACATCTCTCCTGCTTGGCCTGTGTGTTTCATGCACTGGTCTTGATCAGATGTGCCCATGGGAGGCCAGGGCTGGGGGTCCACATCTCTCCTGCTTGGCCTGTGTGTATCATGCACTGGTCTTGATCAGATGTGCTCATGGGAGGCCGGGGCTGGGGGTCTGCACCTCTCCTGCTTGGCCATATGTGTCATGTTTCAGGTGATGCTTTGACCCAGCAAGCACACCTGAACACACACATGAAAAAACTGGGTTGTGATAGTGTTAGTTCTATCCATCTGCCCTTCTGTTTTCCACCATGCAGTTGGTCAAACCAAAACATTCCTCTGCATTTGCAGATATGACTCCCACTGCAGCTGAAGCCCCTTCTTCATCAGGTATGCTCTCTCCTCCTTGCAACAGCTCTCATGAGTGGCTTTCTGAGAATGCTCAGGCCAGCAAGAGTTTACACACCCAGAATAAACACTTCTGTTTCTCCAGGTGAGGTCAGGGGAGAAGAGAGGAGAAGTCAGGGGAGGCCACTCGACTCCCCAGAGGATTCCAGGCCACTCTCCAATCACTAGTCATGAAACTGCACGCAGTGAAGGTGGATGCTGGGGACAGGATAAATAGGATAAAATAGCTTAAAATCTCAAGTCTAGAGTAGGGATTCCCAAATGCTCATATGTGTGTGAGCCTCATGTGGAACTTGTGAAATGCAAATTCAGTGGCTCTGGGTGCAACTTTTCTAACAGGCTCCCAGGTGATGCCGCTGCTGCCGGTCATGGACCCGGCTGGGGGAGTAAGGTGTTGAACCACCACCCTCATTTTGGAGGAAAATGAGGCCCAAAGAAGGAAAAGATTTGCCTTAAGTCACAGAGCTAGGGCGAGGCAGAGCCAGGTGTCCTGACTCCTATCCAAAGTCCTTTCTGCTCTCATGCTCTGCTGATGAATCCATCTGTGTGATTCTCCCAAATCCCTATGACATTGATGTCTTCAGTAACAAGACTCTGCTGCTTTCTTCTCTTTTATTTATTTTCTTTTTTCCCCCAAGTCCTGGGTACTTTGAAGACATATGGGGGTAAAATTGAATGAAACCAAAGTTTAGCACCTTCTTTTCACCTGTGTTTAAGTATGGCCTACCTGCCTTCTTGCCTGCCTGCCTGCCCTCCCTCCCTCCTTCCTTCCCTCCTTCCTTCCTTCCTTCCCTCCTTCCTTCCTTTTACTTCCTTTCTTTCTCCCTCTCTCCTTCGCTTTCCTCCTACCTCCATCCCTCGTTTCCTCACTTCCTTCCTTCCCACCCACACCATGACTCCACTTTTGCCAGAAGATTCCTTTGCTTGTAATTCTCACTGGCTCTTGACATCACATGAGGCAACCTTTTGTCTGTGGATCTGGTTGATGGTAACTAGGTTGCTTTGGTCACAGATTAGGTGACACTCAGAGGGTTTTACTTCCTTTGTGAAGGCATGACAATGAAATCACTTCCTGTTTGCTCGGGAAGGGCCACCTTGGAGTGGGAGAAAAGGTGTGGTGGCCATTAAACACTTACCTTCCTTCCCCTTCATCCCCGATTAACCACATGGAGCAGGTGAATGTGACTCCCACACGTTATGCTCCTGAAAGGCAAAGTGCTTAGAATACATGCTTTGGAGCCTCACGGGCTTGAATTGTGGATAACCTGAGCATGCTATAAAACCCCTGAGTCTCCATTTCCTCACCTCTAAGATAATGACGATACTTACCTAAAATAGTTGTCGTGAGGACCAGAGATGCAAATTATCTGACACATTGTAGATGTTCAAAATAAGAATTGTCAATCTCCCTCGCAAAATGCCAACTTCTCATACTCCAGTTTATGCCTGAATGTGTAAATCCACAAGATCAATGCATGGGGTGGGTTTCTCCTGCATATCACTTATGAAATAGGCTCATTTTCATACACTGATAGTCTACAGTGTAAAATTTCAGCGAAGCCAAATTTTAATGCTTTCTTTTCAAGAGATTTTTTTTTTTTGGCAGCCACAGATCTAATTTCAACCAAAGTGACACCATCACCCGCTAATGATCTTATGCCTGTTGCTAGATTAATGCTTCATTTTATTATTTACACTACTATATTTCTTTCATAAAATCCATTGCTAATTTTTCTACCAGGCTTTCCTCTGTATATGTTACTATGGAATTACATCTCTCAGATATGACCTTTTTCTTATCTAAAAATATTTCAGAGGAAACTAACTTGATTTTCTTGGCTTCATTTTCAGCCCCTATAAAAATGTTTTCTACAAAATATGTTTTTTTAATTCTTCCTTTCAAAATTCAATATATTTATAAAGCTTTTTTTCTGACCATTGAATACATTATTTTATATCTGGAGAATAAACAGGATACAGCACTGCTTATTACCTTTATTTATTTATTTATTTATTTATTTATTTATTTATTTATTTTGGGATAGGGTCTTGCTCTGTTGCCAAGGCTGGAGTGCGGTGGTGCAATCACTGCAGCCTTGACCTCTTGTGCTCAAGTGATCCTCCCACCTCAGCCTCCCGAGTAGCTAGGAACACAGGTGTGCACCACCCTGCAGCTATTTTTTTAAATTTTTTTAATACATACTGGATCTCGCCATATCACCCAGGCTGGTCTTGAGCTCCCGGATGCAAGTGATTCTCCCACCTCAACCTCCCAAAGTGCTGGGATTACAGGTGTGAGTGCAGGCACCTGGCCATTTAATACATTTTGATGGCAAAAAAAGTAAAACTTAATGGATAATATTTCTGCACCCAAACTAAAGTAGGAACTTAAACAATGTATTGCTATCTGAAATTACAGAAAATGTTTGGTTCTTTTTCAGGTTTGAATATAAATATGAACACACATTTCTGAAGTTTATTTTTTTCTTATTTACAGTTAAAATTTCAGTTGATGAAAAGATGGTCCCTGTACTTGGTAATTTTTGTCTCTAAACACTAAAATGATCATAACTCTATTAATACTGTTAGGATCATATTTATTTTTCATTTAACTTCCTTACTCTTTACAGGAAAATTTTATGAGCTTGTAGGTGTGTATGTGCAGACACAGGTGTGTGTGTGGATACACATGCACTTTGTGGGTTGAAATCCCAAAATTCACTTTCCAAAACCTTACCCAGAAGATATTTACCCTTATTCATAGTTCAAACAAGCATGGTTATCTTGCTTCCAATATTACAGCAATAAATATGATGAGGAGAGTGACCAGCCTAGACCAGCATACTACAGTCACAGAGAAACAGAAGCCTGTGGTGTTTAACATTCACTAAGCATCTTCTATGTGTCAAACAGAGCAGAAAATTGAAAGATGCAGTCACCACAGGCCGATATAAAGGCAAATCATTCTACATATGTCTGTGGGCATGACACCACCAACAGAATATAGATTTTATTTTTTATTCTTTTTATTTTTCAAATCAACCTTTTTGAAGTATAATTTCTATACAATAAACTGCATGCATCTATGAGTTTTGTCTAACATACACAACTGTGTAGCCACCACCACCATCAAGATAGAGAGCATTTCCATCATCCCAGGAAGTTCCCTCATGCCCTTTCTCAGTAAATCTCTCCCACCTTCCCCAGGCAAACACTGATCTGCCTTCTGTCACTATAGAATAGGTTTGTTTTTCTAGAATGTCATATAAATGGAATCAAATAACATGTGCTATCATGTTTCTAACTCCTTTCACTTCAAATGTTTTTGAGATCCATAAAGGAACAAATGTATTGGTCATTTGTGACTTTTTTTTACTGCGCAGTGTTATTCCACTGTGTGCCTATACCATGATTTACCCCTTCTCCTGCAGATGGGCACCTGGATGGTTTCTGGATTTGGGCTGTTGTGGATGCTTCTGCTATGTCCAAATCTTTCTGTGGGCATGCATATTCGTTCATCTTGAGTAAATACCAAATGGAAGCGCTGGGTTGTACAATATGGTTTTTAGAGCGAACGTATGAGCTCTTCACCATCAAGAGTAAAAGTAAATTCACTGGATACATGTTTGATGAGTCAAGGCAGTGCCTCATTTTAGAACAACTGTCTCCTAAATATTTGGAAGTGTTTTGGTTTTTTGTTTTGCCTGTTTGCTTTGTTTTCTTTGGGTTTTTATATTTTTGCTTGAAGACTAAGTTCTTAGGTACCTGGAAAACTAGGCTTGCCCACAAGGACCATTCCTTGAGGGCTTCAGATGATTAAGGCTTTACTGTATGAGAGAAAGTGTGTGTGTGTGTGTGTGTGTGTGTGTGTGTGTGTGTGTGTGTGTGTGTGTGTGTGTGTGTGTGTGTATGTGTGTGTGTTAGAGAACAACAAAACCAGAAAGAGTTCGTATTGCAAATAGCAAGTGGCACCCTGCGATCCTGTCCAGGATGGAAACCTGACCTCAAGTTTCTTCCCACCTGACCGCTTCTCTCACCATGCAGAGCCGCCTCTGCGCCTGGCGGGCGGGCGGAGCCGCTGTGAGGGCCGGGTAGAGCTGCGGCACCAGGGCGTGTGGGGCACGGTGTGCGACGACCACTGGAACATCAGGAACGCCCGCGTGGTGTGCCGCCTCCTGGGTTGCGGCCGTGCTCTGGGCGCCCCGGGCCGCGCCCGCTTTGGCCAGGGCAGCGGGCCCATCCTGTTGGACGACGTGCGCTGCACCGGCCACGAGGACGAGCTGGAGCGCTGCACCCACTCGGGCTGGGCCCGGCACAACTGCCAGCACCGCGAGGACGCGGGCGTGGTGTGCGCAGGTACCGCGTCCTCTGCCCATCCTGCCTTTCCTCTCCTCACATTCCTGAGGTCCAAATTCACCATCCTGGGGATATCAGGTGCGGCCAGGGTCCCAGATCCTATGCTACCGAGGGCCTGTTGGTTAGGTACACTTAGTGGTAAACGTTTTAATCATCCAGGCTTGGGGGCGCACTCATCACTTTTGTCCAACTGCAGTTCAGCGCACTATTGGTTCTGAAATACAGTTAAACGATGATGGGGTCAAAGGAAGGAGTGGCGGTGTAACAACATGACTAAGGCCGTCGAACTTGCTGCTGTTTGTCTACGATTTGTCCAGTCCCTCTTTCCATCTCGGAGGAGGGCTTCAAGAGCATCGTCCTGGGTAGACACTCCTCCTCACCTGGCCCTAACCCTCAGAAGTCAGAAAGACACCCCAGGGTGTCCCTGGCTCCTCTGATGTCCCTTTCATCCAAGATTTGGCCTATACCTTTCCTGAAATGTATTTTGTCACCCAATATCTGTCTGGGCATTCTGACTTCAAGCGGTTGACTACCTTCTGTATGGAGCAGTGCTTCTTTATATGTGCCCTAAACTTACCCTAAACGTCAAGGAGTTATGGATTCTAAGATTTGAAACACAAGTCTGAGCTCAACTTGTCTATTCCATTCTTAGTTTTTTACGGGTAAATCAAAGGAATTGTTGCCATTGCTTTTGCCTTTGTAGATGTTGCCTTGTTTTGCATAGACATGGGACCCAACTAGAAAAGCTGTCAGAGGCCCCTGAAGACAGACATGAATCACACCCAGCCAAGGAGTATGAATGTGTGCTAGGGTCATGGGGCCCTCACCTTCCAGATCCTTGTTTTGATTATGTCAGTTCCTGGTTCCAGCTATTCCTGATGCTGTCAGGGGACCGATTCTAAATGACAATCCATTTTCCATTCTTGGATTATATGCCAAGTGGATCCTTTGGACATTCACTGAGGGGTTAAGTGAACTTAGCTGGCCATGCTTCCTGGGCTGGGTGTTGGCTCTGGGGTACTGTCCTGCCTTGCTTCTGAGCTGGAGAAGACTTTGATATCTGCAAATTACATCTTTCCCAGCTTGAGGCTCCAAGCGTGTCACGTGCTTGGGAAAGGACACCAATCAGTGTTCATACACAGGATAGCGTTATAACCTTAGAAGCCATGTGTCTACTATTCTCTTGCTCCAATAAATCTTGGAATTGATGCTATATGTATTCTCAACTCTAGTTCACACATGCCAGGCTCCAGCTCCCTCAGGAGGCCCTGGGCCCTCCTTTCCTTTGCATGCTCTGGAAAATTCTCATGCCACTGTACCCCAGCTTTAGTAGCGAAATCAAATGAGCCCATTCCCCTACACTTCATGTCTACTACCAGCTACATTATCCTCTTGCAGTGTTCCAACACAGTTGACATTTGTTTTCATCCTTCTCTCACCAGGTCTGGCTGACTCTCTTGTACCTAAGGACAATGGTAAAGTCTTCCCTCTAGGGTCTGAGGCTAAGGGTGCTGATGGGGGTGGTAGCTGAGAGAACAGCCAAGCAGGGGAGAAAGAATAGGCTGTGAGGGGGACCCGCTTCTGTGTTTACACTGAGATCTCTGGATTTCCACCCACTCGCTGGGTTTTAGGAGGTTGGGAAAAAACCCCTTTGCACCCAGGCTCCCTTTCTCCAACTTACCTCCATACAAAGACCCAGATAGATCGTGTTCAGGCACAGAGTTCTCAACATGAGAAATAAGCCATGCATGGAATGTGGGCTATGGGTAGGATTCCCCATGGGTGTGGTGTGACCTCAAAGCCTTCTTGGAAAAGGGTTGGTATAAGTAAAATTAATGACAGTCAAGTCAAGGGTGGGATATGAGGAGAGCTGAGCCAGCTCCAGCTCAGGGCGTTGTTCATGGTAGTTTAATGAAGTAAAGATATACACGCACCCAGGACCTACATGACCAGTGAACCAGTTTCTCTTTGTGAGGATTTCTTCATCTTCCCCTCCTGCAGCCCAGCTATCCTGCTTGCCTCACCTCTTCCAAGCCGTCATTGACCGAGGCTATCTCCGGAGGCTGGGCTACTCCTCCTGGGACATCCACTTAAATGATGAGCTATGTCGCCCCAAAGTCACAGGACGCTACCTGATCTTCAACATTCCCTATGGCCACTGTGGCACTATCCAGCAGGTAGGACACTTCCCAGGTGGTGCTACCCTTCTGTGGATGAGGCCCAGGTGAAAAGTTTGGGAAATTCAACCACCTATTAAAAATCTGTGTAAGGACAGAGGAAAAGTGCAAACCATAACTTCATTTCTGAGTTTGGTAAGACAGAGAGCAGCTCATTAGTTTGTCTGAAACTTTCCTTCCTTTGGGGAATTTGGGATACACAATAACAAGTATTGAGTGCTGATGGGCTGATGGATGTGTGGATGGATGGATGGATGGATGGATGGATGGATGGATGGATGGTATATTCTTTTCACTCCAGAGGCAATGCATTTTCCACACATGCCTCTTGATTGAGCATTGGTGTACACCTCCCATGTGCAAGCTATGGTGACAGGCATGAGGGAAGACAGATTGTCCACTTGCCCATCTGACTGCTAGGTTTCTAAGCAGGTAACTGCATTCCATGATCAAGAAAGCAAACCTTTAGGACATTTATAAATCATGACATATATATGTTTATTTAGTTTTCCTTGACTACTGGTTTATTTCACAAAACAATGGTATTGAAATTAAGGAAACAAGTACACGAGAGATATAGGGAGAGTGTATAACCACAGAATATTTTTTTCTCAGTATTTAAACAGGATAATCTGTTCCCAAGCAAGATCCCCATACTGCTCCTCTATTCTTGTACATGCCCTGATTAGACACAAGCATGAAGCCAGGAAACCCTTGGCATTGTTAGAGGTTGAAGTCATTCACATTTTATCTATTTCATTGTACAGATCATAGTCATTCCTATCCTTTTTGCTTTAACAATTCTACTTTTTAACCTCAGAAGTTTCTGCCCCAGGATCCATGCCCCCTGTGTCTGGGAAGTGGGCACCCCCAGGGAAGCCTCTGGGCCATCAGGGAAGACCCTGCAAATGTTCTCTTTTGCCTCGCTGGCTCAGCTTCCCCTGAAAACCCCATGAGCTGACCAGGGTACTGGGGTAGCAGTCAGCAGGGTCAGAGAGCACTGATTAGGAAAACACTGCTGCACAGAGGTCCATATCTGCTTTCAGAGTCAGTGGATGGGTCACCTTCTAGGTGCTGGGGACACAGCAGCCACAAGACTGACAGAGCCCCTGCTCCATGGCCCTTACATTCACGAAAAGGGGGACAGGATCAGACCAAACACCCAAACCAGGGTCCTTTTTATACCAAAAGAGGTTACGAAGACAGTAAAACAAGGGAGGGGTAGAAGAGTCATTTGGGGTGGAAGGGAAGCCATGTTGAATAGGCTGGTGACTGGGAAGCTGAGCCTGCCCTGGGGTGGGGCAGCCAGGCAGAGGATGTGGGGATCAGCCAGGGCTGAGGTTCTGAGGCAGCTGCAGCCTTGGGGCTTTCAAGAAGAGACTGGAGGCCAGGAAGCCCAAGATCAGAGTGGAAGGAGGGCAGGACCATGTGGGTGAGGAGTTTGACTTTTATTCTAAGTCAGAGATTCTCAAGGAGGGTAATGTTACCCTTATGGGCGGCAGGGAAGATAGATATTGGTTCTTAGAGGCAAAAATTATAATATCTTTCTTTCTAGCTCAAGCACAGATACACATCTGGTATATAAACAGTATATTTGTATTACAACTCATAGTCAGGGTTTGAGAGAGGCCAGGATGAGTAAGATGTCTACAAAGGCTCCTTAGTGGGGCCATGGTGGAAGAAAGTTGACAAACATTGCTCTAAGCTGACAGGGCAGTTCTTGGAGGTTCCAAGCAGAATGTCACAGGATCTGAGTCCCGCAAGCTGAGGCTTCTTTGAGCAAATGTTCCCGGGCAGGTTAAGCCTCTAGGCATCTACACAGGGCATGAGAGGCAGGGACCCCTGCCTGTTGGCCCCAGCACAACCTTACCTCCTGCAAGTCCTGTTGGATTTGAAGGCTGGGAGTGAAGTTCAGCAGGGCCAGGCCTACAGCTCACATGGAGCCAGTACTGGTCTGGAGTCAAGGGCAAGGAAGAGACCAAAGAGAGGACAAGAGCTCTGGGGACGGAGGTGGGTTTGGCCTTTGGGAGCCTGCAGGAATCGAGCTTGTGGGGGAATTCAGCAGAAGGGGAGCTCAGAGCAGCTGGACCTGCCACCCCAGCTCACAGCTAGCACAACAGCTTAATCCTCACAGGATGGAAGGGACAGTCCAGACTTGCCCACTGGGGGCTCCCTGCGTGCACCCCACATGTCATGTCACCCCTTTGTGGTGTTAAGTATCACAGAGGTCTGGCCCCGGGAGGTCCTGCCTCCTGCAGGTCAGCAAGCTGGTGCCAAGTGGGGTGGGAAGGAGAGGTCTCAGCTCATGGAGGCAGGTGCTTGTCAGGGAGCCAAGAGTGCTGCCCACAACTCTTCTCTCATCCTCACAGGAGCACCTCGGCTCCCTCAGCTACTCCAACTCCATCAGAGGCCGGAAACGGGGCCACCCTGGCCGAGTCATTGTGCGGCACAAGGTGCCCAAGCTGAAGTTCACCTGTAGGGCAGACGGCCCATCCACAGTTGAAATCATTCATGGGGATGACACCCCAACGGAGGGTGCTGGCTACACCGTGTCTATATCCTTCCTCCAGTCCCCTGAGTCCCAGCATGTGGGAGGCATGGTGCCCTACTATGACAGCCAGAGGAAAGAGGTCTTCCTCCAAGCCACCCTCCACAGCCCCAATCCCAACCTGATGCTCTTCGTGGATACCTGTGTGGCTTCTCCTGATCCCCATGATTTTACAACCATCAAGTATGATTTGATCCGGCAGGGGTAAGGAAGATGGAAGGCCCTCTGGGGTGGACTGTTATATTCACCTGGTGTGCCTTTAGGGAACCTGTGGCTTCTCAAGTGGTATTCCTACATCAGAACTTTGTGCAGACTCCTCACTGTGTCTCAGAGGCACAGTGGGGGCCCTCAACATCATCTGATCACAAGTGGGGACAAATAGTTATAGGCAGGCAGTTATAGACACCTTCCCTTAACTCCCCACAGTCCTAGGGAGGGCTCTTGCTGCCCTGGGCTCTGCTGCCTCACTTCACCCTTTCATGTCCATGCCTCCTTTCCTTCCAGCCCCTTCCAGCCGTATGACTTCACTGGACTCCCCATTCATGGTGCAGGCCCTCGGGGCATTGGCCTACACTGATGAACTAATAGGTTATCCCAAGCTAAGATCTTAGTTATACTTGTGAGACTTATTCTGGCTCCTTTGGTTAACCAAAAGACTTGCCAAGTTAGAACTTCGGCCAGTTGTTTGCGTTTATAGCTCTCTTGTCCCCTAACAGAGGCAAAGTGCTTATAGATGGGCAGTTCGCAACAAGTTTGAAAACAACAAAAATCCATCACTTACTACTCAATGGCAGTTTTAGAGTGGTGAGGACCACGGCACCCTAAAGTCCATGGAGAGCACTGTGGTACCTGCTTCCAAAAGCCAGGGGACGGACAGGACACAGCACCTTCCATAGGCAGTGTGAGCCATGGTGTGAGAGGTGCGCAGAGGTGGCACTAAACTGCATTGAGCCACAGAGTGCAAAAGCTCTTCCCTTTCAACCCCCCTTATAAATATATCAGGAAAGAGGCTCGGTTTGGTGCCAGAATTTAACAACGGACATTTTTTTCTTCTGCTTTCTTCAGGCTTAATTTGTGCTTCTTCCTCTAGTTTTCAAAGCTTAGACTATAGATTTTAGACATTTCTTCTTTTCTAAAATATGTATTTTATAAATTTCCCTCTAAGCACTGCTTTAGCTGCATTCCACAAATTTTTGATAACTTGTATATTCATTATCACTTAGCTCAAAATATGTTTTAATTTCTCTTTTGAGATTTATTTGACCCATGGGTTATTTAGAAATGTTTTGTTTAATTTCCAAACATTTGGGAATTTTCCAGGAATTGTTCTTATTCAATTTTGAGTTTAATTCCACGATTATGATAATGTATTTTGTGTGATTTTTGTTCTTTTAAATTTGTTAAGGTGTCTTTTATGGCCCAGAATGTGGTCTGTCCTGATGAATATTCCATGTGGGCTCGAGAAGAATGTGTGTTCTGCTGTTGCTGGTTGGAGGGCTCTATAAATGTCAATTTGATCTAGTGGATTGGGAGTGCTGTTTAGGTCATCTATATCCTCACTGATTTTCTTCCTGCTGGATCTGTCAACTACTGTTGAAGGAGTTTTGAAGTATCTGGCTATTATAGTGGATTTGTTGATTTTCTTTGCAGTTCTATCTAAAACTGTGTTACGTGCTTACATAAGAAAAATTATTGTGTCTTCTTGGAGGACTGATCACTTTGTTTTCATATAATACCCCTCTTGCTTCCTGATAATTACCCTGGCTCTGAAGTTTATTTTCTTCTGAAATTGATATAGCTACTCCACCTTTCTTTTGATTAGTATTTGCATGGTATATCTTTCTTCATCTCTTTACTTTGAACTTACCTGTGTCTTTATACTTAAAGTGGGTTTCTTGTAGACAATAAATAGTTGGGACTTGTTTTTTAATCTACTCTGCCTCTAAATTGCTATATTTAGACCATTTATATTTAAAGTGATTCTTGATATCGTTGAATTAAAATCTACCATCTCAGTAACTGTTTTCTATTAGTTGCATTTGTTCCTTGTTTCTCTCCTCACACTCTTTTTGCTGCCTTCTCCAGTTTTAATTGAGCATTTTATGTGACTCATTTTATCTCCTCTGAATGTATCACTTCTTAATTTTTTTTTTTGGTGGTTTCCCTAGGGTTTACTGATGCACATTTTTAAATAATCCAAGTTTGCCTTCAAATAAAACCACCAACACTTTTCATCTCTCTTTGGACAAAACGGAGTAGGCCTTTTGAAGACAAGAGTTCTACCTAGAATTTAATTACTTTTTTTTTGGTTTTATTGTGTTTATTTTCTAGTTCCTTTCTATTTATGTCCAGGAATAGTGGTTTTTCCACTCATAGTAGTGTTAAAAATTTCTTTATGAAAGAAAGAGGGTAGTGGGAAGAACTCTATTTGCAAATCAGAGATCTGGGTCCATGCCTGATTATCTGGGTTGCAGTAAACTCATATCGTGCTTTAAGTTAATCTTTTTCTCCTGGGGTTTTTCTCCCCATCAGGTGCATCAAAGACAATACCTACATCAACCTCCGTCCCCGCCAGAAGAACATGGCTCAGTTCAAGTTCAATGCCTTCAGCTTTCTTGACAGCTATGATGTGGTATATCTGCAGTGTAAGGTTGCAGTGTGCAAGGTGGGGGATTATGCCTCTTTCTGCTCCTGGGGCTGTACAGGACAGAGTAGGAGTGGTGCAGGCCCCATGGAGGCCAAGGAAAAGCAGACTGAGCATTTCCAAATGGTGGGGCCACTGGAGATCCACAAAGTCACTGCTCAGAGGAGGACTCTTGAGTGATTTCTGCAATTTTCATGTGAATCTGTAGAAAGCAAAGTCTATTTCTCTTCAGTAATGTTTGACCAATCAGATGCTATCCGCATAGAGACAGGTCAAAGAAACAGCCAGAGGGGATTGCTTCTCTGAGGTTTGTTACTAAACAATCTTCTCTGATTACTAAACTTCTAAGGCAATTACTCTCTTTGCTGCCACAAATGCTACATTTTCTAATTCTTGTCTTAAAGTGTACAAAATGTTACAAAGAGCAGGGTTATCTCTCTATACCGCATTGTCAATTTAAAGATTGTCTTTTTAAGTTGACTGTTTAATCATCAGATGCTATTAAGTGGATCTCTGTTTTTATCCTCTGATGGTACGAGGATTTATTTTCAACTCTTGCCAAGAGTCTTAGGAAAAATAAAATAAGTGTCTGTCACTCATTTTTTTTTAACTCCACTCATTTTTTTAAACTCTACTCATTTTTTAAAACTCTAACTGGTTGCTTGAATCAAGCATGTCATTCACTCATCACAACAAGCTTTGATCATTTTGTTTTGATGGGAATAAATTGGACCTAGATTTTGTTGGGTTTGGGTTATAGCTTGCAAATGAAAGGCTGAAATGCAATCACAGGAACCACGTATCTGCTGTCTGAGCTGCTGATGCAGGGCAGGCGAGCCCCAAAGTGGAGCTTAGCCTGCGAGGATTCTTGGCTTTGCCCACGAAAGAATTCAAGAGCAAGCTGGAGGTAGAAGAAAACAGCTTTATCAAAGAGGCAATGTTACAGCTCCAGCGGTGTTGCAGCTCTATGACTGCTCCTGCAGAGCAGGGCTACCCTGTAGGCAAAAAGTAGCAGCTCAGGGCAGTTTTGCAGTCATATTAATATTAATACTCACTTTTAATTGCATGCAGATTAAGGGTTGGTTTATGCAGAAATTTCTAGGCAAGGGGTAGTAACTTTTGAGTTAGTGGGTCATTGACATGGAAAGGGGCAGTAACTCCCAGGTGCTGAAGTGGCAACAGTAAATTGACATGGCACACTGGTGGGCATGTCTGATTGAAAGCTGCTTCCACCCCAGCCCTGTTTTAGTTAGTCCTCAATTTGGTCCAGTGCCTGAGCTCTGCCTCTAGAGTTGAAACCCGCCTCCTACTTCACTACCAGGTGTTTGTGTGGCCATGTTCTCAGTCTGTTTCCCAAATCCTCAAAGCATTTGGGAAACTTGAAAAGTACACATAAAACCTGAAAAGCAAACAAGGAAAGCTTAGCTTATTCCTGCATCCTCCCAGAGAAGGAGAGCAGCATCCACTCTCATCTCACTTTCTACCTTAACAGAAAGAGACCTGTGCTAGACTCACTATCCTTGAAGGTGTCTTTAAAGAAACAGACTTGAACATAGTCAGATTTTTATTTTTGCTTGTCAAGAAATATTCAGTAGCAATATTTAAAAGATGGGTCCCCATCTCCAAGGACTAGTTCCCCTCTTTGTCAACAAATGACCTGCACAGGATGGGACTACAGTATTTTCAAGTCCCCCATGGAGGAGGGCAGTTTTGGGTAGAGCCTAGGAGCTAACCCTGAGGTCCTCAAGGTTAAAAATCTGATAAATGACCCAAGGAGGGGTGTAGCCTGTGAGCTGAACATCTATTTCATTACAAATTTTCCCTTCATCAACAACTGTCTTGGTAAAATATACTGGTATTTATTTTAATGAAGTTCCCTGCTTATACACAGAAATTGATGAAATGTGATTACTGGCCAGTTTGGTGAAAATGGTATCTTTAAATCAGAGTCAATTATTTGTCCCTGAGTAGCTCCAACTTTAGTCACATGAAACAATGATTTTAGTATCTGATGTGTATTTCATGCAAGTGCTTCAAATGAATAAACGAGCTTTTCCAAGTAATTGTAGGCTGCTAGAGTTTCTACTTTCAAAGTCATCTCCCTATTAACTGTATATATTCATAGCCCATAGCATGTTGAGGAAGTAGAAGCTAACAGCTACCAAAACCTAGCATTTTATGACTTTTAATGAATCCCTAATATGAAACGTGTTGACAATGAAAGAACTAACATTTTAATAAACAAGGGTCCAAACGAACTTCCAGATCAGTTCCTCTTGGTGTGTGGTTCAAAGGATGGGATCCAGGAAGCAACCTTCTCCAAAAGCATTCCAGGTGATTCTCAGAAAGGCTGAAGTTTGAAAGCCATGGCCACCGTTCAGTTTTCCACACCTCATGGATCAAAATGCACTTCACAGGGAAAAGCCTGCAATCAGGAAACACCAATGGTACAGACCAAAAAGAACCAAGAAAAGCCTGCTCTCTCTAGCCAAAGGACCAGCAAAGGAGCAACCTAGCAAGACAGAAAACACTCAGATGAAAACTGTCCGACTCTAGCTAACTGCCATGGGAAACACTGTGGCCCCACCTTCATCCCAGCCAGCAAATGTTGAGTGGAGAGCCTAGACTTCTGCCCTCCCCCAGCACTCCTTCTCTTCCCCTCCCTCATCCTGAGTGATGTCAGAGAAGGCAAAGCGGGCACTGGCATGCTCATCACCTCCAGGTAGTAATGAGACCCTCACCTCCAGCCCTCAGGTGCAGAGCAGGTAGTGAGCCTAGACTTCCATTTTTACCCCTACTTGGAAGAGATGAGGCACCCTTTTATTCTATCCTGGTTAGAGGAGGCCCAGTGGAGAGCCAGGACTTTCACCCCAACCCAGCAGTAATGAGGTGACCCCCCCTGCCTTGGGAAAGCAGAGGTAGCCTGGATTCCACCCCACCCCGCCCCTCTAGTTTGCATGTGCCTGGTATTCCATTGCCTATCCCTTCGTTTTTAGCCTCTCCAAAACACTTTGTTAGGTAAGTCTTTTGAATACAACGTACAGTTACTTTGTAAAATATTCTGAAAATCCATCCCTTTTAGGAGTTGAGTAGAATGACCACTCTAGGGTGACACCCAGATGTCCCCTCAGAGAAAGTCACTCATATCCAGACTGCTGGGAGTGTTGGTGGCTGGTGGATCTCAGTGCCACCGCTCACCAGGAATTTCCCTCAGCTCAAGGCTTTGTCTAATCCAAGTTCACAGCCCCTCCACCCTCAGGCAGCCCTCAGGCAACGACTGATCCACAGAAGCATAGACAGGTCTGAGCACCTTGCCTCAGCGGGGCGTCTCTGAAGGGCAGAGCGGCCCCAGGACACCCTGGGGGAGTGGCTGGACCCTGCTGCTGCTGCAGCTGCTTCTTTGTGCGCCAACTCCCCTGCTTGGTTCTGCTTCCCTCCTAGGACACGGGCTGATCCCGAGCACATGCCTGAGGAAGCCTCCTGTACATCAGCCACTGCGTCAGAGTCTGTTTCTCAGGAACCCAATCTATGCCAGGTGTGGCCCAAGCATATTAGAAGCAGATTCTAGAACGGGATTTTGGAGCTGGCAGTGAGAACTTCTCACTGATGGTAAGTGGAACATGGATGGCTCCTGACTACAAACACATTCTCTCTTTTTTAATCCTCACCACAGCCCCGGGGGGTGGTAGCTGCTACCAACCCATTTTAAATTATGGAGACCAAGGCTGAAGGTGACCTAGCTCATGTAACCCACCAGGTAAGTGAGAAGAACTAGAACCCGGGCCACCCACTCCAGACCTAGGAACTTTTATCGCTTCTCTGGAGTCCTTTCTAAACAAAGAAAACTTAAATAGTAGCATACATATTGATTATGCATATGCACTGATATTGGAGATATACCTCAATAGCTCCACTACAAATGATCTTATGATCCATGGTAATATGATTTTACACCATCTAGTGAGTCACAATATTTGATCATTTTCTTAGTGTTGCACTTTTGTGCCTGATATGCATCGGAATCCCTACCGTGTTGGCCAGCAGGGAATGTCCAGTCAGTTCTGGATAGAGAGATGGCTGAAGGGCTGTGACCAGACCAGACTGTTTTTAAGCACTTAACCTGATTTGCCCCCTCTAATTAAATGTTCAGGGGTTTTCACGTTAGGTTAAAAAATAACTTTACAGTCGTTCAACTTAGGCTACCTGGATGAACATAGAAGAGAGTCACTGTGTGGCTGCCTGAGAAAGTATTAGTATTTAGGAGGTTGACATGGAGATATTGAAAAGAAAATGGGGAAGATCTGTTGTGATTTGGAGCTGGAAAATCAGTGTCCTAAGGGCATGTTCTGTGAGGGCAGAGATTCTATCACATCTACCGTGTATTCTCTTCAGCATCCTGTAGATGCAATGCATGTTTAGAAGGAAAAATGCCTTTGGGCATTTGGGAATGTGGTTACCTGTTGGGATGCATGTTAGAACCTGAAACTATGTGTGTTGTTAGATGATGAGAGAGAGTTGTGTTGATTGATCATCTAGGGTGATTAGATTCTCTGTTTTCATGTGTAAAATCAGTGCACACTGGGGTCTTTAATTGTATTTGTTCAGTCACAGTAAATGGGAAAGTGTAAACCCAAACTGGCTACTCCTTGAGGACAATGAACCTCTGGCTTAGGTGCTTGATGGTGAAGGGGGAAAAAAAAAGTTTTTATCTCATTAACCCAGAAACAGTATGAAGTCTCTCGTTTTATAGTCACATTTGTCTATCCAAAGCCCTTTCCTGAAATGCTTACAGTGAGAAATGCTGAGGCTCTGCATGAAAGCAGGAAGGCATGTGAATCAAGGAGACTGCGGTTCTCCTTCTCGCACTTTAGTTTCAGAAATTCTAACTTTTGATGTTTCAAAGAGTAGCATATTTGCATCTAAAAAATAAACACATCTATCTTTGAAGGCTACTTTTCTTAAGTAAAAATAACCTTTTTCTTTTCACTTAATAGTTGGTTAAAATGTTTTGTATTTATAAAAGGAGGTGTTAATTCGTGTAATTTTTTTTTTTTTTTTTTTTTTACAGAGTTTCACTCTTGTTGCCCAGGCCGGAGTGCAATGGCGTGATCTTGGCTCACTGCAACCTCTGCCTCCCAGGTTCAAGTGATTCTCCTGCCTCAGCCTACCAAGTAGCTGGGATTACAGGCATGTGTCACCACACCCAGCTAATTTCTGTATTTTTAGTAGAGATGGGGTTTCACCATGTTTGTCAGGCTGGTCTCGAACTCCTGACCTCAGGTGATCCACCCGCCTTGGCCTCCCAAAGTGCTGAGATTATAGGCGTGAGCCACTGCGCTTGGCCTCATGTAATATTTTTGTATCTTTAGTTCCTAAAATGAGAGCCAACTGACGTGGTATTTATTTCGATCGTCTTGTAATGAAACACACTGACACAGTGACATGCAGGCCTGTGTGTCACTTTCAGGCCCTTCCTAATTTATTCATAACATGTGTAGCCACGAGGTAGCATTTCCTTTGGCATCCTGGAGAAACGTGTCTCACTTAGGGTTGGACCTGTTAGTTAATAGTTCTGCAGCTTCTGGTATTTGTAGTCTGCCTGTTGATTTACAAAATGCCTCACTGTGATTGTCGCTACAATCACCACATTCAGAGCTAGAACCATGAAGGAAAACAGATGCAGACTGTTGAAAGGCTGGTTTGGAGTTTCTTCCGCATGTGTTTCATGTTGAAATCCTAAAATTGGAAACAAGATGAAAATCACTTTTTAAGAAGTGTTAATATTATAAAATGTTGGTAGCTTTTATAATACCTGTACATATCCTATGAATCTTATATATGAATTAATGTATAATGCATAATGCCAACACAATACAGAGGAACCATTATCAAATAGTTGAATATTTATATTTATATTTAATTTTGAACTTGTTTCAAATGGTTGACTTAGTTTGATTTCTCGATATCACATGAAAAACGTGTAACACTCAAGCATAACAGTCAAATGGAAATGCAGGTTCACTTACTAATGGTCACTGTTGCTCATTGTTGCCAAAATACATTTTGTCAACAGAAAAAAAAAAATTTGTTCATTCCCTTGAAATAGGAAAAAGATACTTTTCTCATATTGATGGTATTTCCATAATGACTTCCATTTATAAATTTTCAACTAATTTCAAACCAGTGTCTATAGATACACTATGTAAGCCACTTAGTGAATGCGTTTATAAAATTACTGAATTTAACTTTTGTTTTTGCCATAGAAATATTTTGCTACAAACCAGAACCATACTCCTTTATAGTGCTAATAATAATGAATAAATACAGAGATCATAAGGTCCTTTAATGCCATTTACAACTAAAATAACTTCTTATAGTTTTTCTTTCATTAAGGCTTATCTTAAGCCATTTAATTATGAACCTTCCTTGAGTATTTACCATCATTCCTTTCATGCATCTGTGCACATCTCAGGTTTCAAGCTTTTCAAAAGAAGCAGGGTTAGCCTATGTTAATATAATAGATTCTTTGTCTTTTTTTTTAATAACTTTTTTTCAAATAGGCTATTATGTGGAATGCTGGTTCATTTTGTTTTACTCATTTAGGAGTTAAAACACATTGCTTTTGATTCAATTATCTGCTATGCCATCTATAAGGAGTCAGAAAACTAAAAGAAACTTGTTTTTAGAGATGAGGACATTACACTTATACTGAAAATCCAAATGAATAATGGCAAACTATCAGTGTATCATCTGCTTACGCTGTACATGGTATGCATATTATCAACTGATGGAAATAAATACTAATCCTATATACTTAAAATTCAACTTATTTGCTAAAGCTACTATTATAAATCTCTAAACTGTACATGCTTAAGAGTTACTGGATTTGAGCAGCATTTTATGAGCCATGATGTGCTTTTTGATCATGGAATAGCTTTTTTCTTACCTGAATTGCCACTTGCACTTCGATCCCTTTTCAGACGAATGGGTCCTATGATGGAATCTGTTTTCCATTTATATGAAGAAATGTCTCGTTTGCTTCTGGAGACACAACCTTGATTGCAGCGAGACTGGTGGTCACTGCTATCACATATCAAAACTTTACACTGCAGATACACAGAGCTCATACTTCTCAAGAATTTAAAGGCATTAAACTGGAATCTCCCATAGTGTCCAAATAAGGGATACACCTTACAAGTTTCATCGCGACTACATCTGGAACAGAATTTATGAACATGTTTAGAAGATACAGACAAATTCAGTCTTTTCCATACTAAAAAGTTTTCTCTCAACTAAGTTGTGAATCCAAAAATCTCTCTCAAAAGACTCTCTAGTTCATACTACAGTGAGTTAAGACTATAGACCTGATTCCTGGGTGAGATAGCAAGGTTCTTTCTAGCTCTAAAATTCCGGGTCCATTTAATTTAATCAGAAAACCAATACTTACGTACTGGAAGTCAAACTTCTTTCCTTACGTGCTTATCATTAATGTATCAGTACGAATGACGTAGTTAAAATCCAACAAATTGTAAGGAAAAAAGGAAATTGTTCCTTTCAAATAAAAACGTTATACTTTTTCTGTTAAGAATGCTACATATGTTTTACTGATGGCGTTATATTTTAAAGATAATGCACATGAAATAATCTTCTAGATTTTTGTTGAAAATAACCAAAACGTACAAAAACCAAAATGCAAATAGAGCTTTTATAACAGAAAATAAATTTGTTTCTACCAGCAAATATTTTGTGAATACACTTAAAATTCTAGATATAAGCTGTGTCTGCATAAATGTTTAAATTTAAATTATTCATAATTAGTACATAGTAACTATTTTATAAAATGATTAGAATAAATGTAATGAAATTTCATGTAGTGCTAGGAAAAATGTATATATACACAACACAAAAAATTACTTTATTGAAATTATTATTCCACAGGAAGGAATATCATACATACATCAGTTACATTAATACATACCCACTCTTGATTAGGTCGTAGGTTGGAGATGCAAAGTCAGAGGTGGGAGATGCTCTACAGGTATCAAGAAACACCACCAAATTTGGATCTGAGGTGTGCAGACTAACTTGAACAAAAAGAGTTTGGTTCAAATCCACATAATATGGTGATTCAAGTATAGTCTTTTCAAATGAATTGGATTCAAAAAGAGCCATGCTGGTGTTATATTTGCCCAGTGCATTTTGACTTTGTATTACATCATCTTCTGTTATGTATATTATCTCCACTGTAGAATTATGTCCCATTTCACACTTCACAATAATCTGGAGTTGTTTCTGACGGGTGATCACTTCAGAAGTTGAGGATGCAGAAAAGGTGATTATATTGGTGTAAGTAATTGACTGATCTTCTACCTGCAGAACGAGATAGAATTCAATTTTTATATTTTAAGTCCAGTAATATTTTAGAGCATAGATGTGGATAACATTTGCAGGTACAGACATAATTTTCTTAAATCACGAGGTAACAGCTTTCATGTCAGAATACTATACACCTTAAATGTATTTCGTTGAAGAAATATTCTAGGAAAGAAAGAAAGTATGAGATGAGAAATACAGCTTGTACTAGAAATACCTGAAGATAGAATCAGACAGAATTTTTTTCAGTTACAGTAAAATCCATTTTGATTGCAAATTTCCAGTCTTAAAAAGACATTACACCTTACTATATATTGCTTTCCTTAAGGAGCTTTAAGTTAGTGTGGCTAACTGGGCAGTTTCCAAAATATATGTAGACCAAGGGTCTGCAAGAGGAAGGCCCTTAGCTGCCTTCCCTGGGGGTTCACAGTGTAATAAAGCCTGTGCATTCATTTTTGGCAAGATACGATGATTTACTTCTGTCTTTATCAATTCCTCTGGATTAACCCCCATTCTTTTCAATTAGGTTACTGTTTAATGTCTGAGTGAAAAGTTTATAGTATATATCCTAAAGAGACCAAAGGTTGAAAATGTTTGAAATCTTGAATAGGACTTCTAGAAAATGGAGAACAAATCACAAACTTCCAGTAATATCCTTCATGTTTAAATGGGTTTTTTTAAATGTTTTTTTTTCTGTCTTTAAAAGGAAAAGAAGAAGATCCTAAAAATTTAGCTAGATTTTCACTAAATACAAGGTGTAAACATTTTCTGCGTAAGTGTTACTGGTAGGCTGTTAAGCCAACTGCATATAGATGTTCGAACTCTCTTTAGTGAGTTTTCAGAGTTCTTTACCTTCTGGGAAAGATAACCATCCCCCACTTATCCTGAAAATGAATGCAGCAATTTGGCAGCTATGTATGAATGGGTATGTGCACTTATATGTCTTCACATGCTTATCATGTGGTTAAGCCACTAAAATTTGGGGGTCCTTTTTTACAGCAGCTAGCAAGCATTACCCTGACTGCATTGCTCAACATGCACTCAGCATTTGACAAAATCCAGCTATCAGTATTTCACTTTACCTTTCTGATTGTACCACATCCATTAAGAGGGATAGAAAATTCCACAACATTTGATAATTTTGGTCTGCAAGTTGGGTCTTTTAGTTGTAAGTTATTCCCATTAGAGTTAAAAGCCTCTAGGTAGGATTTGCTTATAATAACTCTCATCCTGTCAGAAGAGCAAGTTAAAGATGCTGTCAGGAAAAAAAAAAAAAAAAAGAATGATCATGTTTATGCCAGCTAGGAATGTTGGATCTTGAAGAGCTACGTGTGCAAGTAAATATATAAAAAGTCAAAACCATTTTGCCCTAAACAGTAATCATAAATTTGAGATAGCCAAGCAATTGATTCACCTTTTACTGTGTTCATTGTGACCTTGTTTAGAGCTAGAATCTGCAAACCTGATGTTTTTAATTGTGTCTTTGCAGAAGGAATTAAGGGAAACAGTCCATATTATCTGCATAAATCTTTTTCAGGTTAATAAAATCATTAATTTCCTCTTGCATTAAGCAATGCATAGAAATGATTGTCAAGCTTAAGATTATGAATATGTTCCCAACTACATGTGACATGCTTGCAAATAGGAATAGCCACAGGTAGGCTAAAAATTAACAATTTCTACATATGCAATCTTCGAAGAGCTCAAAATAGCTAAGAATATAAAACATGACTTACTAGTGTTGATGTTTTCTGCATAAATTGAGGTGTAGGAGGCAGAAAAGCCCCGGTAAGAATTGGCATAATCTGTAGACAACACGACAGTCAGAGAGTTTGATGACGATTCGAAGGTGGGAGTCACACGGCCACAGACTTGTCCAATCAGGCCAGAGTTGGTGGAGGGGCCATCATAGATGGCAAGAAAATCAAATTTGCACTGTTTGTCTATTTCTAGGCTAGAGAATGAGGGCCTCTGGTGAAAAAGAGTTTCAAACCAATTCAATTCTATTTTCTAACATCCCAGCAATCCTACTCTTAAGTGATTATGGATTTTTTTTTTTCCTTCAATGGTATCTCAGGTTTACGAAGACAAACCTGGGGTTTTGATAGTCTCTGACAAGGACCTCAGAATCTTCAGAAAAATAGTCAACTTAGTTCAATGGAATAGTATCACTGTTTTCCTTTCTACATCAATTCTTTGAAAAGTGCCCATATATGAGAATTACATATGATAATTTCTCTTCCCCAAATCCCCCAGTTGCCAGGTGGGTTTACTGCATTTGTTCCAACAGAATTGGGCAGCAGTACTTACAAAATCTCTTTGAAGTTTAGTTTTATCTTGTAATCTTTCTCCACTTGTATGTGCCACACGCAATAAGCCAGCTCAGGATGCGGCTTTGGGTAATTGGGGCTGGTGAAGGATCCTTCCAAGGTATCCAGGTAACCGCCACAGTTTGGAATAGCTGAAATGGATGTGAAGGTGGTCAAGAATGAACATCAAAATAGAGACTGCTTTTAATTTCTGTGTTGTGCATTGAGCTTAACACATCTCTCCTGAGTATGATTCCATCTCTATCTTTCCCATGGGTCACATATTGAGGTTTTCATCCTTTTTTATCATTGAAATTTCTGCCCACTGGTGCAGGGCAGAGAGGGAATCTTTATACTATTGCCAAACGAATCATATTAAAGTTGTGCTGTAAGATGTGTTGCATCTGGAGAGACTCCCATTACCTGAATTGCACCATAGAAAATAAAGTCACACCCTCCCTTGAAGGCTCTTCCTCACTCTCACCAGCTCAGCTTTCCAGTCTCATCCGCCACTACTTCATGGCCTTCTGTTCTATCCTCCCTTTCTTCCCATGACTCCTCAGCTGTCAGCTCCAGCAGAGGTGAGTCCTCTTCCCTGACTCCCACCTCCACCTACCCTCGTCATGCTATTGTTCAAAGCTCAGCTCAGAAACAGCCTTCATGAAGCAGTCCTTGGTCTCTCCTTTCCCCAGTAAGTACATAAGGAAGCAGCTGGACAGATGAAATGTGGAGAAACAATGCAGAGAGCTCTTTTTGGAGATGTAAAATGGTTTAGATTGGCTGAAGCATAGGGTGCACGCCAGGCAGCAGCTAGAGGCAAGGCTTGAAAAGGTGGCCTGGGTCCAGCGTGGGAAAACCTTGACTGCTGCACTCTGGAGATTTGCTGGTACCAAGAAGTCAGTGGTTTTAGCAGGAGAGTGACATGGTCAGCTCTGGGCCTTGGAAAGAAATCCACAGTGGAGCTCTCCTCATGAACCCACTCGCAGATGTTCTTGGCATTCTGCTTCGGATCACAGTGGAATGTAGGTGCTGTGAATGCAGAGCCCTGTAAATGTAGCCTCCAATCACCTGACAGTCTTAAATTTCAATGGTGAGCCCAGAGATTCCCAGCATGCACTCTCCAGTCTTCTTTGTCAGAATCATCCGGGGGACTTGTTAAACAGAAAGGTTCAACAACCCGAACCAAGATCTAAGGAATCAGAGCATAGGGAGGTGCAGTCCCTGAAGAGGCATTGCAGAAGATAGCAGGGTTACTATTAAACAGGCTGAACACAGAATCTCCGCTTTGGGCTCTAACACAGTACCCCTCAATATGTAGCCATCTGATCAGCCCCTTGTCTCTGCCTCATCTGGGAGCTGGTTAGAAAGTCAAGATCATGTGCTCCATCCAGAACCAATGAATCACAATATCTGTGATGGGGTCCAGGATCTGTGATTTAACAAGCTCTCCAGATGATTCTTATGCACATGTAAGTTAGAGAACTACTGCTCTCTCAGATAGAGAAGACTCTGAGGGAATATACTCAGACTGAAGATTGTAAGAACCCGGACAGAAGAGTGTGTAACCTGTGCTTGTAGGAGATGTGGGTGAAGGTTGTGTAAATGAGGACTTACAGATGTTAGGAGAGAAGAAGTAGTAGAAGACAAAGACAGTTCTTTGAATTCTTGCTGAGTCAGTAACTATTTGAAACGTCAATGTACTGGATGATGATTCAAATACAGGAACATAGTCGTTTTTACTGCAGACTTGCCCTAGCAGAGGCCCATTGCTGGAGGTTCCATCAAAGACTTTAATGTTTTCACTTTCACAGCTTCCATCTGGATCAAGCCTGTGGAAAAAACACAACTGTGGCTGAAGAAGTGTCACAAGCAAAGGGGGTTTGCAGAGCAGTCAATTGCTCACCTAGGCATGTAAATTTACAAAGTGGTGGCACATCTGTTTTCATTTAAACCTCTCCAAGACCAATCACCAACCCCCCCATCCTCAACATCAAACCACAAACTGTCAACTTTAATGGGCTCAGGGAGGTGAACTGCTTTGCCTATGTCTTGTATCAAGTAAATGATGAGGATGGGCCTGGAATCAGAATTCCTTTCCTTCTACCTATTTCCATCTCTCCTGTTCCCCATGTCCATGTAACTCTTTGATGAACCTTCTTATTTAGAATTGTTTCCCATTGACACTTGATATCCAAGGCTGTTGAAAGGTGAAGCAACTCTTCTTCTTCCATAGCCACCTTTCCCAAGGAAAAGCAAGCCTTAGCACCTCCCTAGTTGCTCCTTCCTTCCCTTGTATCACCACTTCCTCATTCTGAAGGACAGTCCCATGCCCTGCACTGGACAGGACAGCCCAGGGTTGTAGTTTGCTGCACATTCTGACAGGGTCTCTCCAAATATCCTCAGAGGACATATGTCCAAAATTTTAGGAAGGAAGACAAGGGTAGAGAAATCTGGGTTCTCTTTCCACTTTAGTCACTTACCTGCTGTATAACTTTAGATAAGCGATTTAACCTTTCTTGGCTTCAGTTTTCTCATCTGTAAAATGGGGATATCACAGCCTACTTCTCATTACTGTGTGAAGTTTATAATATTCTGAATATGAAGCACCTGCCACAGGCCTGGCACATAGGTGTTCAATAGATGTTAAATGTTAATTTCTCGCCTCCCTTGCTCTTCCCACAATTTCTCTTCCCCTCTCTTCTTATACAGCAAGAATAGCATATATGTTTCTCAGCAACCATTCCAGGAAATTTGAGGCCTCTTTTGCTTCTTTGAAGGATAAAGTAAATTCCAACTTCAGTGGTACAGGGCTATGGTTCTCAAAAGTGTGGTACTTGGACATGCAGCATCAACATCACCTGGGCATTTGTTAGCTATGCAGATTCTCAGGTCCCACACACTCCATCTGAATAAGATAATAGAGACTTTGGTGGTGGGGCCCAGCAGTTGTGTTTTAATAAGCTTGCCACAGGCTTCTGATGTATGGTCAAGTGTAAGAACCACTGGGACAGGCGTAAGAGTGGGGGCTCTGGAGCCAGGCTGCTTGGATTCAGTTCCTATCCCATTTTTATTATTTTTTAGTCTTGGACCTGGTGACTTCTCTGTGTTTTCTTATCTATAGAATGGGGATTAGACTGCATCTGCCCAGAGGGTTGTTGAGAGGATTAACTAGAGGCAGATAGGAAACACTGAGCATCTCTGCAGGGCGGAGTCATGTTGTCAGCTTGGCCTCACACTGGGGTCACCTGGGCACTCATAAAAAGCACTTATAAATGTATACTTATTTCAAAATAAAATCTATAAAATAAAAAATATTGATGCCTGGAGTCTACCCCCAGAGATTATAATCTAATCATATGGTGTACAGCCTGGGAGTCTGGATGTGTGAAAGCTCCTCCACTGATTCAAATGCATAGAAAAATTTGGAACCAAAGTTTAGTGTTTTAAGGCCAAGAAACTGGAACTAGACCAGCTAGGTTCTAACTCTGGTCATGCTATTCACTATTTGTGTGACCTCAGACAAGTTCTCAACCTTGCTGTGTTTGTAGTACTATTATAGTGCTGACCTTGAAGGACCTCTGTGAGCCAGTGCCGGGCACACAGCCATCATCAGTGACTATCAGCCATCATCCTCATCACCATCATCATCACGATGGTTGTCAGTGTCACTACCACCTCTAGCAGCAGCTGAATTCTTTCTACAGAGAGTCCCCCTACCCACCCCAATGTGGTCAGAGTTCGATATCCCTTATTAGGAAACTAAAGCTTCTACTTACTGGACATAGGAAAAGATAATTCTGATGCTTTTGTTTTCTGGTCTTTCTATTGTCCAGGTGCAGTTCTCACTGGGATTGAGTTGCAGGATCATGGCTTTGTGGGTCTCTGCCATATTGGCACCCCCTAGACTGACTGTGCAGCTTGCATTGCCTGTTAGAGATCACAGATGGCACTGAGGAAAGTCAACAACAGGCCCTTTCCCCTCCCTGAGAGATTAGGAATCTACCTCTCACATGTAATATACATACAAGTAGGCAGCTAATTGTGGATGGTACTTAGCTTACTCCAAAGTAAGTCAAAAGCAGTTGATTTCTCCATCTTGAACCCTCTGAGGAGAAGTATTTTTAACTTCTCTACATATAGAGACTATATTAGGACCCGAAGAAGGATGTTTTGTATTTTTAATAGGTTTCCATATGAACATGTGTCTTTATTTCTCTAGCATAAATACCTAGGAGTGATATCACCAGGTCATATGTTAAGTGTATATTTAACTTCATAAGAAACTGCCAAACCATTTGCCAGAGTAGCTGTTCTATTTCACAATCCAACCAATGATGTATGAGAGTTCCAGTTGCACCATATTCTTGTCAACACACACTATTGTCAGGTTTTTGTATTGCTTTGTTTAGCCATTCTAACAGATGTGTAGCAGCATCCCATCATGGTTTTAACTTACATTTCCCTAATGGCTAATGACATTGAACATCATTTCATGTTCTTATTTGCCTTCTATATATCCTTTTTGGTAAGTATCTCTAAGTCTTTTGCCCTTTTTTTTTAACTTGGCTTTTTGTTTTCATGATTGGGTTTTGAGAGTTTTTTATATATGCTGAATACAAGTCCTTTGTTGCATCTGCAATTTGAAAATATTTTCTCCCAATCTGTATCTTGTCTTTTCATCCTCTTAATAGTGTCTTTCCCAAAACAAAAGTTTTAAATCTTTTATAAAGTCCAATTTAGTAATAGTTTCTTTTATGGGTTGTGCTTTTGGTGTCTTGTCTAAGAACTCTTTGCTCAACCCCAGGTTACAAAGATTTCTCCCATGTTTTCTTTTTAAAAATACTACAGTTTTACATTTTACATTTAGATCTATGATCCATTTTGAACTAATTTATGTGTAAGAAATGAGGCTTAGGTTGAGTTCATTTTTTGCATATGGGTGTCCAGTTGTTCCAAGACCATTTGATGAAAAGGCTGTCCTTTCTCCATTAAATTGCCTTTGCACCTTTGTCAAAAATCAACGGACCATATTTGTGTGGATCTATTTCTGAACTCTATTCTATTTCAATTTTCTCTGTCTATCCTTTTGGCAAACCACACCTTCTTGATTACTGTAGTTTATAAGAAGTCTTAAAATTAGGTAACATGACTGTTCCAACTTTACTGTTCTTTTGCAAAATTTTTTTGGCTATTCCAGTTCCTTTGCTTTTTCATATAAATTTTAGAGTCAGCATGTCTGTATCTATTTAACATTCTTACTGGGATTTTTATTGGAATTGCACTGAATTTATAGATCAACCTGGGAGAAAAAGGATGGTTTTTAAAAGACACTTGATTTCTAGAATGTATAAAGAATTCTTACAATTCAATAATTAAAAGGCAAATAATCCAATTTAAAATGGACAAAGAACCAGAATAGACATTTTTCCAAAGAAGATCTATAAATGGCCAATATGCATGTAAAGATATATTCAGCATCATTAGTAATCAGGGAAATACAAATCAAAACCACAACGAGATATTACTTCACATGCATTAGGATGGCTAGAGTCAAACACAGAAAACAGCAAGTGTTGACAAGGACATGGAGAAACTGGAATGCTTATACACTGCTTATGGGATTGTAAAGTGGTACAGCTGCCATGGAAAACAGTCTGGCAGTTCCTCAAAAGATTAAACATACAGTTATCATAACTCAGCAATTCTATTGCTAGGCATATCCCCAAAAGAACTAAAAACAAATGTCCATATAAAAACTTGTACACTATATTCATCACAACATTAGTCATAATAAGCAAAATGTTCATCAATTGATGAATAAATAAAACATGGTCTATCCATACATTGGAATATTATTCAGCAATAAAAAGAAATGAGGTACAGTCATCCCTTGGTGTCCACGAATGATTGGTTCCAGGACCTCCTGTGGATACCAAAATCCATGGATGTTGGAGTCCCTTATGTAAAATGACTTAATGTTTGCATGTGACCTAAACACATCCTGTACACTTCAAAACATCTCTAGATTATTTATAATACAGTGTAAATGATGTGTAAATAGTTGTTTACGATATTATTTAGGAAATAATGGCAATGAAAAAAGTTTGTAGATGTTCCGTAACCAACCCTTATTTTTTCAAATGTTTTCAATTCATGGTTGGTTGAATCCATGAATGCTGAACCCACAGGTACTGAGGGCTGATTGTACTGATACATGCTACAATATATATGAACCTTGAAAATATTACGCTAAGTGAAATACCACATATTACATGATTTCATTTATGTGAAATATCCAGAATAAGTAAATTTATAGAGACAGAAAGTAGAGTAGTGGTTTCCTTGTGCTGGAGACATCAGGAGAAATGGAGAGTGAATGGTAGTGAATACAGACTTTCTTCATACATATATATACATACATACATATATATATATATATGTCCACACAGAAACTTGTACACTAATATTCATCACATTAGTCTATATATAATATAGTTATATATATTATGTTAACTATATTTATACATATATAAAACATTGGTCTATATATAGAGACTATATATATAGACTATATAAAGACTATATATAGACTATAGAGAGACTATATATATAGAGACTATATATAAATATATATATATAGAGAGAGAGAGAGAGACAGACAGACAGAGTCTCACTCTGTTACCTATACTGGATTGAGATGGCACAATCATAGCTTACTGCAGCCTTAAACTACTGGGCTCAAGTGATCCTCCCACCTCAGCCGCCAGAGTAGCTGGGACTACAGTCATGTACCACCATGCCTGGCTAAAAAAAATTTTTTTTTAATTTTGTAGAGTCGAAGTCTCACTACGTTGTTCAGGGTGGTGTCAAACTCTCAGCCTCAAGCAATGCTCCCATGTCAGCCCCCCAAAGTGCTGGGATTGTAGGCTTGAGCCATCATGCTGAGCCTGAGACAGTTTCTTTTGGGGGTGAAGAATATGTTCTGGAATTAGATAGTGGTGATTGTTGCACAATTCTGTGTATATACTAAAAAACACTAAATTGTATACTTTAAAATGGTGGATTTTATGGTATGTTAATCATATCTTAATAAAGCTGTTATTAAAAAGGAGAAAGAAGAGAAGAAAGAGAAAAGGGGAAGAGGAAAAATAACTGGATCCTAAAGATAAACTGTTAGCAGTGAAATTACCCGGTAAGGGGCTGGGCGTGGTGACTCACACCTGTAATCCCAGCACTTTGGGAGGCCAAAGCGGGTGGATCACTTGAGCTCAGGAGTTCGAGACCAGCCTGGGCAACATAGTGAAAATTTTTTTCTATAAAATTTTTACAAATTATTTGGTAAATTCTTATATTTTTATGTACATTGTCAGATGGGCCCAAATAAAATTAGTACTAATTCAAAATCCCACCAAGATTTTGACTAATGGTCAAAAACCCCACCTACATAGGAACAAAGCTTTATTTTTATTTATTCTCCCATATACACCCATAACCCCATCCATCCAGAAACAATCATCACTAAAACCTTGGTGTAAATTCTTCCACTCCTTTTCCTTTCCTTTTCTATTTCTAGACATTTAAAATGCTTGAATGTATACATTTCAAACATAAGAACCATCATATTGTACACAAACTTCAGATCTCTTTTTTCTCTTAATGTGGTCTATGGACACATTATAGGTCAGAGTCTTTTTTTTTTTTTTTATGAGACGGAGTCTTGCTCTGTCACCCAGGCTGGAGTGCAGTGGCATGATCGCAGCTAACTGCAACCTCCACCTCTCGGGTTCAAGCAATTCTCCTGCCTCAGCCTCCCGAGTAGCTGGGACTACAGGCACGTATCACCACACCTGGCTAATTTTTGTATTTTTAGTAGAGATGGGGTTTCACCATGTTGGCCAGGCTGGTCTCGAACTCCTGACCTCGTGATCCACCCACCTTGGCCTCCCAAAGTGCTGGGATTACAGGCGTGAGCCACTGCCCCCAGCCATCATTTTTTTTTAAGTTGCAAAAAAGAGTGTTCCATTTTATGGATTTACCATAAGAAATAATGAAAATTCATGTTGTAGTTTACAATTATGTAAGTGCACATATTTATACATATATCTTTGGACACTTTTATGCTTATTTCCAAAACATAAACTCTTAGCAGTAAATTACCCAGTAAAATTCTATACACTTTTGATATTTTTATGGACATTGTCAGATGAGCCAAATAAAATTAGAACTAATTTAAAATCCCCTCCAAGAGCATTAGAGTACATTTTTCTCTGAACTGGGGCCAACAGATATAAACACTTTGAAAAATTTTGAAAGAGGCCTCTTAAGAGAAGAACTTCTCTGGTTTGGTGAATAAATCTGGTTCAATTTTCTTACCTTCAGCCTCCGCCATTGTCAGCTCCGCCAAACAGGAGAGAATTAAGAGGGTCAATGGCATGAGCCTTCTTACAAGCTCCATTTTGGCAAGGCGCTGGGCAGCCTTAAGGACCGACAGCTTTTATAGGCTCTGTGTTACATCAGCTTTCTGGACACCTCCAGGGAAACGTCAGTTCCAGCCACGCAAGGGGTAGATTTGTGTGAGAATAGAGCAGCTGTGTGACTGGTTTCTTATCAGCATTCCCCACAGTGAGGGTTCTCTCTCCCCAGCTCCTTCCTGGAAGGGTTGCCCCCAGTGGAAGCTCTCTGTAGGGATCTCCAGCAGCTGGTTCCCAGCAGGCACTGAGTTATTTTCCATGAAACTGATGGGGAGCTGTGCCTTTCTTCTGTGCCTGCACATCATAAACAGGTGGCCTCATTGACATCATTGAAGTCTTCAGGGCTCTGCTTTGAGAAGGGAGCCTGTGGGAGAACAAAGGCCTGTGGGGCAAGGCAGGGGGTGCAGCACCTGGGCAAAATCTGGGTCCAGCTGGGACATTCAGATGCCCTGCCAGGTGGCTGACCCTGTGCGGGAGGGGAAGAGGGTAGAGGATGAAGAGAAAAAGAGTGCCGATCCAGATTCCCCCACAGCGATTTCTAACGAGTTATGTCTGGAGAGACTGAAGCAGGTGAATTAGTCTCTCGGGCACGGTGTTTTGCAGTTGAGAGAAAGAAATCCTAGTGTCCACATTGAGATTGGGAGGAGCAAATGGTGGTGGGTGGGGGCTGCCCTCTTTTCATTCATTCAGTCAGTAAATATTACTTATTGATCTAGGGCCTAAGCAATATAGAATTGAATGTGAGAGACACAGTCCTGCCCTCATGAAACTTGTATTCTAAGTGGAGAGTTAGGCAACAAAAATAAATGAAGAATTCAACTGGTGAGAGGAGCTAAGGATACAATAAACAGGATGACTGCATAGATGGTGGTTGCCTTGGGGTGGGGAGGAAATCTGACAGTGAGAAGGAGGGCATCTTGAGAGATGAA
Source organism: Gorilla gorilla gorilla (assembly GCF_029281585.2). NCBI lineage: Eukaryota > Metazoa > Chordata > Mammalia > Primates > Hominidae > Gorilla > Gorilla gorilla. The sequence goes on from NC_073232.2 coordinate 135,120,806, forward strand.
ATCTGAACAAAGGCAGAAAGACAAGAGGGAGGCATTCATGGGTGATCTGAGCTTGGGGGCTGCATCTTAGGCAAAAGAGAGGGCAAGTGCACAGGCCCCGAGGCAGAGACCAGGTGGGCACACGGCAAAAGAGAGGGCAAGTGCACAGGCCCCGAGGCAGAGACCAGGTGGGCACACCTACAATAGTAGGAAATAAAGAACAGCCTGGCTGGTCATGAGTGGGAGGAGTGAGCTGGGAGGGGAGGATGGGGAGGAGCAGGTGAAGGTCAGATGGGGAAGGACCCATAGGGCAAATGAGTCTGGGTTTCACTCTAAGTTCAGGTGGAACATATTAAGTGGACAATGCCAGGACTGGCTACTTTCTGAAGAACCCTTGTGCAGCTCTGGGGAGGTCTGACGCTCGTGCAGGCTAAGTCTCCTAGGGTGAAACCCTCTGGCTACTGTAAGCCCCTCTGTGTTGTTCTGACTGTGCTGCAGCCCAGGAGGCCTCCCTAGGGAGAGCACAGTCCTACGTTGTGACCCAGGGGATCCATTCCTCTTTGGACCCTTGCAGGGGAAAGGCAGCACCTGGGATGCTCAGGAGGAGCTTGGACACGCCCCAAGGCCCCTGCCTTGCTCTGCTCCATTCCTATCTGCCCGGGCTGGCTGTGGATGAGGCAGGACTGGGTGTCCTGGGGTGAGTTAGCAGGGCACAGGTGTTTGAGATGGGGGACCCTTCTGGTTACGAAGCGCTTGCAGTTGTGTCCATGGATACCCACTCCCACCCTGGGCTTTCCCTCTGAACCCCTCTTTGTCACCCATGGCTGGGATCTCCAACGTCCCTAATCCATCTCCACTGAGTGCGAGAGTTTCATGGCCACACTCTGTCAGGTGGCCCTGGCAAAGGACCCAGGCTTCCAGATATAGTCAGGAGAGAAGCCCCCTTCAGGCCTCTGGCAACTTCCTGGGGACCACGGGGTGCTGTGGGGTCACCCTGCATCATCTCACTGCTTCTTCTCTGTCACCTGTGCAAGTCCCCACTTCACATCAAGGACACAGAGGCTCAGATGAGTCAAGGGACTTCCCCTGGTGAAGGCCGAATTGGGATGGGAACCGGCTCCATAGGGCTCTAAAGCCCATGTGCGGTGCTCTGTCCTCCTGCTAATGGGGGTGTCCTGAAGACCTTTGTCCCACCTCCCTCATGGCCCCTGCAATACCTGCACCAGGTATAGTCACCCACATGGGGAGGCCCTGGCACAGGCGTCCTGGATCCAGGCACTGGGCCACCCACTGGGTGGGGTAAGAGGGGATTTGTATGTGCTCCATCTGTCAGAGCTGGCTGGTGACAAGAAAAAATCAAAGGCAGGGGACAGACAGTGCCCGGAAACTTAAGGGGGACAGGTGACCTCCAGCTGGAGGCTGCCCTGACTTGGCCTCTTCCCAAGCATGCTGGGGCTGGAGGCTCAGCCTCCAAGAGGTGCTCGGCCTCTATAGGCAGCTCCTCCACCCACATCTGGCCCATTTCTGTGCCTACCTGTCACAGCTGTTTCCTTCATTTGCGACTTCTGTTTTCCTTTTTACCCCCTTTTAGTAGATTACCACCTGTTACTAGCTAATAATTCTTTACATTCAGTATACATGTGATGGTCACAAGCAAGGGTTTAGTTCATGAGAGGAGTGGACATGGCGGTTACAGATAGGGAATCATGCTTAGAAAGGGGTTCCAGGAGGCTCAGGGGCAGGAGCTGGAACAGAAGGCAGCTGGGAGTAAAGTGGGGAGGAGTGCTTCCTGCCACCTGCTGTTGTGGTCAGGGAGTCTGGGCTTTGGCCTTTGGCTGGTGGTTCGTGTTACAGTTGAAGATGTTGATGGCTGGATCAACACACATCACTGTTACCGTAATCCACGAAGGAGCCACATGCTCTGGAGATCTGGGGATTGCAGTAGGAAGAAACTGGTTTTCAAAAGGTCCTTTTGAGGTCACTGAGCTCAGGCCTATCTTACACAGGTCAGACAACTTTAACACAGAGAGGTCCTGCCTAGCTCCTCTCACTGTCTTGGATAAATGGACAGGACAACAGGACAGGTATCAGGACATGACACCATTTTCTGCGGTGGATGTCAACCATCCAAGCCCTCACGAGAGCTAAATGAGCGACTCCAGCTGGACAAGATCAGCTGGGCTGAAATTGGAAGTGTCCTAAGAACAGTGTGCATTTTCCTTCTCGGGTGGGAGATGTGCTGGACACTTTTATTCCAATTCTCTTTCTTCTATTGCAATGCTACAAGCTAATCCCCCCACATTCCAAAGTGAGTAATAAATATATTTAAACAAAGGATGTTTATAATCAACAATCAAAAAATATTGGCAGCAAAGAGGATTATTTTTAATAGTGTACATTTATTCAAAAGTATATAAAACAACACTGTAAATTATATAATCTCACATAAAAACACTAGAACTTGATTTGAATAACAAAACAATCTACTAAGAAGTATTGCTCATGAAGATTTTTGTGCCCACCTTTCCTAACTCAGAGGCCCTCATTTATGTCGCAACAGCAAGGTGGCAGGGAATCAAAACTGGCACACATTCTATATCCTTCACAGCACTGCAGGGCAGGACAAGACTCCGTGGCAATGGTTTTGGCCTGGCTGTTCTTGGCCCACCACACCTTGTCTGGGTTGTGATTTTTTACAGCCACAGCCTCAGGTTCCTTTGCAGCTCTTGAGAAAAGACACACACAAAGCACAGGCTTAGAATTTTTCTTCTCAGCCCTTTTGTTAGAACTGTTGGGGGGTATCTGGGGAGTTTAGTGCTGAAGCCAGTCAAACATGAACACCAGCCCTACATTAAAGCTCTCTCCCCCGTCCCAAGTTCCTCTCGAATCCTTTCCTCTCCTATGACTGCTATAAATGTAAACTGAGGTTACAAAAGTAAGGGTGAGTGAATTCGCAAGCAAGGTCACCCAACTGGTCACTGCAGGCCCCCGAGATGCAGGAACGATGGGAAGGTGCTGCATTTGGCTGTGTCCCGGGCTCCGGGATGTGCCATTGTGAACCCCTTAGAATGGGGAAACAATTGCATCTGACAACCAATCTCTCTGGTACTTAAAGGGTCTTCTCCCCAGAATGCAATCTTATCTGACCTACCCTCCCTTGTCCACTGTCCCCCAGGTTTTTCACACGGTTCAGCTGTCCCTGAGATCTAGAGCCCCAGTCATTTTCCCCAAGGCCTCCAGAAACAAATGGAGGAATACCCTGAGAGCTCCCAACTCAGGCAAGAAGAGATCAATCCAGCCTGTCCTCCACATGAGCACAAGACAGAGCTTGTTCACGCAGCCTCCCCCACAGAATCTGCAGCCTACAGTGCCCAGGACAGAGGGAGTCTTGGCCAAGGTGCTGAATTAAACACCTGATGGTAAACTTAGTGAGGTCCAGTGACAGCCAAGCAGCGCGGACACTCACAGGCCGAAGCTGAGAACATTCTACCAACCCCAGCCAGGAAGAAAAAAAATAAGATTCTACACTCAGCTGTCTTTTTGCTTTTACAAAGCTGCCTGTTCTTCTTGACTTCACCCAGGGTATGGCCACAGCAGCAAGGAATGACCTTGCTCCAACAGGAAGCCCAGGTATCCCACTGAGGAAGTGGGATATCCCCTTTTCCCCATGTGACTCACTTTAGTACGTTGTTTATTTTGAACTTGTGACTCACTTTAGTGCGTTGTGTATTTTGAAGTAAAGACAGAGCACGACAACTATCAGCAGGAGCAAGGCCGCCAGGATACCACCAGCGATGACAAGCATAATCACTGTATGGAGGTCAAAAGACTTCGATGTACCTAGGCAGATAAGTGCAAGCAAGCCCTGAGCCCATGTGGTCTCCCTCCCCACACAACCACTAAGCAATGCCAATGTCAGGGGAGGAAGAAGAAACCCCAAACACAGATCCTTATGTGTGTAAAACACAAATGTCTTCCCAGGGCGGCCTAGGATCCCAAGCTGGCCCAGAGATGGAAAAAAAGAAAATAAAAAAAGTCAGTTTGTCAATGAAAAGGAATGGAAATGCAAAGTCCAGAGAGAAGGCTATCAGAAGGACAAACAGTGGGAAGAATCTTTCCCTTTCACAGGTGTGATGTGCGGCTGGAAATAACAAGCAGGCCTGCAGTGGAGCTGATGGCGTCACTCCCCAGCACCTGGGCCTCCTGAGCTATACTCATTTTCAGAATCAGAAATGACCCCTCACTGGATATCAGGCTCAAAGCTCTTCTGTGGAAATGACTGTTTCCAAATGTTACTGTCCCAACAATACTGAGAATATGCAAATCCATTTTGTAAATGATGCATGTTTTAGGAAAAGAACTTTACAATTCTTCCTCTGACAACTGACATTTTTCCTCCTAAATCTTAAATTCTCCCAAGAAATCCAATTTGAGATAATAAATTAGTTTAACTTTCTGAAACTGGGAAAAAGTGAGCCAGGGGAGAAGAATAAACAATCTGATTGCCAAAGCATACTTACCACCTTCTAACTCCTCATGGCTGGATGAAAGCCAACAGTAAAAAAAAATTACAATCAAAGTAAACTTTAGGGAACAGGACATCTTATCACGAATTTCTCAAACCTTTAATTTGAGAAAGAAAATTCTAATGATTAATATCCAAAGTTGAACAGCTTGCTTTTAGAAGCAGTCTTCCAGCAGAGCTAGCAGAATGGATATCCACAATCTAGTTCCAACTTCTGTGCCAATCAGGACACAGGCTGTGTGACATCAATGCTCTGGACACCAGCTCTCTTTCATGGAGTTCTGAATTCCATTCCACTTCCAGACATATTTTAGCACCAATGGAAGTAGATATGCCTAAATACTCTCTTAAGCCATGGAATACTCAGTCTCCCCTTTTCAGGCTTTGTTTCCCTCAGAGAAAAGTTTTAGTTAAGAGTCTGATTCCCAGAGATGCTATGTTATATTATTTTAAATGCCCAGTTTTCAAAAAAGCCTATAAGAAAGTATGGCCCATAAAGGAGTGGGGGAGCAATAAATAAAAACTGTTTCTGGAAGAAGCCCAGACATTGGCCCTACTAGAAAATACTTTTAAAGTCTTTTAAACATGTTCAAAGGAATCCATGTCCAAAAAACTAAAGGAAAATATGAGAATAATGTCTCATCATAAAAAATACCAATAAAGATAAAAATTATCAAAAGAACCAAATAGAAATTATGGCATTGGAAACTACAATAACTGAAATGAAAAATTCACTAGAAGGGCTTTCATAGCAGATTTGGATTGACAGAAGAATCAGTGAACTTGAAGATAGTTGAGATTATCCAAACTGCAATACAGAAAGAAAAAAAATGGGTAAAAGTGAACACAGGACTTCTGGTTTCTGCACAAACATGTGAAGGGCTTGGGAGTCATCATTCCCATCCTCACAACAAGTAAAAAGCTGAATAAAGTGGCTGAATAAAAGCTGAATCAACAACTCTTAAGTCAACCAGAAAATTGAAGTCACAGGGCAAACAGCCACCCCCAAAACTAAAGAGAGAGGTGAATACAGAGAATCCCAGCTTAGGAGCAGAAGCCATTGCCAGAGCCAGCAACTGGTAAGAACACTTACATGGTAACTGATGTCTTCCTGGATGATGAATAGGGACTAGCAGAATATTTAAAAACTCCTGAGGGCCCAATTTTGTTTTATTTTGTTGGGTGGGGGCACACTTTCATGAGTCATATCTCCAGGAACTCACCAGGTTCTTACAATGAAGACAACAGGAAAATTCCTTTCTGTTTTAGTCTCCACTGACACTGCAGTGGAGGTGGCCTTATTACCACTGTGAGATAATAAAAGTCATGAAATTTCACCAGGCCTCCTCTGATGCCACCCCAGAAGTTAAGTGGAAAGTTGCCCCATTATCTACTGAGTCAGAGAAGAAATCCAGACTCCCCAAGGGGTCTCCACTGATACCACAGGGCTCAGAGGTGAGTCTCTGCTCTTTATTCAGCCTTCTCTGACACCACCCTGGTGGAGGGGTGCTTTGGGACACTTCTTTACAGCTTGGTAACAGTAGACATCTAGGCTCTCTACTCAGTCTTCGCTGGTGGAGTTGGGATAGGGCCATAGTTTTTTCTATGGTGTTTGCCTAGAATGCAGAAGCTATTGTCTAAAAGTTTTCTGTCTTGTTGAGTTGCCCATTTCCTGGTCTTTTGGCCAGAAAAACTAGTTTCTTGGTGGGGCTCCTTTGTCTGAACCCATTGGTGTTTCCAAGTTGCTCACTTCTTCAGCTCCAAGTTTAGGAATCCGAGACAAAAAACAAAACTTAGGGAACTCACTACCATGCTATTACTTTGATCCCAAGGTCCCTAGCTAGCCTTCCTTCTTCTCTCCACCTATTCAAGTCTTATGTTTGTTTTCTATATAGTGTCCATGGATTTTAGTTGTACTTAGGAAGAATAAGAAAAAGTATCTCTTCCCATAAGTGGAAGTCCCCCATATGGGAAATTTTTTAATCAGTCCTCTGCTTAAAAGCCACAGCTTCTGCACCAACCCTACACTTGCTCAATCCTGAAAATGAGTGTTTCCTTAAATTTTGTACCGTGGGCCCTTCGCATGCGTTATCCAGCCCATATCTCAACATAACATCTTTCCAGCCTCATCTCCCTCTCCATTATCCCACACCCCAAGTATTTTCATGCCTGTGACCTGGTTAGATGGCCCTCCCTGTCCCTCGCCTCCTCTATCTGCTGAAACACCAATCCTGCAAGACTTCAATACAATGCCATGTCCTTATAAAACCTTCCCTGATTTCTGCCTCTCTCCCTCCTGTGTTAATTGCTCCTCTCCCTATGTATCCATGCCCTTTGTTTGTGCCTATATGGAAATTTGAATTGTTGACTAGGTGTAGTGGTTCATGCCTGTAATCCCAGCACTTTGGAAGGGTAGGGCAAGAGGATTGGATTGAGCCCAGGAGTTTGAGATGAGCCTTGGCAACATGGTTAGACCCCATCTCTACAAAAAATTTTAAAAATGAAAGTGAAAATAAATTAGCCAGGTGTGGTAGCAGATGTCTGTAGTCCCTACTTGGGTTCAGAGGGATATAACCCTAAATAAGCTTAGTCATCATTAAGGAGCTAGGCCCTGTGGACCCTCCCCATGGGGGTGACTACTTCATCTCTCGGTTTCCCTCTATTTCTGTGGTTACCTGATTGCTGTTTGATAGTCTGTGGGCTTGTGCATTTAAAGTTTGCTTTTTCAAGGTGTCTGTGAGCTCTGTGGGGGCAGGAGCTCTGCAACCCTAGGTATCAGAGAACCTAGAACCTATTAGGTGCTGGCACATGTTATGATCAATGACTGAAATCTGAATTTTGTCAGTCTGGTACTCACTTTCTCTGACTGAGCCTCTAAATTTAGACGGTGCAGTGACAGACATAGCAGTTAAACCCTGACCAATATTATTTCATTTATTAAAAAGAATGCATACTTTCTACATTGCTTGTAAGTCACCAACATTTAACTACTTCCAATGTGTTTTAGTAATATCTTTCTGAGTTGTAATGAAGGCAACCAGGAGGCAATAACTAAAACCTCTGTTTGAAAGATGAGGAAACTAAAGCTCAGAGAGTGGAAGTGACTCCCTTGGGTCACACAGCAAGTCACTGGCAGCAAAGAAACTAGGACCTAGTTCTATAATCCTTCCCTCCATCTCCTGCTTCCCAAGTCCAATGCTCTTCCACCCCCAGCCTTCCTGAACCTTCTGAAATGATGTGTTGTTCCCCATTCCCAGTCCCCCAACTCTATTATTCAAAGGCGGTGATTTTGGCTGTTAGCTGAAAGATCTGCAAATAAATCCCGTTGCATTTCATTTAAGGAAGGGGCTGATTTTTGTGTTGATGTTTTCATTCGAAGCAATATCTCACTGATGATTCACATGTGGTGACTGCTTAAGAGGACTGAGAGGGATGGGGCCATGTGTTCCAGATGGCAAAAGGTAGGCAGCAACTGTGCTCAGAATCAGTGAGTTCAACTTTGCAAAATGCGATTCCCGATACAGGGGCTGGCCTTTTCTCTATGGAAATTCTCTGTAATTCACATCCACAAGGACTTTCACCCAAGTCTTTCCCTCACCAAACTTTATGACTGTAAAATCAGTTTTAAAAGAACCAAAGAGAAAAAACTGCAAACTTAGTGATGGATTACCATGTTCTACCTTATCAGTGCCTGTCTAGGTGATCCATGCAGATCCCCCGGAGGTGCAGGCAAGATGAGGAAGGTCACAATCTGCCACGCACTGGGCTCTGGGATTTGCCCTCTAACTCACAGGCTTAACTTCCACAAAATGTGACAAGACTGAGTCTGTCAAATCAACCTCTCATTTCTTGGGAGGCATTCTTCTCATACTCACATGATTCAAGAGAAGTAACAGTTCCTCTTATTTTACCTGCATAAATAATGGCTCCTCTGCTCCAGGAAGGGCAAGAAACATTTCAAAAAGAGCTCCAATCATGTGTCAGACATCCCCTAGTCAGGCATCCTCCAGGGTCTTCCAACTGCAGCTTCCCATCTCACCATTTCTAAGGCAACTGGAGAGGGGAAAAGAGAACAGCTCAAGTACTCTCTAGCTCAGGAAAGGGGAGATCATTCAGCTTGTCAGTTTCTTCAGTCTACAGTGCCTCAGACAGAGGGAGAGCTCAGCTAACATGCTGAGTTAAACACCCGATAGTAAACTCAATTATTTAAAGTGACAACAAGGCAGCGCTGACACACAGAGCCACCAGGCTGAGAACATTTTATTTACAAGCTCACAGCCCCAAGCCAGAAGGTAAAAAAGCCAAGAGTGTACACAAACATGCCTTTGCCTTTCAACCTCTCCTGCTGTTCTTGACCTGAACCATATGTGGCTGCCACAGCAAAGAATGCCCCTGCTGAAGCAGAGAGTGTCCAGGTATCCCATTTGAAGGGATGTCCCTCATTGTTAAGTGACTCACATCTTTGCCATGGCACATTACAAGGAGACACAATCAGCACAGGGGCAGCACCCAGGAAGAGACCAAAACCAACTACGATCTCTGTCCCAAGACCAGCAGTCTCACCCAACTTGTGGTGGCTTACTTTGTGAAAAGCCAAATATCATCTATGAGGAGCTAAGCAGACAGTGCCAATTATGTTCCCCGTGTAGCAAACAAGCAATCTGTCCTGTTGTTCTTGACCTGAACCATCTGTGGCTGCTGCAGCAAGGAGTGACCCTGCTGAAGCAGAGAGTGTCAGCGTGGGGAGTCAGCAGTGCCTGCCTTCAAGGGGCAGCCTGGGGGAGGTCATAAAGCCCTGATTCTGCAGCTCAATCCCAATGAGAACGGCCTTTGACACTGGAACGACCAGACAGCAAAAGCATCTGAATATCTTTCCCACTTCCAGTGTATTGAGGCCTCAGTCTCAGTCTAGCCATGCTGGGGAGTCTCCAGGGGTCTCTTCTTCTTTCCCTGGGCCTAAATCAGGACTGCAGAGCATCCTCACTGGCCTCAAAGGTTCCTTCTCCAGCCCCCTCTCCCCTGGACAGACCCACTGCATGTTGCAAAGAGATGTAGACAGTGATTACAGATCGATCTTCATTTCACTTGGACTGAGAAAAATCACCCTGGATTACTGCTGCTTCCCTCAGCCACTATATCCCTCCCTCCACTTCCCACCTTTAAACACCAGTGGGCTCATGATGTCCCTAAGCTGCCAGCCCCCCAGAGCCAGGCCCAGCCCTGCATTTACATTTCATTGGATGGAGACAAACAGAATTTGGTTGCTTGTGATTGTAGGAATGAGGTTCCTATTTCTTGCTGGCTAATGGCCCAAAGCCACTCTCAGCTCCTACAGGCCACCCACTCACAGGCCCTCTCACTCCAAGGCAGTTTACTTCTCCTTCCCAGGCTAGGAGTAAAGCCTCTCTCTGATGCTCCACCCACCTTTAAAAGGGCTCACTTAATAAGGTCAGATCTACCCAGATAATCTCTATTTTGATTAGCTCAAAGTCAGCTGATTAGTAACCTAGACACAAGAGTGACATTCCATCATATTTGCTGGTCCAGCCTACCCTCTAGGGGATGGGAATATACAGGATATCTGCATGGGGGAGCTGGAATCTTGGGGGTCATCAGAGAACTTTGCCTACCATGAGGTTACTATGTTCCACTTATAAAAGGGAACCATTTTGGTCCAAAACATGAAAGCCAGTGAGCTTTGCTGCAATTGAATTTTCACTATTCTTTCTTGCTATTACATAAGTCAGTCTTTAAAGCAATAAATATTGAATTGCTATCTAATCCATTTACACTTCACAACTGGTCATTTCTCTTACTACCTTCAAATACGTTTATAAAACTCAAATTATCAACACAATGCTGGGAACCTTTACCTCTGCTCCGCAAAGGCAGTTTTGCTGTACTTGTGTATTTATGGTACTTATGTATCTGTTTCCTTGTATTTCTCTAGTTTTGTCATTTTCTTCAAAGCACTCATCACTCAAACTTGCCTCCAGTCAAGTTTTGAGGCCTTAATGACAAGAAGAATGTTATAAACTCTTGAGGAAGTACAAACCCTTCAAACTCACATTTCTAGGCCTTAAACTGTCAAACTGAAGCTTTAAAAAGGAACAAAAGAAAACATTATCAGTTTACTTTTATGTCCCCCAAATGGGCTGGAAGTGCGTGTCAGTGCCTGCTGACCACCTGACAACTACTCAGGCACTGGCAAGGCTGGCTCTGAATGCTCTGACAATTCACATGTGGTGACTACTTAAGAGTGTAACTTTCCTCAAGGATCTAGAACTAGAAATACCACTTGACCCAGCCATCCCGTTACTGGGTATATACCCAAAGGATTATAAATCATGCTGCTATAAAGACACATGCACACATAGGTTTATTGCGGCACTATTCACAATAGCAAAGACTTGGAACCAACCCAGATGTCCATCAATGATAGACTGGATTAAGAAAATGTGGCACATATACACCATGGAATACTATGCAGCCATAAAAAAGGATGAGTTCATGTCCTTTGTAGGGACACGGATGAAGCTGGAAACCATCATTCTCAGCAAACTATCGCAAGGACAAAAAACCAAACACCACATGTTCTCACTCATAGGTGGGAACTGAACAATGAGAACACTTGGACACAGGAAGGGGAACATCACACACCGGGGCCTGTGGTTGAGTGGGGGAGGGGGGAGGGATAGCATTAGGAGATATACCTAATGTAAATGACGAGTTAATGGGTGCAGCACACCAACATGGCACATGTATACATATGTAACAAACCTGCACGTTGTGCATATGTACCCTAGAACTTAAAGTGTAATAGTAAAAAAAAAAAAAAAGAGTGTCACTGTGCCCCTGCGCATCCCTCCCCATGCACACCTGTGCCCACAGCAGGAGATCACTCCTCCTGCATTCTTGAATGTGCACCTTCGGGTCCTGAAGCAGGAAAGTTCTAGGAACTGGGGGGAAGACCACAGAGAGTGGTTACCCAGGTAGCCCTTACTGTCTGTGGGGCACACAGAGCCTCTGAATCCTTCTAAACGTGGTGTCCCCAGTACCAGCGAGAAGTACCCCTTGGGCTGGTGCTCCCCAGAGACTACAGAGGGAGCATGCTAAGGCTTCAGGGCACCCCACCCTCCCTGGCAGTTATGCAACAGACTTCTGTGAGCAAAATCTGAACACGGTTCCTCTAGGGATCTGGCAATATATTAAATTTCCTTAGGAAAGATGCTTTTTTCTTCTTGCAGACTTCAGGTTTCCATCAGTGGTTCCTCTTCCAGGACTCAGGAAACTAGGCTCCCACAGAATTGCCCATCCTTGGTCTCTGCATCTTTTGGATGGAAGTGGACAGCACACATAAGACAGGGCAAGAACTGACTGATTCTACTGGTAAAGACACAGTAATCCACTTCTTGATTCAGACGGTTTAGTACTCAGACATTGAAAGAGAGATTAGCCAAAGGCACCCCAATCCCTGTTCCACATTCCAAATAGGATGACACCAAACACAACATGTTGGATGACTGCGATGTGAGTTGTGGGATAATTTGTTGCTAAGGAGCAAATTCTATACTGAAGCTAAGTGGTTTAATATTCTGAAGTTGTATTCTGATGGAAGCATGGCAGAAAGCTTTATACCTTATCAGAACAGAGGCAGCCATTACGAACTGACTCATGAAAGCCTTCCAGAGAAGATGGTGAGTGAGAGATGGCCTTGTAGCAGCTCCTTACAAGCCTCTCAAATCCTTCTTGATCCTGGAGGATCAAAGGCATTCCACCAAGCCTCAGATTAACTAGGGTTCAGACCTTGTCTTGCATGGCCAGAAAGGTGGAAAGGTGCAAGGTTGCCAGGGTGCAATGGCAGAGCCATTCCCTTACATACTCTTGTACCAACTGTCATAGGTCAGGAACCTGGAAAATAAACTCTGACACAGAGGCTTGTGTACAGGAGGCTCCCTGGGGAGTGTATTCAAAATCCACCCCTGTGAGGGGTGAGGGAAGCAGGACTGAAGGGTCAATGAACTATGAAGCAGCTGCAATAAAAGGTTCCCACCAATTCCCCGGAGAGTTTAAGGCTAGGCTGGCCCTTCCGAGATGCCCCATTGAGGCAGTGTGCTCAGACCTTTATATGCCTATATTGACTAGTCACTGGATGAGGAGTTGTTCAAGGAGGGCCTGTGAAGTTGTTCAAGACAACTGTCTTGAATTCCTGGAGAGCAGTGGCACTGAGAGCCATCAGCTGCCAACACTCCCGGCAGCTTGTATTTTGTCCTGGCACAGCCCCTTCCACCAACATTTTGGTCTGACTTTTTTTTTTTTTAACTTGCACACAGTAAAGTTCGCTCTTTGTGATGTACAGTAGTATGAGTTTTGACAAATGCACAGAATCAGGTATTTGTCCACAACAGTACCATAAAGAACAGTTCCATCACCTTAAAAAGTTCCCTTCTGTGGCCCCTACAGTCAGCTTCTCCCCTATATGCCACCACTTGGCAACCATGGATCAATTTTCCATCCTTTTGCTTTGGGTTTGCAGATTGTCATATAAACTAAATCACATTATACTTAGCCTTTTGGACCTGGCGTTGTGCACTTAGAAAATTGCATTTAATATTTGTATATCGATAGTTTCTTTTTAGGGTGAAGTACTATTCTGTTGTTTGACTGGACCACAGTTTATCCATTCATACATTGAAGGACATGTGGATTTATTTCCAGGTTTTGACAATTATAAAAAAGCTGCTATAATACATCCCATACCAGTTTTTGTGTGAATGTAAGTTTTCAGTTCATTTGGTAAATACCTAAGGGGAGAATTGCTGGGTTGTGTATTCAGTGCATGTCTGACTTTATAAAAAACTGCCAAACTGTTTTACAGAGTGGTTGTATCATTTTTTATTCTCACTAGCAATGAAGTTGAATTCTAGCAGCTATGTTAACTTGTCAGCATTTGATAATGTCAGAGGACTTTTTTGTTTGCTTGCCTGTCATTCTAACACATCTGAAGTGGTATCTGGCTGTTATTATTTGATTTATTACTAATAATTTTGAGCATCTTTTCATATGCTTATTTGCCATCCATATGCTTATTGGTAGATAACTTCCTTGATAAAGTATCTTTTTAGCTCTTTTGCTTATTTCCTGAAATTAGGTATTTACTTTATTATTCAGTTTTTAGAGTTCCTCCTTCATATGCTCTGGATCTAAGCCCTTTATGAAATATATGATTTGCAAATATTTTCTCCTAGTCTATGGCTTTTCTTTTCATTCTTTTAAGTGTGTCTTCAATAAAGCAAGTTTTTAATTAGATAAATTCCAATTTATCCTTTTATTCATTGATTATATTTTTGTTGTCATATCTAAAATGTCATTGCCAAACCCACTGTCACACAGATTTTCTCCTATTTTCTTCTGTATGTTTTATAGTTTTATATTTTACATTTAGTTCTACAATTCATATTGCTTTAGTTTTTGTAAATGAGGTATATGTTGAGGTTCATTTTTTGGCGCCAGAACATCCAACTGGTTTACAAAAACTTTGCCTTTGAAAATTTTTCAAAAATCATCTTATTTTTGTGGATCTATTTCTGGGCTCTCCATTCTGTTCCACTGATCTATGTCAAACTGCATTGATCACTGTAGCTTCAAAATAAGTCTTAAAATTAATAGTGTGAGTCCTTAAACTTTGTTATTTTTCAGTTTGTTTTGGCTATTCTAATTCCTTTGCCTCTTTGTATACATTTTAGAATAAACTTGTAGCTATCTACAAAAACTTTCTACATTGAATCTGTAGATCAAATTGGGGAGAATTGACATCTTCATAGTGGATTTTCCTATCCATAAACATGGACTATCGCCATTTATTTAGATATTCTTTGATTAATTTCCATCAATGTTTTATAATACTCAGAATACAGATCCTACATAAAGTTTATTAGATTTATACCTAAATGCTTCTTTAACTTTTAGTGCTATTGTAAACAGTATTATTTTCAAATTTCAAATTCCAATTGTTCATTGCTGGTACACAGGAGCAGTGAATTTTTATATACTGACATCATTGCTGAGCTCACATCCTGAGCCACTGGGACATTCTTTAAAAACTAGTCAGCCATATCATTTTTCCTGCTCTAACAGTACCCACTGACCTTAGAGTAAAATCCAAACTCCTTATCTGACCTACACAGACCTTCATAATCTGACCATTTACCTGCCTCTCTTTTCTGTCACCACCTCCCATCTTGCTTCCTTTCACTGACATTCAAGCCACAATGGCCCTCCCTCCCTTACTGTGTAGACATGCCCAGTTGCTTCCTGCCTCAAGGCCTTAGCCCTTGTCTGTTTCTTTGCCTAACATGTACCAGCCCCTCCCCAAGACATGTCACACCTGAGTGCATTCCTCTTTATGTCTTTGCTAAAATTTCCCCTTCTCAAAATGGCATTCCTTGGCCATATTATTGAACCCCCACCTACAAGACACCCTCTATCTTATCACCTTGTTTAATTAGATTCTAAACAGCAATTATAATTTAATTTTGGTTTATTTACTGTGTGTCTCTCCTATTTAGAATATAAATGCCATGACAGCATGGACCGTCTCTCATGTTCATTTCAATATTCACATTTCCTAGAATAAGACTCAGTAAGTATACGCATTTTAGAAATCTGGAGGAGAAAGAAGAGAAAAAAGAAAAGTAAATACATGAAGTTATTAACAGTGATTGTCTATATATGGTTGGGATTGTGGAATTTTACTATTTTTCTTTTCAGTGTATTTCTTATTTTTCTATAATAAACATGTACTGTTCTTCAAATGAGTTATTTTTAAGGAAAAATAAATGAATAAAAGGCCTTTGTTTTCAGGGACTTTTCAGCCAATAATAAGCAAAATGGTTGCTGCATTATATATGGAGATTATAAAGAATAAGTCAGGTTCATTACAAACTGGGTTTTTTAACACAAATGCAAATAATTCTTCTAGTATAACAATGTTCCTTCTGCCTTATATTTTCTTTGCTCTTTTAAGGACTATACACAAAGACATCATAACTACTTTTCTCTCCAGGTGTCCAAATGGGAGAAACCAATTGCTGATGGTATTTAGCTAAACGACTGTGTAAGAATCACCTGTGGAAGGTATATTCCCACTCATTGTGTGGCCAACTCTTCTTAGTACCAAGTGCAGTCTCTATCAAGCAAATCAAGCTGAAGGGCCAGCTTGGGAGGGGACACGCTAAAGGAAACCCATGAAGCATTGAATCTGAGCTCAATTTCAGTGAGAACCATTCCTGAACAGTGGAAAGACCAGAGACATCAGAACCATCTTTCCCACTTCCATTAAGCCAAGGCATTTGGTCTTATCACCAGGACATGTAGCTTTTCCGCCATGTTGAAGAATCTCTGTGGAAAGAATTCAGCTGCTCCTACCTACAGGTAACAGTAACATCCACAATCACAAAGTAATAGCTGATATTACACTGATTGATGACTTCATGCCTGGCACTAGCTCTTAGATATTTCATTCTCTTAAGAGACCCTATGAGGTAGGTAATACTATTATCATCCCCATTTTCTTAATGGAGGCAATAACAAATGGGAAAACATGGACATATGGAGGTTAAGAATTTGTCCAAGGCCATACAGCTAGCAGGGAAAAGGGCCAGGAATTGAACTCAGCAAATCTGGTTCCAGAAGCAGGCTATAAACCTCAAGACTAGCGGCTAGCAAACTGTATGTGCATTCAAATCAGCTACAGAGCTTTCAAAAGTCTTTTTAGAACAGTTTTCTATTTATTTTTAAATTGAGTAGATAGGACAGAATTCCCATATGTCCCTCTCCCCTGCTCACATACACTGTTATTTTATTTTATTCAATCTGTCCTGTTTAGTTCTGTTTAATTCCTTAGTGAATACTTCATTTACACTGATTCACCGAAGTAACAACCTCAAAACTTCATTACCATCCATAGGCGTAGCCTCGGATGATGTTGCCAGGGCTCTTTACCAACATCTCCTGACTGTTTTTCCATTTTCAGGCTGGCCCCCTCCACATACTGGGCCAGTGTCGGCTACAAGCCCACATCCTTAAGATCTATGATCTAAAAAGGAGAGGGATAATGTCCTTTTCCAGCATGTACAAATCCTACAAAAGGACTTTGGTCTTCCCTGGATCACCTGCCCTTGAATTGTACCAGTCCCTGTGGAAAAAGGGACAAGGGCCCATGATCTTGTTCAGGTCAGGGTCACATGCACTGTCACTGATAACTCCTGCCACAATCACAATGGATAAGTGGTGAAGCTCATCCCAAAACAACAACACATGAAAAACATGTGTTGTTTCAGAGCAAACTGAAACAACACATGTTCACTGTATAAAGCAAGAGTGAAAAACATGAAGTTGTTGAAAAAGTTTAGCATTACAGTAATTTTATTCTGATCATTTAATACAAGAAAGCCAAATAGGAATTCAAGTTTTCACCTTTATTTTTGGCATTGATGAATAATGAAGAACCTTAGCTTCTTCATACTTCCACAGTTACTGGAGTTAAAACAATCAGGTATTACATATTTCACTTGCTTTTTTAAAGTTCTCCTAAAAAGCTGTGAGAATTCTACACCAGCATGGGTCACTGTTGCATAATATCACTGAGGTCTGTTGTGTGTACTACTTTTCACAAGCAAAGGAAAAATGATGGATTTTTTGAGTAACTTTTGTATACATATTTAGGTACTACACTTTTACTAATAAAAGTAACTTTGACAAGAAAAAACATCTTATATTACTGTGGTGCATTTGTTACAATTAATGGGACAATATTAATATATTAACTAAGTTCGGTAATTTATATTCAGTTTTCTCACTCTGTGTGTACAGTCCTATAGGTCCGGACAAATGCACATATCCACCATTATAGTATCACATGCAGATTAATTTTGCCCCCAAAATCCCATGCTTCACTTATTCAACATTACCCTTCTCCTTTCCCCCTACCAGACCCTGGCAACCATTCTTTTAATTGTCCCTGTAGTTTTGCCTTATCCAGAATGTCACATAGTTGGAACCATATAGTATGTAGCCTTTTAAGGCTAACTGGTTTCAACTGGCAATGTACACTTAAGGTTTCTCCATGTCATTTTGTTACTTGCTAGCTCATTTATTTTTATCACGGAATAATATTCCATTATATGAAATACCAGTTTCTTTAGTTACCTACTGAAGGACATCTTAGTTGCTTCCAGCTTTTGCCAATTATGAATAAAGCTACTATAAAAATTCATGTGCAGGTTTTTGTGTACCCATAGATTTTCAGCTCAGCTGGATAAATAACTAGGAGTCCAACTGCTGAGTCATTATGTACCATTTAAAATTCCAACCAGCAGTGAATAAGAATTCCTGGTGCTGTGCATACCCACCAGCATCATTTGGATTGTCAGGTTTTGTTTTTTTATTTTAGCCATTCTAATACATACTTGTTAAGTATGATGTTAGCGGTAGGTTGTTTGTACATGTTCTTTATTAACCTGAAGAAGTTTCCATCTATTACTAGTTTGCTGAATTTTTTTTATGATGAATGGGTGTTGAATTTTCTCAAATCCTCTTTTCTGCATCTATTGATATGATTTTTATTCTTTTATTCTTTATGTGATAGGTTATACTAATTGGTTTTCAATACTGAACCAGAAACATACCAGAATACCTTACACACCTGGAGTAACTCCCAGTTGGTGTTGATATATAATACTTTTTCTACTTGTTGGATTCTATTTGATATTTTGTTGAGGATTTTTGCATCTGTGTTCATGAGAGGTATTGGTATGTATGTTTCCATTCTCCTAACGATTTTATTTTGCTTTGGTGTTAGGGTAATGCTGGCCTCATATAATGAATTAGGAAGTGTTTCTGTGCTTCTATTTTCTGGATAAAACTGCATAAAATTTGTATTATTTTTGCCACAAATGTTTGGGAAAATTCACAAGTGAACTCATCTGGTCCTGGTGCTTTAGTTTTTGGAAGAGTAATTATTAATTTTTTTTTTTTTTTTACTAGATATAGGCCTATTTAGATTATCTATTTCTCCTTTCTAAGTTTGGGTACATTGTATCTTTCAGGAAATTGATCCATTTCATCTGTTATCGAATTCGGAGACAGCTGTTTGTATTCTTCTTTTTTTTTTTTTTTTTTTTTGAGATGAAGTCTCACTCTGTTGCCCAGCTGGAGTGCAGTGGTGCAATCTTGGCTCACTGCAACCTCTGCCTCCCAGGTTCAAGCGATTCTCCTGCCTCAGCCTCCCGAGTAGCTGGAACTACAGGTGCATGCCACCACACCTCATTAGTTTTTTATTTTTAGTAGAGATGGGGTTTCACCATGTTGGCCAGGCTGGTCTCTAACTCCTGACCTCAGGTCACCCGCCCAGCTCAGCCTCCCATAGTGCTGATATTACAGGCATGAGCCACCGCACCCGACCTCCTTTTTTATCCTTTTAATGCCTGTGGAATCAATACTAATGGTCCCACTTTCATTTCTAATATTAATAATTTGTGTCTTTTTTAGTCTGACCAGAGGCCTATCAACTTTATCTATCTTTTCAAAGAACCAGCTTTTGATTTCATTGATTTTTTCTTTGTCAATTTCGTTGATTTTTGCTGATTTTTATTACGTCTTCTCTTCTGCTTGTTTTAGGTATACAGGCATATCTTGTCTTACTGTGCTTCACTGTACTGTGCCTCATAGATACTGCATTTTTTGCAAACTGAAGATTTCTGGCAACCCTGTATTAAGAAGGTCTATCAGTGCCATTTTTCCAACAGCATGTGCTTACTTGTGTCTCTGCTGTCACATTTTGGTAATTTTTACAATATTTCAAACTTTTGCTTTATTATTATATATGTTATGGTGATCTGTGACAGCAATCTTTGATGTTACTATTGCCATTGTTTTGGTCCACCATGAATCATGACCCTATAACATGGCAGACTTAATCAACAAATTGTGTTCTGAGTACTCCACTGACTGCCATTCCCTCACCTCTCTCCCTATTCTCAGGCCTCCCTATTCCCTGAGACACAAAAATATCGAAATGATAACAATTAATACCCCTACAATGGTCTCTAAGTGTTCAAATGAAAGGAAGAGTCATGTACATCATATTTTAAATCAAAAGCTAGAAATCATTAAGCTTAGTGAGTAAGGCATGTTGAAAACCCAGATAGGCTGACAACTAGGCCTCTTGCATGAAACAGTTACCAAGTTGGAATGCAAATGAAAAGTTCTCAAAGGAAATTAAAAGTGCTACTCCAGTGAACACACAGATAAGAATACAAAATAGGGGGGAGGAGCCAAGATGGCCGAATAGGAACAGCTCCCGTCTACAGCTCCCAGCATGAGCGACGCAGAAGACGGGTGATTTCTGCATTTCCATCTGAGGTACCGGGTTCATCTCACTAGGGACTGCCAGACAGTGGGCGCAGGCCAGTGGGTGCGCGCACCGTGCGCGAGCCGAAGCAGGGCGAGGCATTGCCTCACCTGGGAAGCGCAAGGGGTCAGGGAGTTCCCTTTCCGAGTCAAAGAAAGGGGTGACGGACGCACCTGGAAAATCGGGTCACTCCCACCCGAATATTGCGCTTTTCAGACCGGCTTAAAAAACGGCGCACCACGAGACTATATCCCACACCTGGCTCGGAGGGTCCTACGCCCACGGAATCTCGCTGATTGCTAGCACAGCAGTCTGAGATCAAACCGCAAGGCGGCAGCGAGGCTGGGGGAGGGGCGCCCGCCATTGCCCAGGCTTGCTTAGGTAAACAAAGCAGCCTGGAAGCTCGAACTGGGTTGAGCCCACCACAGCTCAAGGAGGCTTGCCTGCCTCTGTAGGCTCCACCTCTGGAGGCAGGGCACAGACAAACAAAAAGACAGCAGTAACCTCTGCAGACTTACATGTCCCTGTCTGACAGCTTTGAAGAGAGCAGTGGTTCTCCCAGCACGCAGCTGGAGACCTGAGAACGGGCAGGCCGCCTCCTCAAGTGGGTCCCTGACCCCTGACCCCCGAGCAGCCTAACTGGGAGGCATCCCCCAGCAGGGGCACACTGACACCTCACACAGCAGGGTATTCCAACAGACCTGCAGCTGAGGGTCCTGTCTGTTAGAAGGAAAACTAACAAACAGAAAGGACATCCACACCGAAAACCCATCCGTACATCACCATGATCAAAGACCAAAAGTAGATAAAACCACAAAGATGGGGAAAAAACAGAACACAAAAACTGGAAACTCTAAAACGCAGAGCACCTCTCCTCCTCCAAAGGAACGCAGTTCCTCACCAGCAACGGAACAAAGCTGGATGGAGAATGATTTTGACGAGCTGAGAGAAGAAGGCTTCAGACGATCAAATTACTCTGAGCTACGGGAGGACATTCAAACCAAAGGCAAAGAAGTTGAAAACTTTGAAAAAAATTTAGAAGAATGTATAACTAGAATAACCAATACAGAGAAGTGCTTAAAGGAGCTGATGGAGCTGAAAACCAAGGCTCGAGAACTACGTGAAGAATGCAGAAGCCTCAGGAGCCGATGCGATCAACTGGAAGGAAGGGTATCAGCAATGGAAGATGAAATGAATGAAATGAAGTGAGAAGGGAAGTCTAGAGAAAAAAGAATAAAAAGAAATGAGCAAAGCCTCCAAGAAATACGGGACTATGTGAAAAGACCAAATCTACTTCTGATTGGTGTACCTGAAAGTGATGTGGAGAATGGAACCAAGTTGGAAAACACTCTGCAGGATATTATCCAGGAGAACTTCCCCAATCTAGCAAGGCAGGCCAACATTCAGATTCAGGAAATACAGGGAACGCCACAAAGATACTCCTCGAGAAGAGCAACTACAAGACACATAATTGTCAGATTCACCAAAGTTGAAATGAAGGAAAAAATGTTAAGGGCAGCCAGAGAGAAAGGTCGGGTTACCCTCAAAGGGAAGCCCATCAGACTAACAGCGGATCTCTCAGCAGAAACCCTACAAGCCAGAAGAGAGTGGGGGCCAATATTCAACATTCTTAAAGAAAAGAATTTTCAACCCAGAATTTCATATCCAGCCAAACTAAGCTTCATAAGTGAAGGAGGAATAAAATCCTTTACAGACAAGCAAATGCTGAGAGATTTTGTCACCACCAGGCCTGCCCTAAAAGAGCTCCTGAAGGAAGCGCTAAACATGGAAAGGAACAACCGGTACCAGCCGCTGCAAAATCATGCCAAAATGTAAAGACCATCGAGACTAGGAAGAAACTGCATCAACTAATGAGCAAAATCACCAGCTAACATCATAATGACAGGATCAAATTCACACATAACAATATTAACTTTAAATGTAAATGGACTAAATTCTCCAATTAAAAGACACAGACTGGCAAGTTGGATAAAGAGTCAAGACCCATCAGTGTGCTGTATTCAGGAAACCCATCTCATGTGCAGAGACACACATAGGCTCAAAATAAAAGGATGGAGGAAGATCTACCAAGCAAATGGAAAACAAAAAAAGGCAAGGGTTGCAATCCTAGTCTCTGATAAAACAGACTTTAAACCAACAAAGATCAAAAGAGACAAAGAAGGCCATTACATAATGGTAAAGGGATCAATTCAACAAGAGGAGCTAACTATCCTAAATATATATGCACCCAATACAGGAGCACCCAGATTCATAAAGCAAGTCCTGAGTGACCTACAAAGAGACTTAGACTCCCACACATTAATAATGGGAGACTTTAACACCCCACTGTCAACATTAGACAGATCAACCAGACAGAAAGTCAACAAGGATACCCAGGAATTGAACTCAGCTCTGCACCAAGCAGACCTAATAGACATCTACAGAACTCTCCACCACAAATCAACAGAATATACATTTTTTTCAGCACCACACCACACCTATTCCAAAATTGACCACATACTTGGAAGTAAAGCACTCCTCAGCAAATGTAAAAGAACAGAAATTATAACAAACTATCTCTCAGACCACAGTGCAATCAAACTAGAACTCAGGATTAAAAATCTCACTCAAAGCCGCTCAACTACATGGAAACTGAACAACCTGCTCCTGAATGACTACTGGGTACATAACGAAATGAAGGCAGAAATAAAGATGTTCTTTGAAACCAACGAGAACAAAGACACAACATACCAGAATCTCTGGGATGCACTCAAAGCAGTGTGTAGAGGGAAATTTATAGCACTAAATGCCCACAAGAGAAAGCATGAAAGATCCAAAATTGACACCCTAACATCACAATTAAAAGAACTAGAAAAGCAAGAGCAAACACATTCAAAAGCTAGCAGAAGGCAAGAAATAACTAAAATCAGAGCAGAACGGAAGGAAATAGAGACACAAAAAGCCCTTCAAAAAAATCAATGAATCCAGGAGGTGGTTTTTGGAAAAGATCAACAAAATTGATAGACCGCTAGTAAGACTAATAAAGAAGAAAAGAGAGAAGAATCACATAGACCCAATAAAAAATGACAAACGGGATATCACCACTGATCCCACAGAAATACAAACTACCATCAGAGAATACTATAAACACCTCTACGCAAATAAACTAGAAAATCTAGAAGAAATGGATAAATTCCTCGACACATACACCCTCCCAAGACTAAACCAGGAAGAAGTTGAATCTCTGAATAGACCAATAACAGGAGCTGAAATTGTGGCAATAATCAATAGTTTACCAACCAAAAAGAGTGCAGGACCAGATGGATTCACAGCCGAATTCTACCAGAGGTACAAGGAGGAACTGGTACCATTCCTTCTGAAACTATTCCAGTCAATAGAAAAAGAGGGAATCCTCCCTAACTCATTTTATGAGGCCAGCATCATTCTGATACCAAAGCCGGGCAGAGACACAACCAAAAAAGAGAATTTTAGACCAATATCCTTGATGAACATTGATGCAAAAATCCTCAATAAAATACTGGCAAACCGAATCCAGCAGCACATCAAAAAGCTTATCCACCATGATCAAGTGGGCTTCATCCCTGGGATGCAAGGCTGGTTCAATATACGCAAATCAATAAATGTAATCCAGCATATAAACAGAGCCAAAGACAAAAACCACATGATTATCTCAATAGATGCAGAAAAAGCCTTTGACAAAATTCAACAACCTTCATGCTAAAAACTCTCAATAAATTAGGTATTGATGGGATGTATTTCAAAATAATAAGAGCTATCTATGACAAACCCACAGCCAATATCATACTGAATGGGCAAAAACTGGAAGCATTCCCTTTGAAAACTGGCACAAGACAGGGATGCCCTCTCTCACCGCTCCTATTCAACATAGTGTTGGAAGTTCTGGCCAGGGCAATCAGGCAGGAGAAGGAAATAAAGGGTATTCAATTAGGAAAAGAGGAAGTCAAATTGTCCCTGTTTGCAGACGACATGATTGTTTATCTAGAAAACCCCACTGTCTCAGCCCAAAATCTCCTTAAGCTGATAGGCAACTTCAGAAAAGTCTCAGGATACAAAATCAATGTACAAAAATCACAAGCATTCTTATATACCAACAACAGACAAACAGAGAGCCAAATCATGAGTGAACTCCCATTCACAATTCCTTCAAAGAGAATAAAATACCTAGGAATCCAACTTACAAGGGATGTGAAGGACCTCTTCAAGGAGAACTACAAACCACTGCTCAAGGAAATAAAAG